>NW_026781994.1:0-600000 GCF_031769215.1 Ylistrum balloti
GTTTTTTTTATTTAAAAAAAAATTTAAACCAAAATTATTTTCATATTTTAGCGGTATACGTTGCATGTGTATATCTACCGTTATTAAATGTCGAGGGAGGACATCTGCAAATTCGGCAATAAAATGAAAATTTTGATTACAAGATTGTATTATTCGACCTATGCAGTAATTTGCGTTGTACAGACATTTTCTAAACTGTAAGTAATAAATTGACGGACGAGACATAAGTAAACTTATGTTTGTTTACAGCAGGCAAAACTGAAAATGAATCACATCTGATTAGATTCATTAAAAATTTACCGGTTCACTTCCAACGGTCAAGAGGTAAACATATACATTTGACCTTTCGATGGTGACAGAATGCAGAATACATATATCCCTCTCCCAAGAAATTTTTCAGCAAGTAGGGACATACAAAAGGAAAGTGGAAAGGCAAATTGAACAGCTTCAGTGATGGCAGCAGTTGTTTGGTAATGCAGATTTTATACACTCTAGGGAGAGAACATATTGTTATACTATAAAATATCTTGTCCAAACCGCTTGTAATGGATAAGAGTAGTATAATGAATTAGTATCTGACAGGGCAATTACATTTGTATGAAAACAGGATGGTAAATTATTGCTTCAATAGTAATAATTTCTAATTTTACTATTTTGTACTAAAGAAAAAAGAGTTGTCTCCCTTCAACCATGCTTTGTAAATACAGATTATTGTAAATAATGACTAACATAGCTTCCAGCATGCTGTCCAACACAGTTGATATATTTATCAACGAAATTAAAAAAAAAAAAAAAAACACACAAAAAAACACTGAATAATACTACATGTTGCTTTCGTCTAAAAGCTCCGTTAGAGTATCAATATTTGGGGCTGGGATCAGGGTGGAGAGGGGAGGGTTATGCACATACTTCCGGGATATGCATACAAGGCCGAATAGCAAGATACAGCAAGATAAACGTTTACATATTAATCACTGAAATAGCTACATGTAAATGCAACAATATCTCAGGTCCCTGTGATATCAAGCCCATTTTATCGAAAGTTACGCTTCAGTGCACCTCAAAACTTTTGCTGTCGGGTTTTGCCAAACACCTGATGTTACTACACGATAATTGTATGTATCCGCTTTGTTATGATGCAGTGCACCAGGAAGTCATTCGACACACAGAATTCAACATTTTATAAAGAAAAGCAAAAGGATATGGCTACTTGTTTTATATATTTACATAAATTTAACACACCTGTTTTTCTGTTAGCTATTGAAACACTTCAGTATTACATATATCTGTGCTGAAAATGTAATATGTTATTTTTTTTTATTTCAGATATTTTCAACTATGATTAATTAACTGCAAATTTTCAGCATTCGAAATTGTCAAATACATTATAAAGAAATTCACACTGAAACTCTAAATATTCCGTTTGTCTATTTAAGATCTATTATTACAACGACTTTTTAGCCTGAACTTGTCAAATACCTGCTTTCCTCTATCCCTCTGCCATGTATATAGCAAGCAAGGATAATTAGTGATAATTAGGTAGGGACATCGAAAATAGCAGAAAATGTACTTTGGTAATGCATGTCTTATCTGCACTATCACAGATGTCTTACATTTTACGAGTTGAAGCTGTCATTTTCGACCACTGAATATTCCAACTGCCATCCTTACTCAAATAAATGACTTAATTGGCCGAGTATCAGCTACTGTACATTGGTTATATAGTTAGTGAATTAATTAAAGGTTATATCGATATCAGCGAATATAAAGTGACATCAAATCTGTAGTTAGTCCGATATTCTCATGTAGCTGACCTGGTTTTTCCGGACACCCTTAACTGAATACCGTAATATTTACATGTATATGCATTTTGAATTGTCGACCGTACATCTCGTACATACTTGTATGACACAGTGAAGGAGAAAGGGTTCGGAATTTAACAAAATATTATTTTACCTACATAATATATGTGTTATACGGTATGGTTAATTAGTAACAGTATATAATATACAATTCTTGTACTCACCAGCCTCTAGAATAACTAACAACAAACAGGAAAGTGTAACCATGTTGGACATGATGGTTTGGCAGCACAGGGGCATCAGGATCCAGACACAGGATATAATTTTATATCTTCTGCTCCAGAGATGAATAAAACATTTTCAAGTTAAAAGCTCAAGAAAAAAACAAAAAGACTTGATTTTATCTATATACTTAACGATATCCCATCAATGAGACGGTTTATTGTTCTAGGAGATCATTAGGTGGTACGCATGAAAATGCTGGTGTAGGGGAGACAACCCAAATTACATAAAGATAGTCCTGGAAAATAAACCGGGTTCTACTGTAACACAACTATCTACCCTGACGAGGTTGTACTGTAACATACTGTTACACTGACGAGGTTCTACTGTAACATACTGTTACACTGACGAGGTTCTACTGTAACATAATGTATACACTGATGAGGTTTATCTGTAATACAACTGTATGTCTACAACAGACTGTCAAAACCATCATGTAATATGTCTACAACAGACCGTCAAAACCATCATGTAACACGTCTACAACAGAACCTCAAAACATCATGTAACACGTCTACAACAGACTGTCAAAACATCATGTAACACGTCTACAACAGACTGTCAAAACATCATGTAACACGTCTACAACAAACTGTCAAAACATAATGTAACATGTCTACAACAGACTGTCAAAACATCATGTAACACGTCTACAACAGACTGTCAAAACATCATGTAACACGTCTACAACAGACTGTCAAAACCATCATGTAACACGTCTACAACAGACCGTCAAAACCATCATGTAACACGTCTACAACAGACCGTCAAAACATCATGTAACAAAACATCATGTAACACGTCTACAACAGACTGTCAAAACCATCATGTAATATGTCTACAACAGACCGTCAAAACATCATGTAACACGTCTACAACAAACTGTCAAAACATGTAACACGTCTGTCAAAACATCATGTGTACAACAGACGTCAAAACATCATGTAACACGTCTACAACAGACTGTCAAAACATCATGTAACACGTCTACAACAGACTGTCAAAACATCATGTAACACGTCTACAACAGACTGTCAAAACATCATGTAACACGTCTACAACAGACTGTCAAAAACATCATGTAACACGTCTACAACAGACTGTCAAAACATCATGTAACACGTCTACAACAGACTGTCAAAACATCATGTAACACGTCTACAACAGACTGTCAAAACATCATGTAACACGTCTACAACAGACTGTCAAAACATCATGTAACACGTCTACAACAGACTGTCAAAACATCATGTAACACGTCTACAACAGACTGTCAAAACATCATGTAATATGTCTACAACAGACTGTCAAAACATCATGTAATATGTCTACAACAGACCGTCAAAACCATCATGTAACACGTCTACAACAGACTGTCAAAACATCATGTAACACGTCTACAACAGACTGTCAAAACATCATGTAATATGTCTACAACAGACTGTCAAAACATCATGTAACACGTCTACAACAGAGACCGTCAAAACATCATGTAACACGTCTACAACAGACTGTCAAAACATCATGTAACACGTCTACAACAGTCAAAACTGTCAGACTGTCAAAACATCATGTAACACGTCTACAACAGACTGTCAAAACATCATGTAACACGTCTACAACAGACTGTCAGAACATCATGTAACACGTCTACAACAGACTGTCAGAACATCATGTAACACGTCTACAACAGACTGTCAAAACCATCATGTAATATGTCTACAACAGACCGTCAAAACATCATGTAATATGTCTACAACAGACTGTCAAAACATCATGTAACACGTCTACAACAGACTGTCAAAACATCATGTAACACGTCTACAACAGACTGTCAAAACATCATGTAACACGTCTACAACAGACTGTCAAAACATCATGTAATATGTCTACAACAGACCGTCAAAACATCATGTAACATGTCTACAACAGACCGTCAAAACATCATGTAACATGTCTACAACAGACTGTCAAAACCATCATGTAACACGTCTACAACAGACCGTCAAAACATCATGTAACACGTCTACAACAGACTGTCAGAACATCATGTAACACGTCTACAACAGACTGTCAAAACCATCATGTAATATGTCTACAACAGACTGTCAAAACATCATGTAATATGTCTACAACAGACTGTCAAAACATCATGTAACACATCTACAACAGACTGTCAAAACATAATGTAACACGTCTACAACAGACTGTCAAAACATCATGTAATATGTCTACAACAGACTGTCAAAACATCATGTAACACGTCTACAACAGACTGTCAAAACATCATGTAATATGTCTACAACAGACTGTCAAAACATCATGTAACACGTCTACAACAGACTGTCAAAACATCATGTAACACGTCTACAACAGACTGTCAAAACATCATGTAACACGTCTACAACAGACTGTCAAAACATAATGTAACACGTCTACAACAGACTGTCAAAACATCATGTAACACGTCTACAACAGACTGTCAAAACATCATGTAACACGTCTACAACAGACTGTCAAAACATCATGTAATATGTCTACAACAGACTGTCAAAACATCATGTAACACGTCTACAACAGACTGTCAAAACATCATGTAACACGTCTACAACAGACTGTCAAAACATCATGTAACACGTCTACAACAGACTGTCAAAACATCATGTAACACGTCTACAACAGACTGTCAAAACATTATGTAATATGTCTATAACAGACTGTCAAAACATCATGTAACACGTCTACAACAGACTGTCAAAACCATCATGTAATTTGTCTACAACAGACTGTCAAAACATAATGTAACACGTCTACAACAGACTGTCAAAACATCATGTAACACGTCTACAACAGACTGTCAAAACATCATGTAACACGTCTACAACAGACTGTCAAAACATCATGTAACACGTCTACAACAGTCAAAACTGTACAACAACTGTCAAAACATCATGTAACACGTCTACAACAGACTGTCAAAACATCATGTAACACGTCTACAACAGACTGTCAAAACACATGTCTACAACAGATGTCAAAACATCATGTAACATGTCTACAACAGACTGTCAAAACATCATGTCTACAACAGACTGTCAAAACATCTACAACAGACTGTCAAAACATCATGTAACACGTCTACAACAGACTGTCAAAACATCATGTAACACGTCTACAACAAACTGTCAAAACATCATGTAACACGTCTACAACAGACTGTCAAAACATCATGTAACACGTCTACAAAACATCATGTAACACGTCTACAACAGAACCTCAAAACATAATGTAACATGTCTACAACAGACCGTCAAAACATCATGTAACACGTCTACAACAGACTGTCAAAACATCATGTAACACGTCTACAACAGACTGTCAAAACATCATGTAACACGTCTACAACAGACTGTCAAAACATCATGTAATATGTCTACAACAGAACCTCAAAACATCATGTAACATGTCTACAACAAACTGTCAAAACATCATGTAACATGTCTACAACAGACTGTCAAAACCATCATGTAACACGTCTACAACAGACTGTCAAAACATCATGTAACATGTCTACAACAGACCGTCAAAACATCATGTAACATGTCTACAACAGACTGTCAAAACATCATGTAACACGTCTACAACAGACTGTCAGAACATCATGTAACACGTCTACAACAGACTGTCAAAACATCATGTAACACGTCTACAACAGACTGTCAAAACATCATGTAATATGTCTACAACAGACTGTCAAAACATCATGTAACACGTCTACAACAGACTGTCAAAACATCATGTAACACGTCTACAACAGACTGTCAAAACATCATGTAACACGTCTACAACAGACTGTCAAAACATCATGTAACACGTCTACAACAGTCATGTCTACAACAGACTGTCAAAACATCATGTAACATGTCTACATCATGTAATATGTCTACAACAGACTGTCAAAACATAATGTAACACGTCTACAACAGACTGTCAAAACATTATGTAACACGTCTACAACAGACCGTCAAAACCATCATGTAATATGTCTACAACAGACTGTCAAAACATCATGTAACACGTCTACAACAGACTGTCAAAACATCATGTAACACGTCTACAACAGACTGTCAAAACATAATGTAACATGTCTACAACAGACTGTCAAAACATCATGTAACACGTCTACAACAGAACCTCAAAACATCATGTAACACGTCTACAACAGACTGTCAAAAACATCATGTAACACGTCTACAACAGAACCTCAAAACATCATGTAACACGTCTACAACAGACTGTCAAAACATCATGTAACACGTCTACAACAGACTGTCAAAACATCATGTAACACGTCTACAACAGACTGTCAAAACATCATGTAACACGTCTACAACAGACTGTCAGAACATCATGTAATATGTCTATAACAGACTGTCAAAACATCATGTAACATCATGTAACACGTCTATAACAGACTGTCAAAACATCATGTAACACGTCTACAACAGACTGTCAAAACATGACTGTCAAAACAAACATCATGTAACACGTCTACAACAGACTGTCAAAACATCATGTAACATGTCTACAACAGACCGTCAAAACATCATGTAACATGTCTACAACAAACTGTCAAAACATAATGTAACATGTCTACAACAGACTGTCAAAACATCATGTAATATGTCTACAACAGACCGTCAAAACCATCATGTAATATGTCTACAACAGACCGTCAAAACATCATGTAATTTGTCTACAACAGACTGTCAAAACATCATGTAACACATCTACAACAGACTGTCAAAACATTATGTAATATGTCTACAACAGACCGTCAAAACATAATGTAACACGTCTACAACAGACTGTCAGAACATCATGTAACACGTCTACAACAGACTGTCAGAACATCATGTAATATGTCTACAACAGACTGTCAAAACATAATGTAACACGTCTACGACAGACTGTCAAAACCATCATGTAACACGTCTACAACAGACTGTCAAAACATCATGTAACACGTCTACAACAGACTGTCAAAACATCATGTAACATGTCTACAACAGACTGTCATCATGTAACATACAACAGATGTCAAAACATCATCATGTCTAACAGACTGTCAAAACATACACGTCTACAACAGACCGTCAAAACATCATGTAACACGTCTACAACAGACTGTCAGAACATCATGTAATATGTCTACAACAGACTGTCAAAACATCATGTAACACGTCTACAACAGACTGTCAGAACATCATGTAACACGTCTACAACAGACTGTCAAAACATCATGTAACACGTCTACAACAGACTGTCAAAACATCATGTAACACGTCTACAACAGACTGTCAAAACATCATGTAACACGTCTACAACAGACTGTCAAAACATCATGTAATATGTCTACAACAGACTGTCAAAACATCATGTAACACGTCTACAACAGACAGTCAAAACATCATGTAACACGTCTACAACAGACTGTCAAAACATCATGTAACACGTCTACAACAGACTGTCAAAACATCATGTAACACGTCTACAACAGACTGTCAAAACATCATGTAACACGTCTACAACAGACTGTCAAAACATCATGTAACACGTCTACAACAGACTGTAAAAACATCATGTAACACGTCTACAACAGACTGTCAAAACCACATCATGTAACACAACTGTCAACATGTAACATGTCTACAACAGACTGTCAAAACATCATGTCGTCTACAACAGACTGTCAAAACATCATGTAACACGTCTACAACAGACTGTCAAAACATCATGTAACACGTCTACAACAGACTGTCAAAACATCATGTAACACGTCTACAACAGACTGTCAAAACCATCATGTAACATGTCTACAACAGACTGTCAAAACCATCATGTAATATGTCTACAACAGACTGTCAAAACCATCATGTAACACGTCTACAACAGACTGTCAAAACATCATGTAACACGTCTACAACAGACTGTCAGAACATCATGTACATCATGTAACACGTCTACAACAGACTGTCAAAACATCATGTAACATGTCTACAACAGACTGTCAAAACATCATGTAACACGTCTACAACAGACTGTCAAAACATCATGTAACATGTCTACAACAGTCTACAACAGACTGTCAAAACATCATGTAACACGTCTACAACAGACTGTCAAAACATCATGTAATATGTCTACAACAGACTGTCAAAACATCATGTAATATGTCTACAACAGACTGTCAAAACATCATGTAATATGTCTACAACAGACTGTCAAAACATCATGTAACACGTCTACAACAGACTGTCAAAACATCATGTAACACGTCTACAACAGACTGTCAAAACATAATGTAACATGTCTATAACAGACTGTCAAAACATAATGTAACATGTCTACAACAGACTGTCAAAACATCATGTAACACGTCTACAACAGACTGTCAAAACATCATGTAACACGTCTACAACAGACTGTCAAAACATCATGTAATATGTCTACAACAGACTGTCAAAACATCATGTAATATGTCTACAACAGACTGTCAAAACATCATGTAATATGTCTACAACAGACCGTCAAAACATCATGTAACACGTCTACAACAGACTGTCAAAACCATCATGTAAAACGTCTACAACAGACCGTCAAAACATCATGTAACACGTCTACAACAGACTGTCAAAACATCATGTAACAACACTGTCAAAACATCATGTCAAAACAAAACATCATGTAACATGTCTACAACAGACTGTCAAAACATCATGTAACACGTCTACAACAGACTGTCAAAACATCATGTACAGACCGTCAAAACATCATGTAATATGTCTACAACAGACTGTCAAAACATCATGTAACACGTCTACAACAGACTGTCAGAACATCATGTAACACGTCTACAACAGACTGTCAAAACATCATGTAATATGTCTACAACAGACTGTCAGAACATCATGTAATATGTCTACAACAGACTGTCAAAACATCATGTAACATGTCTACAACAGACCGTCAAAACCATCATGTAACACGTCTACAACAGACTGTCAAAACATCATGTAATATGTCTACAACAGACTGTCAAAACATCATGTAACACGTCTACAACAGACTGTCAAAACATCATGTAACACGTCTACAACAGACTGTCAAAACATCATGTAACACGTCTACAACAGACTGTCAAAACATCATGTAACATGTCTGTCAAAACATAATATGTCTACAACAGACTGTCAAAACATCATGTAATATGTCTACAACAGACTGTCAAAACATAATGTAACACGTCTACAACAGACTGTCAAAACATCATGTAACACGTCTACAACAGACTGTCAAAACATTATGTTACACGTCTACAACAGACTGTCAAAACCATCATGTAACACGTCTACAACAGACTGTCAGAACATCATGTAATATGTCTACAACAGAACCTCAAAACATCATGTAACACGTCTATAACAGACTGTGAGAACATCATGTAACACGTCTACAACAGACTGTCAAAACATCATGTAACACGTCTACAACAAACTGTCAAAACATCATGTAACATGTCAACAACAGACTGTCAAAACCATCATGTAACATGTCTACAACAGATCAGTCTACAACAGACTGTCAAAACATCATGTAACACGTCTACAACAGACTGTCAAAACATCATGTAATCATGTCTACAACAGACTGTCAAAAAACACACTGTCAAAACATCACACGTCTACAACAGACTGTCAAAACATCATGTAACACGTCTACAACAGACTGTCAAAAACATCATGTAACACGTCTACAACAGACTGTCAAAACATCATGTAATATGTCTACAACAGACTGTCAAAACATCATGTAATATGTCTACAACAGACTGTCAAAACATCATGTAACACGTCTACAACAGACTGTCAAAACATCATGTAACACTTCTACAACAGACTGTCAAAACATCATGTAACACGTCTACAACAGACTGTCAAAACATCATGTAACACGTCTACAACAGACTGTCAAAACATCATGTAATATGTCTACAACAGACTGTCAAAACATCATGTAACACGTCTACAACAGACTGTCAAAACATCATGTAATATGTCTACAACAGACTGTCAGAACATCATGTAACATGTCTACAACAGACTGTCAAAACATCATGTAACACGTCTACAACAGACTGTCAAAACATCAAGTAATATGTCTACAACAGACTGTCAAAACATCATGTAATATGTCTACAACAGACTGTCAAAACATCATGTAACACGTCTACAACAGACCGTCAAAACATCATGTAACACGTCTACAACAGACTGTCAAAACATCATGTAACACGTCTACAGCAGACCGTCAAAACATCATGTAATATGTCTACAACAGACTGTCAAAACATCATGTAACACGTCTACAGCAGACCGTCAAAACCATCATGTAACACGTCTACAACAGACTGTCAAAACATCAACATGTCTGTCAAAACAATATGTCTACAACAGACCTCAAAATGTAGCTAATCTTCATATATTTGTATTAATGAAGCGATTTAGCTTGTGAGTGGATCCAAACTGTATCTGGAAAGTATATGCAAAAAACAGCTAATTTTGAGAATAACGAAAAAGAACCTAAAAAAAAATAAATAAATAAATAAAAAAATTGATAAAAAAAAATAATAAAAAAAAAAAAAAAACAATCACAACTTGAAAGTTTAATTTAGCCATATTATCATTTTTGCAATTATTGATAATAATCTAATGCAAAAAAAAAGAAAAAAGATTTGAATGTATATGCAGTATATAAAATATGAGTGAATTATTGTCGAAATGTCATATGAAATATATCACCTACTTAGCTGAATTAATGTCATCAGTTTTAGCGGATTTGGAAAATATAAAATGCAGTCCTATAATTTCATCGCGATGTCGAATTTTGATGCATTGGTGATGCTTATCGGCACGTGTATAGCAGACAATCGTTGTACAAGTGCTTGATTACATCCTATCAACTGTCAAAAAAGACCGATGTTTACTGAAATTTTGAGTTCGGGAAACAAATCCTTCATCTAATAATACGTTTGGTCATCAATCTAAGAGCAAGAACAAAAACTCGTTCAATCAATTTGTTATAAATGGAGTTTTGCAGCTAACGCAGTGCGATACTGCTTGAATGCGTCGCCAACACAACATAGCACCTCACATTAAATTTATATTATATCATATTTGCCATAAGACAGAGACCATCCGTATCTTAGACTGAGTTTGATTCTATTCGCCGTATACTAGTAAAATATTCCATAACAATTAGCAAGATATATAGGAATTATTTTGGCATCTGACGATGAGACCATACACAGTCAATAGAAAGTTTATAAACCGGAAGTTATGTATCAGTTAAAAAAGACGTGCCCAAAGTCTAGAAAAGCAGTTTGACTTTACCTGCCTCTTATTAACAAACACGTGATCAAATAACAAAAAATAAACATGTTCCTTGATCAAAACGATTAAGTAATCAACAAGCTCTAATTTGGCAATTTGGTTCTGAAAATGTCGATATTGGGTTCAGCCCATGCGCTTCTGGCACAATTCTTGTGCCCGTCGGCTCATAACATTGCCAAGTCGTCGAAGCTTGTTCTGAGTGAGGAAGCCTCTGCCACTCCTGAATGCATTTTAGATCCCGTGCATTGACTTTTTGTCCGAGAAAGTCACCATCACACTCAATGGGTTCATGTCTGATGACATTGCAGGTCATGGGAGCGTCTCTCTCACTTGTTGCTGAAATAATTCTTGCACTAGGCGGTGTCTGTGTGGGTTTGCATTGTCATCAATAAGGATAGGTCGATCAGCCAATGGTAGGGCATCGAAATGCGAAACAACTTAATGAGGAACAATCTGATCAAGGTATGTCTGCCCATTTAAAGTTCCACCAATGATATACAGGACAACAGTTAAGATAACAATGTCCCCAAACTGTAACAGCGCAACCACCAAATACTGTTACGCTCAAGATATGACTGATGGAATCCTGTATTTCTTGGTCTTGAAAACCCGGATCTTGTTAAAACTTAGTTAAAACTGACTTTCATCATATCCTGACCTGACGACTCCTCGCCAAAGCCTTATGTTCCATGTCAAGTGATCACGTGCCGCTTGCAGTCTTGCTTGCTTGTACCTTCCAATCAACAGTGTAAATCTTTCTTTTGATTTTTTACCCTAGTTCTATTGCATTTGGGTTTATGATTACGTTGACTTGGTATTGTCTTGTTGTTTGTTTGTTTTACAAAGGAAAAACAAAGTTTTAATTAAAATTGTCATTCTGAAATGGGCGGCCCCCAACTAATGGCCAAATATATATTACACGCAATGTTTTAATCGTCTTCTCGTTTCTATTTTTTCTGAAAACCTTAAGTTCACGCAAAGAGAAAGAAAGTGCCTATATAATAACAACAAGCTTAAAAACCAAAACAGGCAAAACTGAAACATCACTTTCATATTATTTAGCAATCGGTGTTAGTGTTAGTATTGATGTGAAAGGTCAAGGAGCACCAATAAAAAGGAATAACGATTTTTAATTTGCTTAATGTATATTAGGTAGCAAAAATACAGTAAACTATTTCGCAATATCAATATCTAATTCTTCGTTACTTTCGCAATGGTAATTGTGTTTTCAAAACACCGAAGAGCTGTTTAAACATGCCTCCGTTACTCATATTGTACTAAGATGGCACGGGTTCTAGCCTGAAGAATCCATTCAAATCGGACAGCTCTCCTCAGTCATACGTGAACTTGTTTATAGCAAAGGAGTATGGTATAGAACTTAGAATATGTGACATAGTAGCACTAAACAGCCATTAAGCAGACCTACATCAACTTATTGTTCCAATCACCAAATGTGTCACATGTGAACGTAAGGGTGAAATATTAATCGTAAACAAATTGAAACTATAATTCATGCATATGTTCATTGCTAATCAGATTTAGTCTGAAACAATTAGAATAATCAAATAAAACTTCCAACACAAAACACTAATCATCTCTGCCTTTACATTTGTATATACACTGTGCTAATTGCGGATACTCCCCATCACGTTTGTTGGTATCCACATGTGGCGGCATTCTTGTTGCTTTGTTTAGAGGTGATTTCCATCTTATCCATATGTAACAATGGTTCTCTCTTAATACTGATATGTTTGGAGCTCCTGAATAAGGTAAATTCGCCATCCGTAAGAACATTAGATCATTAAAGTTTTGTCTTTGTCACGTTTTCCAGATTGTGTTTGATAGCAAATAGAATCCTTATATGGCTCCCAGGTTTTGTATTGATAGATTTCGTCAACAGCATTCTTTGCTCTTGCGCAATTTTCAAACTCGCTGCATCTGTGTTGAGCGTTTTAAGTAGCTGTTCAAATGAAGACAGCCTTTTTTTTTTTTTTTTACCGAAACATCAATCTCCTTCATGATCTAGTCGACCGTCCTAGTAGATCTGTATTCTGTTCCCCAGGCATCGTTAAGCCACGGTTCCTGGCAGTTTGGTTCAATCCATCTGAATTCTGTAGAAACGTCATTGGGATGTAGTCAATTATCTTGATATATCAGGTTTCACTTTCTGTGTTGTTCTATACCTGAGCCGTTTCCTCCTGACGGTTTTACTATGTCGATGTACCTTGTGCATGAATGATAGAGTATTACACAAAATTTCTGAAGTTTTAATTGATCTCATGTTTTAAGTCTCATTAGAAATAATAATTTTCTACAGCTTTTTAAAGATATTTGTGTTCATCCTCACAATGACCAAACATATTCAGAACTAATCTTCTTTTCACTTTGTGAATAGTCTTGTTCCATAGATGTGAGTTTTGACTCTCATATACAACTGATTGCTTCGTTTGAACCAACATTGCAAGAGAAATCTATGTGCACACAACTACAGGGCTGTGATATTACGAGCAGGATCAACACATCCAATTATAAGTATTCCTAGTGATATTTCACACCGGTACTTGTAAATTGCCTGGAAAGTGCAAACATTTAGATTAAGGAGGACGTTAAAACACTATTTAAAAACATCTATATCCTCAACATAAGGCTTAAGTCTGCCGAGGAATATTCATAGCGAGTGTAGGATATGACATTTTCTTACCAGTGAAGTAAGTTGGTATTTTCGCAACTCATCTCTTTTACCAATGTTATAGATAGCTGTCCAATATATTAGAATACTATTCTTCAGAATATACTGCACTAAGACGTCTTAATGCTGAAGAAATATTTCGGAAACGGTATTTCAAAATGATACCAAATGGAAATTTCAAACATGTAGTAACGACAGTTAAAAGACATTCGGTTTCAGCTTCTTGAAATGAGTACAGCAAAAACTATTAGTATGGCAATAGCTGTGTTTCAGTGCTCGGTTGGAGGCTTTGCGTTGATACATATTATGAAACCATCTTTTTATTTGTTACATAATATAGAAACAACCCCGTTAACTAGTTGTGCGTTTTATGGCAAGTGGTATCTCCAAACCTTTATGATCTATCGGTAAATTGGCTATCAACGCAGGTGGAACTTTTCTTAGACAGATATTCAAGATATACAGTTTCTTCTATCTTATACCATGCAATATAATTGCACGTTCTGTTTTGCCTTAATGAAGAGTTAATTACCAGAAGAAAAATGTGGATGTCCAGTATAAATTTGTATCCTTGTACTTGAATTAACGTCATACATACGTCATATGGAAGGCCCTTTCCATATTATTCAGAGTGGTTTGGGTGAAGTGTCTTGCCAAAAGATGTGGTCATTATCAATGATACAATGACACGGTCTGTTAACACAGCTTTCTATGAGACATAGATAAAGTAACCATAAACCTTGGACCTTATTAGATTAACGCTGAGCTTAAAGCCTTTATATTGTATGAAAAGAAAGTACATGTAGCTCCACCGATCACTTAAAGGTAATTTCTACCGTTATTATTTTCTCAAGTGACTGTCAACACCTGCTTTCTTCCAAACCTATGTTATCGTGTATAATATTTCTCACTTTAAAGCAGTTCATTGCATCAAATATGTATTTGTATATGCAAGGCATTGTTCTTTATTAAAGTCATGACTCTATTAAAATATTTACATTGTTTACTGTTTCTATACAATATATCGAGAATAAGGACTTAATGTGTCTTAAAAATATAGTGGCTGTAATGCTATTTCTAGTTTTTAAGCACTTTCTTTTTTTCAGCATACTGACACTTATTCTCTAGTGCTGTTGATAAAGGTGAGTCCTAGAGATTTAATCTTGACCTTGTGGCACAGTTCTTGTCAAAGTCCTACTATAGAGCTTGTTATATTCTAAATTTAACATTACATTTCACGACTTGGAAAACATTAGTTTTGTATCTTGCTTCAGCCAAACCGTCTAGAGTTTGAACATCGAAAAAGTTGTCTTTACAGTATAAATTTAGATAAATCATGTAAATGTTTTCGATTTGCCTATTCAAGGTTTTCGACTTTCATCTTTTTAAAATTCCTGAGACGAAAATATACATATTCATTGTTATTTCGACCTTTTTGTAACACTTTTCTGTCACATCGGCAGCTAAAAATCAAGTGTTTGTCTTTTCTCTACATTTTACATGCTTGCACAATGTCCGAATTTGAACGCATCTATAGAATGTTGAAACAAAGTATCGCTGAATGATACTAATTTCTGGATAGGTTTATTGCCCATGGACGTCTCTGTAACTTCTGGGATTGATCACTCTAGGGAAACTCACGTTATTGGGCGGAAATTAATTTTCTACTTAGTATTTAGAGTCAGAATGACCTTCACCTCTTACCTTTAAAAACCAATCACAAGAATACCATCTATCTGGGCAAAGGGACTTTGAATTATTTGGCGGAGTCCTTTCTTTTTATTTTTGGTAACGGTGAGTCTGACGTTTGACGTTTTGACCCGACAAGTATTATCAAGCAAACGTTATTCGGTCTAAGAAACTTGATATATTGATCAAAGAAAAGTTCAGTAATGTCAGTACCATGACCTGTTAGCGCTGTAAGCCAAGATCGGCGTTGAAGTAGGAAAACATTATCAAGTGTATATTGTGCAAAGTAGCATACCTAATCAACGAACAGTGAAATATACACTTTGTACCATTTAAAAGATATTTCTTGATTGTACGTCAAAAATAAAATATATCATATTGATCTTTTTGTATTGATTTTTTTTACTTTTGGACGCAAGCTAGCGTCTTACGTGCCATGTTCTTTTCCTTTTATATCTAATTTATAGAATTATGAGATTATGAATTTTATTCACACACACACACATACACACACACACACACCCACACCCTCACCCACCCACACACACACACACACCCTCACACACCCACACCCTCACCCCCCCTACACACACCCCCACCCCCACACACACACACCCACACACACACACACACACACCCTCACCCACCCACCCACACATCCACACCCCACCACACACACACACACACACACACACACACACACACACACACACACCCACACACACACACACACACACACACACACACACACACACACACACACACACACACACACACACACACACACACACACATATATATATTTATACCACTGTATAGGTAATAGTATGATATATTGTCATTGACAACTGAAGGTTTGATCGTTACGCTGAAAATTATTTGGTCTTTTCCCTGATAAAAATGTGTGGATTTCAGATCATTCTAATAATTTTCTCCTTAAAAGATAGTTGTATATTTTGAACTATGTACAATTTTATATGCTTATTTCATATGTATCGTTCCCATGATTTTGATAAATCCAATATGTTCTTAAAAGGTATTGATGCAAAGAAATGTTAGAAGATCTTCTGCAAATGACGAGGTAAGTCATAACCCGGTCTCCTAGCTGCAGGGTCACATAACGAGATCGTGTTATTAAGCGGATGCGTGAAACATATTGCACTTTAACATTTGAAGCAATTATGCACGAGAAGATTTACAACCTTTGCCTTGTTTTCTAATGGAACTCTTCTATCGCAGGGTAGGAAAGCGAGATAGTGAAACTAGCACTAACACTTCTTTAGGTCATAAAGAAAATAACTTCTACAATGTAACTAGGGACTTTTTCTTCATAGATGAAAAACAGAGATATGTACTCTAACCGATGTTCACTGAAAATTGAAATGAAAATTACTGTAGTTTTTACACTTTGAATTTGGTAACTAAAGGTCACAGGTCAAAAGTCAGCAATACTGATCAATTATATGTAATATCGGTTTCATAAAACTATATATCAATTATGAGTTTTCTATGCCGGAGGTAATTTTTACATGTATGCCTAACAGATCAACTCAATCAGGAATCGATATCGATAAGCAAACTTTATCTCGTTTTTATATACTTTACATTTATGTATTGGAATAATTAAGTAGCCATATATTCTGCATAGTATAGTTCACACCGTTGGAGTGAGATATGGGAATCAAGAGAAAGAATTAGGTTGTCTCCAACGAAAGCGCCCTAAGAAGAACGGGAGAAAATTTGGTTTTACAATATTGTGGCCTAACTGAGTTGAAGCCTTTTAATCAAAATGCTGCACGCACAACACATTTTCTCAGTGTCGAATTGTTCTCGGTTAAAATGCTATAATTATGGTAGCAGGCGATAAGCAGAAAACAACGAAAATAGTAAAAGCTGTAAGCAGTGAACAGTATGTAGCAAGCAGTATGCATTATGGTGTAGTATATGGAATTTCATTATCTGTACATGTTCTCTCTTTTCTAAAGAGTGTTCTTTAAAATGTCTCCCTAGGCACAGCCTCGCTTTCGCCCATTACTTGAGTGTTCGCTCTTGTGAGGAAGTCTAAAGGTGGCGTCTTCTGGTTCTCTCTTCTTTTTAAAACATGGTACATTCATTGTATTTATAAGTGTAGTGTTTACTCTCTGCATAACGCTCAGCATAATGGAATGTAATAATTGGTTTATCCTTTACCATTATAATGAGACCATATGGGGTCTTGTTAGACTATTTTTGTAGTATAATTCAGTGTGATATCACTATAGCATGTACTCCACACTTGTACACACCTCATATTCATCATATTCATCAGGAAACCATACTTACATGACCACAGATGTTGATAGGAAGTTACATAATATACATTGTAAAACCAAACCATTTATATCTCCACCTTCTAATTAGGAGCTAGTTTTCTTATTAACATCTTCTTCAATCAGGACGAGTTGTCTTCTTAAAGAAATACAAGCAGATCCTGTGATTTAAAACCATCTATTTTCAATTTGATTATCACTTTGTGTGTCCGAATGCATTAATCAATCGTCTCTGACAACATGCATCACGATAGTTCGACACACGGTCTGCAGAAACTATCAGAAACGGACACTTTTTTCTCTCAGTTACACTTGTTTATTGCAAACGAGCATGGCATAGACGTTAGTTATATGTCAGCAGAGATCACACGTACGTTTGATGTGTAGTTCTAAATTCTAAATTGAACAATTTGAACTATCTCCCAGTACTTTCTCATTGCATTCTAAACTTTGACGTAGGCGAGTCACAAAACGTAGAAATAAAGACCAAAACACAGAGAAGCGAATATTCTATGATCATTTCGACATTAAATAGAGACATCAAAACGTATTTGTGTAAGCTGGGACCGTAGATTTGAAGCGTGATGATCTAAATTTCCCTGATGTGAAATTTCCCATTTATAGATAGCAACATTTATATCCCCAGCCTATGGTGATTGCTTGTGTCGAAGTAAATTCGATATTCGAAAATTCATGCTCAGTTAACCAATTTTTTCGAACAATTGTTTTTTCGGTCTTCAGTTGATTTTTCTTCCTTTGTTGTACTTGTTCTTTTACTCGACTGTCTTCTTGCAAATCTTTCTTTCGACACAGTTTTATCAAATTTTAGCTTAGAAACAACAAGAAAAACCAACATGTCAACATGAATATCATCTGAACACAAACTGAGTAAAACTACAGTAAAATATTTAAGAAATATTTAAACGGAGATTCCTGAAAAAGCACAAGAATAATAAGATAAGGTATTCCGGAAGAGTAAGCGTCTTCTGCTTTATCGACGGCACCCGACATGTAAACCTTGGTCAGTCTATTATGTAATATGCACGTTCTCATATGAAAAAAAAAATACCACAGTGGAACCAACAGACAACCTAGCGAGCATCAAACACGTCCAGAATGATTCTCAATGGAATTACTAAGGTGACTATAACACCTCCATTTTCATTAACCTGCATGTTTTGAAACCTTGTGTTGTACAAGTTTGTCCGTTGGGGAATGCAGAGATTTTTGCTGTCCAAAAATGGAAAATTCACAATAGGGAAATAGTCGCGCATTTTGTACAGTTTGGTGGAAAGCTGTCCATGTTGGTTTCATTCTATAAAAAGAGCGAGGTAAGCTGAAGAAGAGTCTGTCATATCTTTGATTTCCAATCGTGGGTATATATATGATATACGTGGTCAATAAATTTCATGTTATTTAAAGGCAAAACATCATCGATATACCTTAAAGTTATATATATATGCAAGGTCTTTGTTACCTGTTTTCATAATCTCTTCAATAAATTATCGTATGAAAACAAAAACAAGTCGACAAAAATGTTGTCAACTAGAAACTCGATGAATTTTATGATTTCTCCCTCCGCATAAATCTTCTTTGATTTGGACATACTTTTGCACGAAATACGCTTTACTTCACAACCACCGTTCATCTTTCTTGGAAATAAAAACTCTCACCACAAGAGAGGAAAGGCATTCTTTCAGCTTGAAATTGGTTGTGGTGTTGTATAGAGTGAAGAATAAAAGGTTATATAGAAGAAATGCATTTTAGAAGAGGATGTTGAAGATTGGTCAAAAGCTCTTTGGATGGCTTTAAAATCCATATACTATTAATTCCAAGTTTTTGGGTAAACAGTATTACTGTAAGACTAACCCAAATTTGATAGTGCTAAAAATGTTGGTTAGTAATTTAACGAAGATTGTGTTTTGAAAGAATGTCCTTTGCTGTTTTTAGGGAGGAAACAAATGATAGAAAATAGGACAGATGAGCTGGTTGTTCAGTTTGGATTTATACATTTGTCATATGCACGAAATTGAAATTATTCTTACATCTGTATTCTCCATATGTTTTCGTGAATAATGATACATATTCAAACTGGAAATAATTGGAAAGTTGGGCTCATATCGCCATTGGAAATCTCCATAGCTATAATTCAACTGGAAATTCCCGAATAAAGAAGGTTGAGTATAATATACAAATCAAATGCAGACAATACCCTTTTCATTTTTAAATGATATGGAACAGAAAAATACAAATGTGGTTGAGCTACACCGCATCATCATTCACGGGTGATTTTGTATCCATCGATCTGCGCTTCATCGTAGGTTCAATGCAAATCCGGTGTATTCTTTTGGGCTCTCTGCAGAAAAATACATTGTCTTTTGCTGATGTCGGATCTCTTCTGGTTTGATTAACGTTTAATTCAGACAAATTGCTATAAAAGAGAGTACTGCCAATACAACACATGCTGCCATACGCGTTTAAAACATTTTGTAGTTTTCATAATAAACCGTTTTATGGACGTAGGACTTTCATCATAGAAATACAACCACAAATTTGGCTTAAACACACACCCACCCACACCCTCACACCCACACCCACACCCACACACCCTCACACACATCCTAACCCACACCTACACCAACACACCTTCACACACAACCTAACCACCTCATACACCCACACCAACACCTCACACACATCCTGACCCACACCTACACCTGCACACCTTCACACACACCCTCACCCACACCCGCACACCCACACACCCTCACACACATCCTCACCACCACCTCACACACATCCTCACCACCACCTCACACACATCCTCACACACCCACACCAACACCTCACACACATCCTCACACACCCACACCAACACTCTCTCTCTCTCTCTCTCTCTCTCTCTCTCTCTCTCTCTCTCTCTCTCTCTCTCTCTCTCTCTCTCTCTCTCTCTCTCTCACACAAACACACCCTCACACACATCAACACACGTCACGTACACACACATACACACCCACCCCACCACCACCACACATCATCTCACACACACACAAACCCACCCACCTACATACACACAATAAATCAAATTCCAATCAACAATGGAGAATGGGTTTGTAAAAAAAAATCGATAAAATACTGGACCTTGCATTGTTGTTTGTAACTTGGTATTAATTTGGGTGATCTGATTTCATAAAAATTATAATCTTCAAAATATTCTCTCCTAAATCATCATTCAATTATCTGTTGATATTTTTGTTTGTACATCCTTGTTCAGTTTGCTTTTTATAATTAAAGCAAAACAGAAAAAAGAACATTTCGAATTAAGATACACTGGTAAATGTTATAAATTTCATAATTCTTTTGTGTTTGACGGTGGCTTTCAAAATATGTGACAGTTCATTAATAAAAACCGTTCACGTTGCTTTTCAGCGTTTTTAGATATCAAAGTAGTGTTGTATTCTAACCACAGAAATCGTGAAATAAAGATGCTGCTCTCGTGTAAACAGATGTCTTTGTCCAGCTCATTTAAAGATAAATTTAAACACATATGTAATACTTATTTGATAACATGAAATAGATCACTTTGTCATTGCCTGGGAACTGTATACTACACACTTTAAGTCCAAAATAAACGTCCATATTACTTCATTAAATAAAAAAGCTACACGTGTTACACGCTATATATGTATTTCAAACGTTCACGCGACGACGACTAACATTTCTATTCAGTCTCTGATCGACACTTGGAATGTTTCACCTCATGCACGTTTTAAGCCTTTAATGTCATATTAAAACTTTTTTGTAGATGGATTACGTATAAAACTGACAAACTGCCGTCATCTTTTCTACCGATCTGCCAAAATTAGAGTCTGCGAGCGTCTGATGTCGAGGAATACAAGTTACCCTCGAGGCAGACGGACCGATGGTATAGCTCTATTACAAGACACATCGGCCCCTCAGGGAACGGACATGTGTAACTTTTATTGGTAGCGAGCTTCAACGAAAACGTGTCTTTAATAAATAAACGATTTTACCCTTGCCCTTTAGCGTTTAAGAAACCTACCTACGTCAGACATCTTTTAAATTTTACATTGAGAAACTGTCTCTCGATCACGTTATGTAAGCACAGTCGTATTTTAACGGAAGTCGCGCTAAGGCCTACCATCGCAATGTATAACATTTTACTACCTACATTTCATTATGTATGTAATAAAGATTTTACGCTTTATTTTAATTGAGTTCAAAAAGGTTTTATGATTCAAATGAGAGTTCCAATATTTTGGTTGTTTTAAATTACACCAATTTAACCGACAAACGAAACAATGAAAACCGAGAACACTTGAAGGTATAGTATGTCATGATATTATTATACCTACAATAAAATGTTGTGGAGATATTCACCAGTATTTTATTGATATGGAAACACTGGTTCTATTTTCAAAATGCATTGCCAACAGAAAACGAAACCTATTGTATTTTGAAGAACTCGATCTCCGGTGACATCGTTATATATGATTATATATTATATGTTTTTTTATTTAATTATTTCAGTATAGATATGCACTTAACCTATAATGTTATTTTTGTTGGAGATCTTTAGACTACAGACAAAAAAAAAGGTCATCGACCTCGTAATTTGATAGCTAGACCCAATCTCAAGTTCCAGTAGCTGGATGCAGATCAAGCATGCCTGAAACGATCTTGAGATTGTTTCTTTCCAAGTGTACTTATTTTTTCAGGTCGATCCGAAATCCAATATATCCATAAAACAATCGCACTCTTGAAAACTCATTTAGAGCCTCATCTGTACATTCATTGGTGTCATGTTGAAATTAGGAAAGAACATTGATTTGTCAACTGAACTGCTTAAAGTCAGATCTATTTGAATGATTCAATAATTGTTCCCAATTTCACCGACATGGATTAGGCGGTATGACAGTTGATGTCCACATTTATTTTCATTTTTTTTTAAAGTTCGTTAAAGTCTGGCGTGAAAATACTTGATGATGTATCGAAGTGAAGTTTCAATGGTCGTCAGAATGATTAACCTAGCAATACAGGGCATGATGATATTTACATGACCAGTGTTTTCAATGAAGCGGAAGCCGTTTACCCTTCCTGAACGCCATGTCTATCCAACGTGTACCTATTTCATATCACTCAGTATATTTTTTGTTTATGTGCTTTTGTTAGTTTTTTAATTTTTTTTTTTTGTTTTGTTTTTGTTCATGTTTTGCACTTAATGGTCGATTTTAGTTTTGTTCCAATATCTCTTGTACGTTAAAACATTGCAGTGTCATCATTTTTTGTATGACTTTTAATCCTACTTTTTGGAATCTCCATTATCTTATGTTTGGTAATTATCAAGAAAAAATAAATATCTCTAATGCATTATAACATTGTTGAACTGACTTTAAAAGTCTTTTCTCTCCAAGAAATGCTTACATGTAAGTAAACACATTAAAGTAGTCAAAATATTACAGGCTGAAATGAGATTTCAGCTGTACAGGATTTTATGGCAGAGAACCCTGAAGTCGCGCATAAAACACTTGTACTCAACTGTAAAGCAAATAAAGTCAGCTTGTTTATGGTTGACAAATGTCACATGACAGTTTCTGTGTTTTAAATGTCATGGGATATATGAGGCCCTGGACGATAGATTTTGCAGCAGTGACGTCAAAATCTCCTAATGGTTTGTTTTTATTGTCAAAGTATATCGACACAGTAAGGTCATATAGGGAAATGACTTCATAATGTTGTGATGTGAATGACAAACAATGAAAGAGGAACTAATTAAAGGGGAAACAAACTGGTAAAGCAGATGGTAACGTAAGGCAGAGCCTATCTATTCCTGAAACGAGCCCAAACGGGACGCACAAAGAACAAAAACGCGCCCGTGAAATTAAAAAAGTAAAATGTAATGCATATATTTCAAATAATAAAAATGTCTTTTATAATGTACATGCATGTTTATTGATGACATGCTCGAAAGTAATTTACGAACCTTGGACCTCTATACGCTTGATGGTGTGAACGTGAAAAATTTCAAATTTGAAAATAGATGTTGATTTGAAAAAAATAAGCACTTATCTATAGAAGTTTTATAATTGACTGAAATTAGATTTAAAAAAAAAACGGAAAAAAGAGATACATGTTTATGTTTAAGATCTAGCCGACATACCCTACACTACATCCACGCTATATTTTTCATCGTTCATTTTTCCCTCACGAGGTCTACGACTACTGAATATTGTACAAGGACGACATGTTTCCGAAATGTGTCAGCATACAAACCAGAAAGAGCATGTCCAATGTAAAGAGCACTTTTCATGGATTCAACAAAACCTGAAGTGAATCGGCTCCTATTGAGATAGTTGTGAAGATGACAATGAATTAAACATGAACTTCTTGCCCAAGCTTTTGGAGGCGATATATTGCTTGTGTCACAGCTACATGCTACCCAATAACAAGAATGTTTGATTGCAACAGTTTAAAAACTAATGATTGATGCTTATTCAGATCGCAGATATTTCAGACTGCAAGTGGAAGACTGATGATCGACATATTGGTGATCCGATAGAGTTGGATTCCATTTACGACCGGAAGCCGAAGAGAGACAGAGCCAGGTGGAAGGCGAAAGACAAAAATAGCAATAAAAACAGCTTCGAAAGACAAATGCCATTCATGCATTTAATTTATTACTCTAAGCCATGAGAAACATGATCTACATAACCGTCCTTTTAAACATAAAGATTTAGATACGAAACGAAGTTACAAATCTTCCTGTGTACATGTATTGTATATGACATTGTCGTTATTTTTTACTAGTACCGCTTGCTGTGCCTTTTGGTAGTCTGGTTCACTAAACACATTTGGTATCTGTGAATGCACACCAATGGAATATACAAAAGTTTCATACTATGTGCTGAGATCAGTATTACATTGATATGAAACTGTTCCTCACTGGTGTACATAGATGATTCAGTCTTATATCTTCATTATCAACTTAATCATACAGTTGCTTTTTTAAACTAATTTTTCTAATGGCAAAGGGACAGAACTCGTACTAACTTATTAAATTGCTGATATGAAAACTTACCTTCAGCAATTTAAAATTGTTTCAATCAAATTGGAACACATATGAATTAAGAAGCAAAATGCATTCCCTGTGTATACCTCCAGCGAAATTCCAGGTAACCATTTGAAACATAAAATCAAATGCATGAAATGAATTAGATGCACTTCAATTATTTAAAAATAAAAGATATTGATTATGTTGAAATCCAATTTCGTTCTTTTCTGATTTCCTATTCTAGCACCGTGTTGTAATGAAGATTTTCTATCAGATGAAATTAACAGTTTTTGAACAGAAATTCGTTTCTAATAAAAAGGAAGTTAATTTTGTGTTAATCAAAGAGGAATATTAAACGAATATTTGATGTCGCTACCTCTGTCCTCTCGAACACATGCACTTTTAAATTTTGAGCGCGATTGATATGATTATGACTTCATTTGGTGTTGAATAAGATCCTACGTTCCTGTGAATTGATTTATTTCACAAAATTCAACTTATTTTGCCACATTTTCTTGTTATGTTATTTTTTCTATATTCTTATTCCTTTACACCCCTTTCTCTGGTTAGTCTAGAGCCCTACGCAAATATGTCCCTTATTTTTCCACCAAACGTAGCATTAGTAGTATACTAGAATTATGGATATCAAAGAAGTTTTATCAGATCCAAATCATCAATAAAATCGATCTTTCGATAATAACAAAAAGAATAAATTTCATTTTCAAATTAGATGTACTTAACATTAGAAGAGAAAAGTGTTATTTTGCGTTGCATTCACTTGTGAAGCAGTACAGGCCACCTTACGCAAATGGCGCAAAAGACACGCCGTACCAATGTGTTCACTTGGAACCGGATGTGTTTAACCCGACATCGTCCTTGTTCTATGTTGACCTCCTCTTTAACCCGATAGAGCACATAGTTACCAAGTTATGTACCCTTTGGAATAGAAGACAGCAAGTTATAGTTTTGGGCAAATACTGGGGGAAAACAAAACGTTTAAATATGAAAAAATAACTTGTCCATTGCATCAGGAATTCGATCCAGTGAATAAGGAAACTAGCTGAAAATTTCATGATTACGACCCAACGGATTGTTGGCGTCTAGTCAAAGGAATTTCATTGCGATTCATGATAGATGAACACTCGGATAATTTGCAATTAAGAATAATTCGTCGCTCTCGAAATCAGTTGATTGTCAAGCGCAGCATGCAGTTTAATTTGGTTGTTCAAAATCACGAGGATTTCTTCAAATAAGGTCTGTTGACTTTAGCAATGCAGGCGCTAGCTGCCAAAGCAAATATAAACAGCGACACACAACGCGTAAAACCTCTTCTAAGTAATTTCATAAACCAATTCCGTTTCCATGGTGTTAATATTATTTAAGTTTCAACGTGTTATTTCTTCAGTGGTCGGAAACATTTGCCGTGTATATACGTGATCTAGACGAGGCAATTGGCTTGTAAGATTTACGGAGACTCATTCTTGCTTGCCATGATGGATAAAAGAAGAAATCGATTTTGTTAATTTTTGTTGGGGCGAAAATGAAAAGATGAAATCTAAAATGAAAAATATGAAATAATCCCAATAAAACATTCATGTCAGGAAATGTTGTGACGCCAAGGTTTCTCAGATCACAAACATGCTACTTTGTGTGGAACTGGGAATCATAAAATCCCCGGATGTATAAGGGGGTAAACCTACCTGCATGAGGCAAGACCTTGTCTGAATATACAGTCTCGTCCTGCTTCCATCTGGTCTCCGGTAGATACTACAGTCTCATAGCTATTCGTTAACATTCATTGCTTTTTATTCTCGATCTTTTCTTTTTTTAATTCATGTTGATCCTGTTTTGCTCTGGACTTTTATTAATCAATCAACAAGGAATTTTTATTTATTTATCAAAATAGCGCGAGTCAAAGGTACATGTACAGCCATGCAAGGGGTCTCTAATGCGTGAGAGAACTGGAGTGAATTACTTGACTAAAAAGACTATTTGAGGCACCGAGCACTTAACAATCACCCAGTATCAATTTAGATGTGCTAATTGGATAAATAGTTGATAAGATAAATAGTTTATCACTTTTGTACATCATAGCCAACCTGAAACAACAGTAATTATAGTTTGATACTTTATCTTCACTAATTGATAACCGGCCGATATACAATCATATGTTTTCATTACAAATGCAACCAAAATATGAAAAGGAAGGAAGACATATATTCTTTGTAGAGGGATAGAAGAATGCAGACTTAATAGTATCATTCAAATGGTTTATCTTGACGTAAACTATCTCGGTCGCATGCCCATGATGTCATGAGAGGATATGGTATAGTGTCATTTTTAAGTGAGTTCTTACCCACATCCAATTAACAAACCTGCGATGACGGAGCAGTTACATTAAACGCTATTCTTTAATGTGGCAGACAACAGAAGTGCTATAAATGGTGAGTTTGTTCAACCAAAAACCAATCTAATAGTTAAATTTAGTCATGATATACTCAAAAGGAAAAGAGAAAACATCAAAATTAGATTTAATCCTTAAATTCGAACATTGGAAACCAGAGAAAATGTTATCATCGATATACACGGTGTATGACTGATGGAACAGTTGGCTAAAATTTTGTCAGAATAGTATTTTTTTTTTCACAATGCTTGTAGACAATATTATCACTAAAATGTTCAACGCACTGGTAACAGCATTGTACGCAATCTATTGGTGTCGTCTTAGAACAAAAAATGTTGATATGGACACCTTGTAATTATAGTTTTCAAAATCAATACTGTATTGATCTAAATATGCGGTGTAAGCTGTATACGTCAGTCAGCACACTGCACCAACATTAAAGGGTTTGCACGGCATATCAAAATATCACCGTACTATTTTAATTAATTTTCATTATCTCTAGCACTCTTTTTATTAAAATAGCAAGGATATAAGTATGAAATTTGAACTCCACGTCAGAATTTCCAAATTCCACACGAGTTTAGAAATTAGATATCAAACAACATGTATCTATTGCATTTGTACCACGAGGTTCTTAATTTGGTCTATGGGGAAAATGCCGAAAAATGACTCATGTACGGTGCACTTATTAACTAGTAATTTTCTAGCGTGGGCGATACTGTAACGTATTTAGTTCCTAGGCTCAGTAGGCGTAAAACAATCATTGCCTGCTCTATTGGCATATTTGAATGTAATTTCACACCAATAGAAATTGACAGGTATAGCAGGTATAGACTGGAGATGGAACTTTTTTTCACTGGGGGGAGGGGGCTAGGGGGTGGGGGTTGGGGGATGGGGTGGGTGGTTGGCGTCCTTTCGTACGCATGACCGCAAAACGACGAATTGTTACATAACAGATAATAGTCAGCATGGACAATATGAAAGCCAGCGTCTTTCTGATGTATTTCAGGGGAACGTTAAGATACTTTCGCTCTCACATATACACTGTGCATTAGCCAGGTTTTTTTCTTTAACTTTTAGTTCACAAGTGTTCGACGATTTCTTTTTCTTTCCTTTTTCAAATGTAATATTTTTCACAATTTCGTTGCTTTTATACTAAATCAATCTCCACTTATCAATTCCTAGTTCATATTTCTGTAAAATAGCTTTCCTTTTTATCAAAGTGGTAGTGATGACGCGAAATAGTTGAGCGCGCAGCGGCTTGACTTGTTTATCTACGAAAATCCGTTGACTGCGCATGTGTCGAACGTGTGGTATTATTTACTTTATCTATGTAACTTAAAAGTGGTAATAATCCAGCAAATCATAATATCATAAGACATCTGATAAGATTTAACAAATATAAGGATATTTACATATTGGTAAAAAATATATAAAGAAAACAACTTAGGAGAAACTGTAGTGATGGAGTGAAAAGGAAGGGAAGTAACTCTATCACATCAGACACGCTAACGTGTAGAAATTATTACGTCTGCACATAACAGTTGACATTTTGACAAAAGCAGGTGAATTCTACTTACTTTATTGAATTTTGAGAGGTTTTCGGATTGAATAGTAAATGTTACAGACAGAAAACTGCTGGCTCATTTCAGAACACCACGCCCGAAGGTCTAAGTATGAGATTTAGAACGAGAAGTTATGTGTCTGTCTGGAGTAAAAAAATGTATAGGAATTATCCTATCTATTTATTTTGTGATCTATTTGTAAATGTATCACGCAAAATGTTAAACTGGCACGGAGTTATTGTATAATAATGCGAAATCGCAACGTTGAAAAATATTCATATTTTTGAATTTCTACATTTATATGCTGAAGTTGAAAATGTCAGCGATGTAGTTTTTTAGCCGTTTGTATGGAGACGTTTCAATGTTGAAATTAAAGACAGTTATTGACAGTATTTGGCTAGCTGAAAATTGACATTCCTACTTCAAATGAGAATATTTTACACTGAATTGATTTATGTACATTTTTTGGTTTTCTTTGGCGCCATTCCCGACACATTTTTTTTACGTCAATACAACTTATTTCATGCACGTGCAATTTCTTGATGGTTTAACGCGGCAACATTTTACTTAACTGTATGCGATTCAGATAGAATTTTTACGTTCTTTTAATTTACAATATGCATTGTATCAAATGGCCAGTGTATTTATATACATCTAACAAAATCGGCTTGGCCTAGAAGACCCTGCGAGTTCATTTATAACAGGGACCAGTATAAGAAAGGATGAGATTTTACGAGGTGCATGAATTATTTATGAACCTGTGTGTTGCCTTATTTAGACTTGTTTAACACGAACTTTAATGCTCGGTTTGGCTCCAGGTTCCAATCGAAAACTTCTAGCCGTATGGTGTTCCTCATATTGTTATATATGTAGGTAGGGGAGAGAAGACATATACAGAAGTCAATTGTACGAAATAGAAGCAGACATTTTAACACACTATTGAAATCTAAATCACTAATACTGGTCATTGTAAGGCTGAGAACTTCCATTGTTTCAAGAAGCAAAAATAAACCACAGCAAAGATACCAGCAATTTGTATCAATGATATATTGTCAGCCCTGTGATATTTTTCATCCCTTTCTTTACAGGTACATTCCGTTTTCTTTTGTCGGGAAAAAAGTGAAAAGATCTATGACACTGCTAAAAATGGGGTAGTGTCATCATTTTCTGAAGCGTTACCATGACACTATTCAAAATGGGTAGTGTCATCATTTTCTGAAGCGTTACCATGCCACAAATTGATAACGTCATCGATTTCGACGCACATTTTATATGACATTGATGATGGCACGATGGATGGGTTTCACAAAAACGAACAATTTGCTGCCTTTTTATGTATGGAAGAAAAATAATCACACATGGGTTTGTGCCTCGTGCAGAACAGATCCAAGTCAGATTTTATTAGTCTTTTCCTGAAAAGACATTTCGGTGTGATGCGTATAGAATGCACGCGTAGATCGTTGGAGAGGGGAGGGGTGTGTGTGTTTGTGATATTTCTCACTCGACTGAGACTGTAAGATTACCGTCCTGATTAGTGTGGATAGCAAGATCTTGTCTGTTTACAAACGACCAGTGAAGAAACCACTCCTTAAAGCCTGGAGGCGGACGGCTTTGACACTTGACAGATGCAATCGGAAAATACGCACTGAAATCACTGAAAAATCCAAGATAAAGGAAACCGTGTATAAGAAGGGTAAGCACCCTTTGCTTTATCGACGACATCCGCCATGCAAAACTTGGTTAGTCATGCATTTTAACTGGCATCAAACGCGTCCTGGTTATTCTGTTATGATAGAGCTATACAAACTTATTTTATGTAAACTTATTTAAAGCATGCAATCAAACAGTGTAACTTTCGCGTCAGCGCTTTATTAAACTGATAAAATGAGGTCATCATTAAAAAACACATCGCTAATTTTGACTTGATAGTTAAATTATTCTTGATAATTCTATTCATTAAACGAAGAAAAAGAAAAAAAAGAAAAAAAAACCGCTTGTTTGCGTGTGTTTTTAGATATATTACAGAGACGGTGTGAATTACGTTGATGTAGTAGGTTACAAACACATACACATGAAAACAGCTGATTTTCCTATGTACCGTCTCGGCGATTGTTAGAGAGCCATGGTTTTTCTGTTAAATGTTAATCAATAGATAGTGGTGGGGAAGGGGGTTAGGAGCCGTCAGAAGCACATTTTAATGCCATATGACCACTTTCGATTTCCAGATCACTCATCATAAGCGAAGATATGAAATTAAATTTTTACTTAAAATATTTATGAAACAACCATGTCATATGTATAAAGGGGAAAATATGACACTGAAAGTATTCATAAAAAATATTCACATAGTCTTTAAATTTTGTTATTATTACAAAAGGTTTTCATCATTTTCCAATCCTTCACTCACCCAATCCCCTCTCCCTAGAGTGATGGCCATAGTGTTTCAGAATCACAGGAGTCTTAAATGCCCGAGAGATAAAGAAATTCAAATTTAACGTTAAAACTACAGGAAATCAGTGACATTTCCGAGTCAAATCCGTTGCAATTACTATTAGTAATATCCTAGGAGATTTCTCTATCGCCGTTGGCACTGTTGTGTCAAGACAATTTAAAAGGGAAAAATACTTTAAGTCTCCTGAACACAACCACAACATGTAACAAAGGTTTAGCATTGCAACACTGTATGGATATGTCAATACGCTGTTTTACGCAATTTTCAGATACGGGCCCGTTCCTATTGATCCGGCTGTGAATCTTCTGTGACGGAGACATGCTTCTTCAAATCGCTTGTTTTGCAAACGGATTTGTCTTCAAGAAAAGTAAATATTTACGAAGGAATATGAATTTCTTTTTAATTAAGGTTTGAAATTCAATATATAGATTCAGCAACTGACTCTCTTTGTTATGGCGTAGGGCACTTTTGTCGAATGCGGTGTATTAAAGTTAAGTGTAGTCCTTCAGTGGAATAGTTGTTTTAGATTAAATTGGTGCTCCAACAAAGTCAAACAGAGCGTGTACATTTATCAACATCGTTCATCATGTTTTCCCTTCCTTTTTCCCGTTTTATCTAATTTGCTATCGGAATAATTGATTTTCGTTACTTTTATAAGTTAATTTGTGTACCCTTGTTGTTGAAAATAAGTCTTATAACGGTACTTATTACGAGAACGTGATATTTATTCAATTGACTAAGATTTGAATAAAGAGAGTCATCACTTATCGGTTTGAATTGGTTTGCAGTCAGACATTCCTTGTTTTTGGTTTTGGGATCTGTCTTTCATCATACCGTCAACTGTTACAATTGTTAACAGTAACCAGAGCCGTTGCACGGTTCCTTGTTAAAAACTATACAGCTATCACACTGTGAACTTATCGTTTGTTTGTTCAATAGTACATAAACAACTACTCTATAAACAATCCGCTATGTAGCTTACTACTTAAGGGAAAAGAAGCTGATAAGTATTTTCAATAGTTAACCATAGGTTGAACTTCCGAGTCGTTAAGACGCTTGCCAGTACTGACTCTTCTAAACGTACATGCGATTTATTCAACACGGTGGCGACTAATCGAGAAGCAGACGGCTGAGACTGGAACTAAGCGTGTATTTTGGCAAGTAAACCCTGTAAAATGTTCGCGTGTGGTCAGACCTTGTTGTGTAGTCATTACGGTAATTACCAAATTGATATCATTTTATAAATACTTCATTCATAGTTTCGTTGAGATGATTAAATGAGATAACTATTTCTTTGTCATAAATTTAATACTATGAGGGTTTAATTTACCCTTTGAAAAATAAGTATGTTTATAAATTGTTGGGATAATATAAGATCGTGTTTGTCAGTAGACACTGCTGGCGAACTTTTAGTTCGTTCTTTTTAATGGTAAATTGATAAAAAAAATCCATCTAATTTACATTAAGATCGTTTGTAGCATATTGAAAGTAGATTAAATGTTTACCATTTGATACTTTCTAATGACGAAAGACATTAACAGCTACGCCCATGTCTAAAAACGTGAGATTCTGGAAATGATGTGATACAGTGTGACTTCCGGTATGGCTACTTGTAAGGTTTCATTCAGTATAACTGTTGTATGTCAGACGTACAGATAACATCCAATGTGGCTGTATTGCTTTAAGCTCGTACATGTATATAAACGAGAACACCTCAATATCTGTATCACAGTCGTTATAAGCTTATACAACCTAACAATAATCACGTATTTCTGTAATAACAAGTAAATATAATACATATGCAAATAGTTAGAAAGGAACTGTTCACTATTTGGTGAAAAACAAAACCTCGAATGAAAATTTTACAAGTATAAAAACGCAGACTTTCTTGTGTGAGTACAGAAGTCCTTATCATCAGTTTTTGCTGGTGATTTAACACTGGTGTCTCTAGTGCACTGGAATAATGCTCTTATGAATAACGAAAGATAAAAATACCTAAGTTTGTAGATAAAAGGCAGGTAGTGTTAAAATGTGTCATAGCATCACAAATATGAGTAGCTTGAGTGTTTACAGAAGTAATGCTCTTACGAATGAGCAAATAGTGAAAAATACATAACTTTGTATGCAGGAGGCGGGTATATTTGTCATAGCATCACCAATGTTATTATCATAACAGTCTTAACGGCCTGTCAACACATAAAAGATCATTAGGACCATCAACCGAAAAACACACAGCGTTCCGAAAAGGAAATAACATCAAACAAACTAAAAGGTAAAAGATAAATGCTAAAAATTTGAAAAGGTTGTATTATCACAAAAGATTAAAATTGTAAGTCATAGTCTATAACACAGACCAACATCTTTCAGATAATGCATTATTTCATTAATCTCAACAGTTTCAATACGGGTTTTGAGACTTGTACTGTTACGATCGAAAATTTCTCGAGTAAACAGAAGGTCAATGCAGTCCAATGAGAAATCAACGTTTAAGTTTAATGGTGAATGGCATCACCAGTATGGATAGTTTGAATGTTTATTATACAACTTTGAGTTCTAAATTGTTTGCTCGATTATAAGCAAAACATCAGGAAATATTTAAACATTTCACCCACAAAAGCAAGGCTTTACACATCTCCAAACGTACTGACTCTCAAATACATAAACACAAGATTAAAAAAAAAATAAAAAGAAAGAAAGAAAATAATGATGATAAATAAACCTACAACAGAAATTAAAAAAAAAAAAAAAAGAAACATTTACATCGTTTTTTTATCGATGATAAGTAGGCAAAGGCGATTTTCAAAGAGTAATGAGGAAAATAGTAAAGCATTATTTGCATGTGTAACCAATGTTAAAAAATGTCAAAGATAGAAACAATTTTTGATGTAAAAGAAAAGCTCAAAAAGTGCAAATTGAATAAGATTGAAATAATCGAAACGTTGTGAACCTTGTGTACTTATTTTATATAGCAAGTTTACTGAGATTTATTTTTCTGTATCGGTGTATCTTTAACTGGCAGATTCTTAGACAGGATTTTAAAAGATGCAGATTGATGACAATTATAGGGACTTTTTATGGTTGTTAAGGTGTTTTCATTGAGAAATATTCTATTTCTTTATTTGATAAGTTAGTTTGCCTTTGTTTTATACCTTGTTCTCATTTGAGAACGTAACATTACTTTCATGGATGGAGCAAGGTTTACATGGTGGTCATCCTTGATGAAGCAGATGACGCTTGCTCTTCCGGAACACTTGGTCTTATTCATGTTCTTATTTCAAGGAGTCCTTGTGTAAATCTTTCTTTTGCTCATATTTTGTCCTAGCTTTCTGAGATCGGAGCATTGATTTTGATAACATATTTTCCTATTTTTGTTAAAAAAGTAAATAGCGTTTTATTTCGCATATTTATCATTTCCAGATGTGATTGTATGACTTAAGTTCAAACAGAAATGATGCTCTTACAAAAATTATATCAGGTTATACAATCTTCTAAAAATCCACAAAATGCAATGTTCATGTATAATATAAGTAGGCAAGACACATACGGTGTATATATGTATGCATAATCAGCTGTATTTTATTGTGATCTAGACAAAAAAACTTAAAACGTTTGAGACATGGCGGTCGATAAAGATTAAGGAACCTTTTATGACTGCGATCATTCCCGTTGCTACTGATGTGTCTGGTGGATATCATGATGTATTTATGAACTTCGGTCTCATTTGGGAACATGACAAAACGCTATACCTCCGGAACGCCTGATTTTGTTATCTTTCCTGTACGCTTTTCTCAATGGTGTTGTAAATATGCAATAAAAACAAAAACAAAAACAAAAAAACAAAATCAAAAACAAAAAACAAAAAAACTAAAAAAAAAAGAAAAGAAAAAAATAGATCAATAATTGGTTACTATTTCAAGCCGTACGTTAATGACGTAACCGTATAACTATCAGCTGCAATGGACTGATTGCCAAAGGACAGATAGAGTCTTTGCCCAACCCGGCAATCAACCGTAATGCATCCAGTCATTTCGCTAGGCAGGGATATTGAATACTCCTTTTTCCCATGGAAATTCAAACTGACCAGTTCCTTATAAAAGTGTTGAGAATGCTTTTCATTTGATTAGATTTACGGAGGTACTTCAACTCTAAAATGCTACTAGAAAGTAATACTGATTCATAGGGGAACGAACAGTAGCGCTTACACTCCACTGACGTTCGTAACTACTCTCCTTATCAAATAGCTGTATCGCTTGAACGACACTAACACAACAACCCTTATCCCCAAGTGCGAATAATGATACTCCAATCACTAATTACTTTAAACTTCGAATATAAGCGGGTCTTCCGAGTTTTTAATGCATAGAACAAGACACTTCCATGGCCATTTGTAGAGCACATACATGTATCTTATAAACGTGATAAGTTCTGTCGTGTGAGAAATGCAATAACTTACTAAACATATATTACTTGTGAAACAAGTTCATACATACATGTAGGATTTTCTATATCCTTTAATAAATCAATTTCATGAAACCATTTCCAAATTTGGATTCTTACGCCGTATATCACCTCGTTCTGGGTTTTGCAAGCGACGACATGAAACTCTAAATGAAGAAAAAACATTTCTTTGATTGTTTGAACACAAATGGATGCGTTAGGTGCCCGTAGGCAAAGCATACTCATTTTCCACCATGATGTGTTCCGCTGCCACTTGGAAATAATCCCAAAATAATCATGTTAACGTTCAAAACAGTGATGTCCCCAGGAAAAACCAGAACTCAGCTGCCATAAGTAGACATATATGATGTTTAGTACATAATGATATCAGGTGTAAAAATCAGGATCTATTTGTGTCACAGTCATAAACTGGAACCAGACGTAAATTTGGCAAAATCGGATTTGTGAACATGATCACTTTTGACAATTAGCGGAATGGAATATGATTCCTGTGACTTCTGTGACTTGGTGATCCATTTGACAAATGAATCACCGCAAATACATTATATCACTATTACTTTTCTTATTAAAGTCTATTGCATACCTGACGACTTTGATTCGCAAGCGTGTTCATTATCAACCTTTTAAACGTTAGAAGTTAATCACCACGGCCCTCATTATCAAAGTCTGTCACAGAGGAGGTGAGTTTATATTCATGACCTTATTATCAGGCGCTATCTGAAAAAAGTCGACTTTCATTGAATTCGCTCACTATCAAAATTTGTCGTAGGCGTAACAACGGCCCGCTCTATCACTAAAATGGCGTGCGCCATATTCTGTTGTCTTTATAAAATTCCAATTACTCGATGGCGACTTTTCCATGTCATCTGCTTCGAACTGCCTATCTGTAGTAACTTGGTTATGCCCTTGGGCGGGCATAGTGTATGCTATTTAGTGAGCCAGCCACCAGTTACTTCAACTCGAACCAAAATGATCCTGATCAAAATTATTCCACTGATAAAAAATACATTACATTTTACGCCCCATACTATTGATACCAAAACTGACCGCTTGATAACATATGTACATAGTTATAATGTAGGATTTCGTCAACAAGAAGAGATTACTACGCCGATGTACTGGATACAGCTACATAGGTTTTTTTTACAAGGATGCGGTTTTAGAAATAGCTTGAAGTACAGGAAAACACTTTTAACTCTCACAGAATCAGCCGACAGCTTGAACCTTGAGTGCATGCACATGGCGTGGTAATAATCTATTAGAGATAGGGCCAAACGATTTTTATTAATCTAATTGTGAAAATAAGGTATAAAAATTTAATACATATCGATAGGGAATGCTATCTGAAATCTAAAAGATATTTTCTGTCTTACTTCAAAGGTATCTTTTTTCATGAGATATTATTTTCATTTTAACAGTTTTATGCCTGTTGGAAAAATATACTTTTTGTAAGTACTTTGAAAATATATTTGATATACTATTGATATTGTAATGAATTGCTTTAAAGCTTTAAATATACATGAATAGGCAGCACAGCTGTCTTGATTTTTTTTATCTTCAATACATACGTAATGTGTACTATTCTATTTAGGATCGCAAATAAAGAGATTCTTACTGTAACAGGGATTTCATTATCAAAAGTGGGACGTATAGATAACCATGTCAGATGACACATTTTTAATGCTTTAACATACTCGATAGTTTTAGATGTTCTTGGCGACCAATTATGTCTCTCTATATACAGCCACATTAACTGGCCAAAGTTAAAACTGAAATCAATAAAAGTGTTCCATTAAATACAGAGTGGGCTGGCTTTCGCTCTCAAAAATCTGACCAAAGAGGAAATGGTTTTTGATTTAGTGTAGTGAATAAACCGTTTTTAATAAGTTTATGCCTATGATTTTTGTACTACATTGATACATTTGAGAAATTTAGTGTCTTGTGATATTCTCTGTAGTCTCAATATACTTCTTTCGGGTGACATCTCTTACTAACAATTTTACAAAAAGTAGTTCATGGTTAGTTTCAAGGTTTGCTTTCCTCTGGTCGTACATATAGCAAAATATTCTTTGTCAAATTATAAACTGAAATCCAAGGAAATCACGTCATAGACTCTGTCTACGGAAATAGAATCCTGAACTGTAAGCAATAAATAGACTATATGTCATGAAGTTATAGTGAAGTTAGTATAATTTATTCTGATGTTGTACTCTATTCTTTTCGTTTTTATTCTGTGATATTTTCTATTTTCTTTTACGTGTTTTTTAAGATAAAACAACCCAGTTTAGGATATGGAATGTAATGCACCGACGGATTCATGTCAAGTTTTAGTACAGAAGGCGTGTAAATACATAAAAAAACATATATATCTCATTCTCACAGCAACATTTCTTGAAAGAGAATATCTATACTAAATACATAGTTAAACGAACTTAATGATGTCAACTGTCCTTTCCCAAAACAAAACAGGTCATAAAATAGCATTTAAAGATTGCTGATGGGTTCAGCCAACGATGATATCAAAACGTGTTAAAAGAAAATGCTCATGTTACGAGTATTGTCAACTTCATACAACATCGAAGACAGCATATGATGGAAATAGTAAAATGCAAAATGTGTAGCTAATTGAAATCATGTACTTAAAACGTGATGTATAATAAGCTTGTGTAGAAACACCCGCAGTCTCAGTAAAAGTGAAGTATATTTAGCGGTTTAATGAATGGCTATTGCTAGAGAAATATGATATGATGCACACAGTTATGTAAATGGTTGAAATTTCACGGACAAAAAGGTTCACGCCTTTCTGATTTTGTTATCACAGAAGATTGTTTACTGCATTGACACGTCCTAAATTCTGACTGCTGCTGATAAGCTTCACCATCTGGTGCTGAGCGACACGTGTGATAATAACACGGCTAGCATGAAGATTAACGATAACAAATTATATTAAATATCACACTTCCGTCTTGAATTTTTTTCTAGGGCAGGGCTGACATAAATATGTAGAATGTTACTGAAATAACTTTACCTCTCCGAACCAAGGTGACCTTAAACAACGAAGGATCTTCATAGTTATTAAACTATAATTACAGCCAGGAACAACGCTAATTACCAGGTAGCGAGGTACATGTCCAGGATAGTGACACCTGTAACAGAGACGAGTGATATAATACTCCACCTAGACCTGGACTCGAACGAACCATATTGACTACAACACAAGCACAAGAGAAGATTTAACAAACATTTTTACTCCCAATAATAATATCGACATGTCACCAGTTGCACGATATTATTTTCTTCTTTAAATCAAGCGAGAGAGAGAGGGAGGGAGGGAGATATATATATATATATATATAAGTTAGAACAATATCAAGGAAATGGAAAATTTAAAATAGTGTAACGCTTATTAGAAATCTTAAAATTACGAAATTAATATTATTCAAAACCTCTCAAATACCGGTATCCCAAAATTGCCTTTCTCTGCATGTAAATTTAGATCGAATGACGTCACAGGAAAATCGTAATGACTGATGTCATAATAACGTATGGGATGATGGATTACCTTCCCTATTTTTATGACATCAACAAATTCCACGGTATAACAGGTGCATGTGTAGAAAAGTTAAGAAAGGGATTAAAATCAAAATCAATACACAGAATAGGCAATGACATGATTAAAATCGCGAAACAATCTCAGATTAGTTTCATTCTACGGACTCGTTCGAAGTTGTTCACAAGCGAGTTACATACACATTCGGTTGGGTCTGTTGAATTGTTTTGGATCTGATTAAGTTAATCGAAGAAAACCGACAAAGTGAATTTGCATATTTAAAGGTGTGCACCAAATGAATATTCATGAAAACAACCATCAGATTTCATTCTAAAACTTTAAAAAACAACAAGGAAATACCAACATGTCATCATAATCATAATCCAACCTTAAATTCAATAAAACTAGGGCAAAATATGAACAAAAGAAAGATTTACACAGAGACTCCTGAAAAAGCACAAGGAGAATAAAACCAGGTGTTCCGGAAGAGTAAGTGTCTTCTGCCACATAGACGACACCCGCCATGTAAAATTTGGTCAATCAAAAACATTACAAATACCTTCGTTGGTGTTTTGTCGACAACCAGAATCATCTTGAGAGAAATTCGCCTTAAAGCACATTGAAAATATCGCACTGAACACCTAGAGCAATTTGGACTCTCCGAATGGTCCGCATTACAGTTACCCAATAAACACAAACCGCTATGAGCAGGGGAGACTTAAATAAGAAGGATCGTTGCAAATACTATAATTGCTAACCAAATTATTAAACAAAACCACAGAGGCCAACAGTGAGCCGTAAACTCGTACCAAAATATTTGACGTTTGACAATACTTGCCAGTGACACTTGCAATTGAAGTTGGGTGAAATGAGTAATTATTCCTTTAAAATTTATATGTGAAGTTTCCAAGACTAATTAAACTAGGTTATTTATATTAACTAGATTAGTTTGTTTGGTATTTAGTTTTATTAGACATGTAACATTTGTTATAGAGACGTACAGTAGCTGAAGCTTAATTAATTAAAACGAATTCAGTTTTAAAAGTTGAACTAATAGGCATCGGTTTTATAACCTCGTGAATATTACCTTGCGAACCTTTAAAACTATTTCTATTTTTTTCATTACGGATGTATAGCCATGTCAGCAACAGACAAACAAAAGACACATTTTTGATAACAAGACAATAACGATAGCACTGCAAAAACTTAAATGATAATTCAAACTCAAAGCTCTGAAAAAAAGACCTGTTGTCTTGAAAAAGTTACTGTTTTCTTCTTTATCCCGTCATGAAAATCTAGGTCTAGACAAATTCAAGTCATGTCATGCTCTCAAATTTGAACCATTAAAAGAGTGTTCAAAAGACACACAAGTGAATAGCACGACTTGATAATCTCAGAGATCAATACAATAGAGCCAACAATGAATTAAACTACATCATACAGCTGTTTCGTCCTCCTAGGACCCATAGGTGTTGCTAAGGACCTAAATTTTGAATAATAAGAGGCGACTGAGGAAAATCCAAAATGAACGAAAGAAAAGTAAAAATCTAGATTATTAAATCAATTTTGTAATTTTCATATATCAGAAATTTTTAGAACAGCGTCAAGTACACGTGAACTGATCCAAGCCACGAATGAATTAAATCGTAGCATGGAGTTAACGGCAAACCTCGGGGGCTTGAGTCCACCAGCAGTGTCTACCACCTGCTATCTCAAAGGTTGTACATTGTACAAAAGACACACAGATGTATATTAACTTAAGATAATTTAAGAGAATCTAGCACAACCATGCGAGGCTGAAGTAACATTTACTAACGGCCACTAATATTACTTGAAAACAAGCAACTTTATATCGATTTAAGTGAAATTTATAGTCATTTCAGTGAATTCATGTAATGAATCATGGAGTAGAGTACATTATGTATGAAAAATCTGCTGGAGGTATATTTAAGTGCTGTCTAAAACGACACAACCATCATACTGTTTTAACAATATGGAATCGAGCATAGGTTGTAACATCTATAATTCATATCATACTGACCATGTAAGACGTGAACTCCTTCGTTTTAGTGCAAGAGAAATAGTTTCAGGAATGCTGAAACTGACCCACATAATTAATTAACAAAGAAACAATGGAATCAATTCACGAACGAACTAATGACTTTGATGACCTCACGTCGCACTTGTTGCCTTTCTATTGATATTCATGGCCAAGCTGTGACTTTCATTACTTCGTCATCTTTTGTTTGCTTGTTTTTTTTTTAAATTTATTTAAAAAAAGTTTTTTTTACATAACGAGTCTTCGAATATGTTCTCATCTGTTAATTTTCCTTCAAAACCATCAGTAAATCTAATTTGGATCTTCGAGACTACCAGTTAATTTCTCAAGTCTTGCATTTGCGTTTGGTTATGTTTAATTGATCATGCCCAGAACACCATGTTTTTATTTTCTTTGTTTTTTTTTCAGAAGTCTCAGTTTAAATCCTTATTCCGTTCATATTTCCCCCTATTTTTGATGAATTTTAGGTTGGATTATAATTTTGTTCGCATGTTAATTGTTGTTGTTTTTTAAAGACACTTGTTCAAACACTGTCGTCTGCTGGTCTTGGCGTTAACTGTACATGCGTAGACTAGAACCTACTGTCCTTTCTAATCTATAGCTCCATAAAAGCAGCTTCTTGGAAAAAAAATCATGCATTTTGGTAATACTTCGGCAAATCAATTAAGGTGTGTTAGGCCTTAAGCGATGTGTTACGATGGCAGATCAATCAAACGCACGTGAGTTCTATTTTGGGATGCCTACAAATAATCAGAGATAGCTTTTCAACAAAGTGCAATCACATCGGTTCCAGATGTGACTGAATCCTAAACATAGAGCCGGTTTTGGGATTCGGATTGCGTCCCTATCTGCAAAGAACAAGATATACTCTACTAAGCAGCATTCAAATAATTAGGTTAAGCTGTTCAGAAGAGTAAGTCAGTGGATAATAATTTAACATATTCGTCTATATTTAGATGAATCTTGATCAGTTTCTCAATGCTAATTGTTTTACATTGAGACTCGTTAAGGTACCACTTAGAACGATGCTTCACTATTGGGAATTATAATTTTCTGGAAAGAAACGTTTTAATTTCCCCAACGTATGGTGTTTAGGCTTGTCGAATATGGCGAACCCAGCGCTGAGTGTAATGTCCGCTGATGACTTGAAAACTAAAATAGAGTTTCAAGATGAAATAACACATGGGTGATAAATGTATATAATTGATTTGCTGAATACTCATTAGAGAATCTGAAATAACGACATGGGTTGAACTAGATTTATTCAGGTTTGTCATTGATGAAGAAAAAGGTTACTCTTTTGGAACACATTGTATTATTCTCCTTTCTTCCATTGCCTCCTTTTTCTTGTTCATATTTTCCCCTCGTTTAGTATTTTTGAGTTAGCATTCTAATTCCATATTTTATATATTTTATTTTGATTAAAAAACCTGATTTGTAGTAAATATAACTACATGCACTGGCTGTTTTAACATGTTCGGTATCAATGAAACTCCTGATTACAATGCCATACTTCCTAAATCAACGCCATTGTCATGTCCATTACATCAATGCAAAGATTCCCCAAACTGAGGAAAGTCTGGGAATATTCTACCATCTGACAAATGCATTTGCACTTTACAAAATACAATCACAATTAAGAAACAAGAAACAAATTCAAGCAATCGATAATGATAGACGTTTACCTATTTTATCAGATAAGTAAAAATACATGGTCTGGAGCTCACGTGCGCTCTTCGTCGCAGTGATTTTTTACGGGGCGTTCATTGAACTGAAAGTACAAATTTGCATCGCTTGGAGCAGGAAAACGAGAAATATGTACAGACTGATAAAATAAGGTGCGTATATCTGTTTACCATATCCATGGTTCTTTTGGTAATTGTTTTATTTTATCTAACGTTGCATGTTTAAGTAACCTATTTAGAATCAATAGCACAAACATTCACCAAGTCAAATTGATGGTTATCACAGCAGAGTACAAATCGATACTGGTCATATTTATACATTCAAATTGCATTTCTACTCAATCAATAGCAGTGTGTGAGAAAATGCAATTATAAAGATACGAATTATGTAAACTTATCGCAAAAAAACATTTTTAATTTGTTAATTATCTTTGAATCTGCACGTTCTGTGAGCAAATTTGGCACGATCAAAGTCAAACATCTAACGAAAAAAAATCAAGGCACATATCAACTCTAATTAAAACCCAGCGACATGGATTGAATAAAAGGAAAATCCATGATTGCAAAGCTATCTCCGTTTGGTATATCCCGATAAATAAACACATCCCTGTTTTGTTTTCCTAAGTCGACTTGTGATTTTATCGATAAAAGTTAAATATTTATTCTGGTTCGTCAGTAATACACACTGTTGTAATTAACGACTGAAGTGGTGTGTAGGTTACAACAAACAGGGTCTAAACATACAAACAGACTGTCTATAAACACAACTCACAAACCAGTCGTGTGATTGTGCTGTGATTTAACACATGCTCCAGTTGACGGGTACAGACCAGAACGAAGTAATGGGAACAGGGTCGGGGCGGGGGTGGGAGAGTTGTTATTGAAAGGGGGCTGAACAACCGAGAGGAAGAAGGTTATGATACACAGTATACTTTTCAATTTTTGCTATAGTAATAAACTCTTGCTTTCTCGGATTTGAGTAACCGTGGCATTCAGTCAGATCGAACAAGCTGGTCATGATATGAGCAATTGGGTTTATAATTAAGTCAAAATTTGAAAAAACAGGGGTAACTAGTAATAGGCGAAGTAGGTGAATACCTAGGTTTCGCAAGACTAAAGCCAGTAATTTGAAAGTTATAATTTGTCCTAGGGTTGTACAAAAAGCACAATAGTGAATATTCTTTTTAATGCAACTTTGTAGTCAGATTAAGATGTACAGTAGAACCAAACAATAGATTAAGCTGCATTATACAGCTGTTACGTCCTTCTTTGACTCGTCATTGATGCTAAGGGCCTTAATTCTGAAGCTTAGAAGGTAACAGAGGAAAGTGATCGAAAACATTTCAAAATCTAGATTGCATGGAGAGGTGATGGGGTGGGCTTTCGTAGTGGGAAACATCGGTGACTAAAAGTCCACTAGCAGTGTCTACCATCTGTAAAATTGAAGATTTTACAATACACCCAATCATATTTCATTAGGAAAAGGTTCACAGAATCACATAATCATTACTTGGTAACAAATCCATGGATCCGATTATCTTGCAAATGAAGGTATTCGTTTCAGTGCACCGTTCCAAGAATATCTACGAAAACTATAAACAGCTCCTAGATTAGTTGCTGAAGAAGTCTGTGGTGAGAATCTCAAAATGCTCTCCGAAAAACCATTATGTTTCTTATGTGTTAGAGAGGGAGTTAACAATTAAAGAAAATTCATCACAGAAAGAAATTTCGTAGATGAACCTACCAACAGAAATGCGTACGTGATCTCCTCTCCGTGATTGGTTCACGTAATGGTATTAGCAGGTTCTTCTGAAGTACAGTTATAAAGAATCAGTATACCATCTGATATGTCATAAGAATATGAAATTTTCTTTCTTACACCACTTGCAGATAAATTTCTACCATAGAGTAACACTATGTTAATAACGATATCGTAATTCGAACTCAAATTTGACTAAATTAGTGTAAAATATCAAGAAAGATTTACACGGAGACTATTCCTGCTGTCAGTGGAAAACTTGTACACCTAGATATCTATATTTCTGTCAATGATAACACAACCAGTTTCTTCATCCGTAACCCAATAGTCACTAGGAGCTTAATGCTTTGTCAGAAACCTATTGGAAATTGTGGTATTCTCGAAGCAGTACAGATAGGGACACCATTTCACTGATACTTTCCTCCAAGACCACTAACAGAATACAGATCCATCCTCCCCTATCCTAGATTTCAGCTTGGGGAATATTGTACATTTGCATAGTTCGGCACTTAATGAAAATTGGTCAGCTTTAACATTAGCTGACACTTGCGGTCAATCATTTAAAGTTATTTTATCGAGTTATTGGAGAAATATGCCATTTTCTCACTGGACTTGTTTAATCGCGGACTACAGTTTTGTGCATTCTTAATTCCTACAAATAATCATGTCATCAGCCAACAACAAGATATTGATTTATCGATTCTACAAGTTCAAAGGAACCCATGTCATAATGGTGATGGGCCCGGCATTCATTAAGTAATTATGTAGAAACTTAATAGATCTTATAATGTTGTCCTAACTAAAATGTTCCCAAACACACCCGATATTCCAGGTATCTAAATGCTAATTTCATTGCTATATATGTAAGTGATAACATAATGTTTATAACAAAGACATACCATTCGGTTTTGTTTTATTCTTTTTAATGTTCGAAAACGAGAATAATACAAAATGTAAACTTTTTTTTATTTTCTCATGTGAATCTAATATGAAACAATCGTTCTTTTTCGAAACCATAATTTCAAGGTTGTCCAAAGGAGAAATTTTTCAATTCCTTTTATTATAATTTGGTTAATTTAGAACATTCAAACAGTAGTAACTTAATTTTGTATAAAAGCCGGGCTATTGATTGATATATATATAACATATACATTGGACTAAGCTCCGTGGCTTAGTGACCCCTGACATATTATCTAGGTCTGTGTCGTTCTCAACATATAAAAGACAATATAGATCTAGAGTCCGCGCTAATCCCAGGGACCCATTATCTACAGCTTGCAATATGGCTGAAGTGACAACACGGCTCATCTTCACGCGATCCTTGCCCAGCCTATCAATATTGTTTTAACCACATAATACCCCTTTTCTATACATGTAACAGCTTGCTGGATCAGGCTGGCAAGTATGTTGTGTTTCATTCTTGTAGTCCTTCAGCTAATGTCAAACTTCTCGCAGTTGGGATCCCTAATAAAAAATCAGAAATTAACATCTATCATCAATGAAAAAGGGTATTCGAGAGGTAAGTGGTAAAGCACCGACCTTTCGTCTAGGCTCTTGAGGTTAAGCTTCCGATCGGGTGCCTGGTGGTATAATTGCGTCATGTCAGATTCAATTTAACAATTGTCGGTGGGTTCCCGTTGGCATTCCTGTGTAATGTCCTAATCGACGATAATATTGTGTGGTGGGTACCCGTTGGTACCCCTGTTTTATGTCTTAATTGACGTCGATATTATTTGGTGGATGCCCTTTGGTATCATCGTGTGATGTCAAATTCGATGTTTTGATTTATTTGATGGAAGCCCGGTGGTATCATTGTGTGATGTCTAATTCGATGTTTTGATTTATTTGATGGAAGCCCGGTGGTATCATTGTGTGATGTCTAATTCGATGTTATGATTGTTTTGATGGAAGCCTGGTGGTATCATTGTGCGATGTCAAATTCGATGTTATGATTGTTTTGATGGAAGCCTGGTGGTATCATTGTGTGATGTCTAATTCGATGTTATTATTGTTTTGGTGGAAGCCTGTAGGTACCATCGTGTGAAGTCTAAATCGATGTTATTATTGTTTTGGTTGAAGCCCGGTGGTATCATCGTGTGATGTCTAATTCGATGTTATTATTGTTTTGGTGGGAAGCCCGGTGGTATCATTGTGTGATGTCTAATTCGATGTTATGATTGTTTTGATGGAAGCCTGGTGGTATCATTGTGTGATGTCGTGATGTCAAATTCGATGTTATGATTGTTTTGATGGAAGCCTGGTGGTATCATTGTGTGATGTCTAATTCGATGTTATTATTGATTTGAAGGAAGTCCGGTGGTATCATTGTATGATGTCTAATTCGATGCTATTATTGCTTCAATGCAAGCCTGATGGTATCATTGTGTGATGTCTAATTCGATGTTACTATTGTTTTGGTGGAAGCCCGGTGGTATCATTGTATGATGTCTAATTCGATGTTACTATTGTTTTGGTGGAAGCCCGGTGGTATCATTGTATGATGTCTAATTCGATGTTACTATTGTTTTGGTGGAAGCCCGGTGGTATCATTGTGTGATGTCTAATTCGATGTTTTGATTTATTTGATGGAAGCCCGGTGGTATCATTGTGTGATGTCTAATTCGATTTTATTATTGTTTTGGTTGAAGCCCGGTGGTATCATTGTGTGATATCTAATTCGATGTTATGATTGTTTTGGTGGAAGCCTGTAGGTACCATCGTGTGATGTCTAATTCGATGTTATTATTGTTTTGGTTGAAGCCCGGTGGTATCATTGTGTGATATCTTATTCGATGTTACTATTGTTTTGGTGGAAGCCCGGTGGTATCATTGTGTGATGTCTAATTCGATGTTATGATTGTTTTGATGGAAGCCCGGTGGTATCATTGTATGATGTCTAATTCGATGTTTTTATTGTTTTGGTGGAAGCCCGGTAGTATAATTGTATGATGTCTGATCCGATGTCATTACTTTTTTGATGGAAGCCTGTAGATACCATCGTGTGATGTCTAATTCGATGTTATTATTGTTTTGATGGAAGCCCGGTGGTATCATTGTATGATGTCTAATTCGATGTTTTGATTTATTTGATGGAAGCCCGGTGGTATCATTGTGTGATGTCTAATTCGATGTTACTATTGTTTTGGTGGAAGCCCGGTGGTATCATTGTATGATGTCTAATTCGATGTTAATATTGTTTTGGTGGAAGCCCGGTGGTATCATTGTATGATGTCTAATTCGATGTTACTATTGTTTTGGTGGGAAGCCCGGTGGTATCATTGTGTGATGTCTAATTCGATGTTATGATTGTTTTGATGGAAGCCTGGTGGTATCATTGTGTGATGTCTAATTCGATGTTATGATTGTTTTGATGGAAGCCTGGTGGTATCATTGTGTGATGTCTAATTCGATGTTATTATTGTTTTGGTGGAAGCCCGGTGGTATCATTGTATGATGTCTAATTCGATGTTTTTATTGTTTTGGTGGAAGCCCGGTAGTATAATTGTATGATGTCTGATCCGATGTCATTACTTTTTTGATGGAAGCCTGTAGGTACCATCGTGTGATGTCTAATTCGATGTTATTATTGTTTTGATGGAAGCCCGGTGGTATCATTTGTATGATGTCTAATTCGATGTTTTTATTGTTTTGGTGGAAGCCCGGTGGTATCATTGTGTGAAGTCTAATTCGATGTTACTATTGTTTTGGTGGAAGCCCGGTGGTATCATTGTATGATGTCTAATTCGATGTTACTATTGTTTTGGTGGAAGCCCGGTGGTATCATTGTGTGATGTCTAATTCGATGTTATTGCTGGTTTGATGGAAGCCCGATTGTATGATGTCTAATTCGATGTTACTATTGTTTTGGTGGAAGCCCGTTGGTATCATTGTATGATGTCTAATTCGATGTTACTATTGTTTTGGTGGACGCCCGGTGGTATCATTGTATGATGTCTAATTCGATGTTACTATTGTTTTGATGGAAGCCCGGTGGTATCATTGTATGATGTCTAATTCGATGTTTTTATTGTTTTGGTTGAAGCCCGGTAGTATAATTGTATGATGTCTAATTCAATGTTACTATTGTTTTGGTGGAAGCCCGGTGGTATCATTGTATGATGTCTGATTCGATGTTATTGCTGGTTTGATGGAAGCCCGATTGTATCATTGTGTGATGTCTAATTCGATGTTATTATTTTTTCACTGGAAGCCCGGTGGTATCATTGTATGATGTCTAATTCGATGTTTTTATTGTTTTGTTGGAAGCCCGGTAGTATAATTGTATGATGTCTGATCCGATGTTATTACTTTTTTGATGGAAGCCCGGTGGTAGCATTGTGCAATATCTAAATTGGTTTTATTACTGTTTGTTGAAAGTCCTGCCGTCTTATTCATAACACACTCAGTTTGACGATGTGCCATTAATTTGACTTTACATACATAAAGTAGAGTGGGCGTCGCTGGTTAATCTGAAAACTTCCCCAGAAATATCCGGTCTTATACTAATTTCCTCTTTTTATGGATCTACGTATACATTTTGCCTTTGTCAATTCATGTTTTGCCATTGTCACATACGCTTTGCTTTCTTGTGATATATAATCAACAGTTTCAAATACAACATTACAAAGATATGATGTTGTTTGTTACATGAATTAATTACTTATTGCAAAATAACAAAAATTAAAAAAAGAAAAAAGAAATAAATTTAACATTACAGTTTTCACGATACATATACAGGATCTAACATCCGATTCCACATCAAACGGCATTTTTTATCATAAGGAGCCTTTTGATTGTTTTTTTTTTTCAAAAAAGGAAACGAAATATCTACAGTGTATGTGTAAGACCACTGCTCCCACTTGTAACATCAGGGTGAAATCTACCAGTTTGTAACCTAACATTAAATTTAAGTTCTTACACATTCACTATTGTAAGTCTCAAAGTCTTTGTTGTTATACAAATGGTCCTGCTGTTTTATTATTTTTCAGCCAATGTTTTACAAACTTCATCACTTTAAACAGTGAACGTTTTTATTCGCTTTGACGTCAGTGCTTTCTGCGTTCGAGTAAGAATCGATCGGGCACTCTATCGCCGCGACAGATTAATAACGCTCATTAAGCCTTATTTAGAACCATTAATTGATTTCACTTGCGTTTTCTTGTTAGCATACATTTCAAAGATTAAATAAAGTTGCATTTTCAGAATTATTTATTTATCATTGCTTGGTAACCACTTAAGATAACACTTTAAATTCACCTCGGCTATTGTCGTCTTAAAGCTTGTCATTGCATCAGATTCGAAATGGTTTCAAAAGGTGCTTTTAATTTGTATGTCATTTGTTCAATCTCGGATAAGTAAAATCATGTTATTAGAAGGGTTTTTTGGAGTTTCTTTTAGAGCCACGGGAAATAGAGATGGTCAAATACACTCCCCTATCTAACCTAAACAGTCGTGACTTTTCATTTCTTCAGCATCCGGGAAGCTCTACAATTCATACGCGAGTTAGAGGAAATATTTTTCATAGATTCTGGATACGCTAAAAATAGTTTTGGATTGATTTCCACGAAATGACACGAGCTTCCGATACACGTGCATGCTATTGTATGTGATATTATGTATAAACAATGAACTAGATATCATACAATGCAAAACGTATCAAGGGTAACTAATTTAAGGACAAGCCGTACTTCCCTATCATACACATTCAGAGCAATAACAACTACAGTTGGGACAAACGCATTTGGTGAGCTTTCTCAACAACTCATCCTCTTCAAGAGACAAATAAATACAAAACTGCATTATTCGTAACTTTTTCATCACTATAAATTCATTGAAAAAAACTGAAAGACGTGTTTTATGAATTTAAGAGAGAATTTTTCACCTGAGCGGAAATGAAACAAGCAAAATTTCCATCGTATACAGTGTATGGAGCATACAAATGAAAGAAACTGAACTACTCGTCCCCTAATTTACATTCATGTACAAGATAAGGTCAAAAGATAGTACTTCACCTAATGCTGAATACACTTACATCCAATAAATCCCTTGTTAGCGTAAAGTAATTTAGAACACTAATAAACATGAAATGTGTGTATAGAGGAGCTGGCAGGAATTTTTAGTTGATACAAGATTGTGTAAATCATTCTTGGCGTGGTTCGCTAATTTGATACGAAAAGGATTTAAAATTCTGTTTTACTTCGATATAAAAACAAGTATTCGTAAAAAGATTTAAATTGTTAAATGAAATTTAATTTAAAATGTTGTCACTCTGTGTAAAAGCTGTCTCAATGCATATGACGCCATGAAATTATTTCTCGACTGAAAAAATAGAAAACTTCAATCGGACATCCTGATGATATAAGATGTGTTCATACAATGTAACCAAAGCGATGTTTTGTTTGTTATTACACTGATAACAAGGTAATTACGTGATAGAAATGTATCGTTACAATTATTTTTCAATCGCGAGCATTGTCTATCAAGACAAATAATTTTTTAAGTAAAAACCGATTTTGTATTTGTTACATAAGCTCTCTGATGTATCCTTAGCTTCCCGTCTATTACAAATCACCCTTCGTCTGACAGGAATAGGTTTTCTTTTAGAATATCAACTAGTAACTAAATGATATTTGTTGTATTGATATACTCTGTTTTTTTTCTTTGGTTAGGATTTTTGTTCAACTTAAGTTAGACCAAAGAAACAAGGGAAGAGTGATTTTGAGATATCTCGTTCGTGGATTAATTGCCAAATGGTTGGGTTATGCTATCCAGGTTCTACATACACAATGTATAAGAAATTAATCTGTCTATTTGTATAGTTTCAAACTATTTCATATCATCCGGTTACATGCTTGTGGTTTTTGTCCTATAAATGCATGAATGATTATTGAAGTTCAGATATAATAATCAAATCAGAATTTCGTTGAAGATATGAACATCTATAAATGACATTTGGAAATTCTGATCTATTGGGTAGAAGTTGAAACATTGGACTATGAATTGGCTTTTAAAAAACGTGGGTCGGTATATCCTTGTCTTACTGTGTAAAACAGATGGATAATCTATCGAGGTTTTCTTTTACATAACCAAATAACATCAAGAAAATACCAACATGGCAACATAATCATAATTCAAACTAGTGTTTAATATGAACAAAATAAAGATTTACACGGAGATTCCAGAACAATTATAAGGAGAATAAGACCAGGTGTTCCAACTTTGTGTTTATCAAGTTGTTACTGTGCATAAACAGGTGTCATTATTTGGAGTTTAAAGTCAATATAGATTTAATACGTTGTATTAAGGTTTTATCGAGGTGTATAAACATGACACATCATTTCTATTCTACAATGTATATATAATAGTATGTATATTGATGTTTTATAGTCAGTACGAATCCATTCATGATAAATAGATTCTTAGACATGTAGTATAATACAATTTGTTGTAAATTTACTTATTTTAGCACAATAACAATTTAGCCCAGCATCAATTTTGTTCAAAAGAGCGTCATGATGAATTTGTACATACGCCATGTTTTGCTATGTTAACGACATACAGAAAGTGGAATACATTTAACTTTTAAAAAATGCTAAGAATAGAATCCATCTGATCACATTTACATAAAATTAAAACATAACAAAGCTTCTCTCTATAAGTATGAATAATGTGTTTCCGCATCAGTATCTACGCTCCCCTCCCCCCTCCATCAACAACTTATCATGATAGAGTACGGCTCTTGGAAAATGAAAAAAAAAAAACTTGCATAATTGTATGATGTAGATACCGGATGGTGGAATTTGCCGATGATAAATATCTGATAGTCAGTGTGCTTAAAGTTGTCAAGTGCTCCAGATTGTACACGCCACACCGTTTACGTTAGCTGAAGCAAATTTTCAAACTTAAATGTGCAGTGTAACGCAAGGTTTATACAAATTTGTATCAGGTTTTCTGGGCTCGATTGCATTATCTGTGTACAATAGATGTATAGATAGAATAAGCAACCGAAACCAAAAAAGTTATCACGTGCATACTACGTGTATAAGGTTAAGTAAGGACTCGCAGTAAATAAAGTAGGTTACTGTGTAAACAAAATTGTTAGTTTTAATTACATATAACGTATCTGTGTTTAAAAATTAAAAAAACCCAACAACAACAACATGATACCCTTAGTTGCCATATGTTCCGCTTTTTTTGTTTTATCAAAATGTAACAGACGAAATTGAATACTTCGAACGCGAGACTCTCGCTTATATTCTGTTTTAAATGGAATGGATTTACTGACACTGTGTTTTAAGGTTTAAATGACCGTATGTTTATTCGAGAATGTATGCTTGCTCAGGGTTTCCCAATTACTGATAGTACGCCTCTCGCCAGATTCCAAGTGGTGTAATTTGTAAATCAAAACTCCACCTTGAGATAGGCTATCGTGTGCAGTGATACACACCACACATGCTGATGTGAGTATTCTGTGATCAGGTCCTTCTTTATACCCGGCACCTCAGCGATCGATCCTTCAGCAAACACACTGATCACTTCTCTTCATTATGTACCACACAGGAAAAAACCCACTCGACTATGCGCATGCGCATAACGTAAGTTTACTCGCCTCTTTCCTCGAAACGATATATCGCCAGTCTGTACCTCAGTGGTATGGATGGAACACTAGCCTAAGCGTTGCATAGCATGGGAAAACGTGTCGAAAGCTATATCACAGCTCTCAATACCTATCTCCAACTAAATGTTCACAATGGAAAATGCCAAAATCAACTGTGCTATTGTTTTGTTACTTTGTTTTTCTGTTATTCATCAACACGTGAGTGCTTTAGACAAAGGTAAACTTCAAGTCGACGGGGATATAATTTTCGGAGGACTTTTTCCAATGCATGAGAAAGGTCAACAAGGCAATAGCTGTGGAAAAATTAAAAAAGAAAAGGGTATACAACGTTTAGAAGCTATGTTGTTTGCAGTTGATAAGATTAATAAGGACGATGAGTTGTTACCTGGTTTAAATCTCGGCTTGCACGTACTGGATACCTGTAGCTCGGACACGTACGCGCTCGAGCAGTGCATGGATTTCATCAAGGCTCAATTGACCACCATAGACATTACGGACTACCATTGTGATAATGGAAGTACCCCGAAATATACCCCGGTCAAACCTGTGGCGGGAGTGATAGGTGCGGCTTCAAGTACTGTGTCCATCATGGTCGCTAACATTCTGAGGTTGTTTAAGGTAAGCCTAATTAATTCACCCTATATATTCATCATACCTATCGCTTAAAATCTTAAAAACTTTAAATTTTTTAAAATTTGTAGTTATGTCTCAACATGGGTAAAATTGATGGCTGTTTTAATACGGACCATGCACGAATGTACATGTATATAATGTTTGTAATTAGATGACCTGAAATGTAATATGTTCTCGTGGAGGACAAATGTGTCTTAAAACAAGACACATAGCTATTGTTTCGTGTTATAAGCAAGATATATATGTCTTGGGTATCGTGGAATGCAGACAATTTTAGAATGGAAAAAACACTATCTGGAAATGGAATGGTCGTTAACAAAATTTCTTGTGAAATCAAAATAATTTACAAATACACAAAATTCAGCTCTTTGATAGCGCTTCTGTGCAACAAACAACCTCAAGCGAATGGTAATGGGCATTATCTTAGATTTCGAAAACATTCTGTCTCTAGCAATATTATATTAATGAGGTGCTCATTCTCGGTATCGGTGTTTCTTGCGTAAATCAATTATCTATTTCATGTATAAACTATAACCTACTCCTGTAAATCAATTAACGATTTTGAGTCGCAACCGCTTGCATACGTACCTGCATTCTTAAGCATACATATTTTACTTCACTAAAATATGTATTACATATTTGATGAGAAAATAGTCTTCAGTCATCAGAATTCGTGTTTAAGATATAAATTGTGATGGGCGTAGAAGAAATGCAGTCTTGACCAACTTTTCTAATATTCTGTTGGTCAAAAAGGCTAGTATGTACCATAATCTTTTTGCAACATCAGAAGTAAAATTATATATATGGCCAGTGAATTTCATAATTTAAAACTGATTGATTGGCTATGAATACGACAATAAAACATAATTGTCCCTTGTTGGTTTTGAAAATAACAGGGTGAATATGCACACGTAGATTTGTCTTATGTTAAGGTCGGCAGTGACTTTGAACGCGATTCAATTAGTAAAAACTTTCATACCAAAGGGTTGTGGTGTCTTTTTTTGGGAAATAGTCTCGCATTTTATACAAGAATAACTTACAATTCAAACCGGACTTCAGAGGTCGTTCTGGACGATTGTTTTATCAAATGCATTACTATTCTGAATGTTACTTTGATATCAAAATTATTGGAAACAATTACGGTGTTTCATTTTTACATTACATGATACAATACAAAAACACATATTCCAATACCGGTATCAAATTCAATCAAATTCTCACTTTAATGGGGAAAAACGACACTAGTCTATGCTTCTTTCTCAATTAATTTCGCACTTTCCAAAATTGAATTCAGAAACGACTTTGTCCGTTTTGGAATCTTCCTGAAGTGATTATTTTGCTGAAAGGTTCAAAACTAATTGACAAGACCTAGTCTGTCATTTAATTGCTTACATCCTGAACTGTCAAGGGTTAAGTTTTCGAGTCCGATTTAATGTTCATTTTTAACGCTGATTGGTGTAATTGATAATAGTTTAGAGTTAGAGGTAGTGTGTCTTCAAATATTTTTCATTTCACGAAATTATTCTAAATCTGTGTATAATTATGTATAATTATAATATAATATAATATGATACTTTGATATCTAAAATATGAAGTACATAGCGTTGGAAAGAGAGGAGCGCAACTTGACTACTTTTAAAATATGTTTCTTGTAATCAAACATATTTACAATTCTGTTGTATTGTCTCCGTTGTCGGGATTGATAAGAATGCCCTACGCTGCTTTAAGATAATCCGGTTTTATACGCAACTAATCTAGAAATAAATTATTGTTTCTGCATTGATACTATTGTGTCTTCGAATAAAACATTTATTTCATTTCCTCAATTGTCAAGAATGTCCGATGTTTGAAATCATGTGTGCTTTTCCTGATCCTATGCGGTTTGTTTTGTTTTCAGACTAGGGTTTATAAGAGCTTTGGATTTGGTGTTTTTGACGGACATTTATTCATAGACCATAGAGTCTTTATTTTTACATAAATTATGAAGATTCCTTATCTTAAAAAATATTAAGTGTTTTTCGTCTTTGATATACTGTCTATATAAAGTAAAGTGATACTTGTAGACAGTCTCATCTGACAAACAATATCTTACCATCCATAAATAAGTGAAACAGAATTGATTTTGTCCTTCCATAGTGATCCGTGAAACAATCCATTAAATAAGATCTATATGATACATCCATGAATAAACGATGAAAGAATCATTATTGTATCCATCCATTAATAGTACATAAATATCATTCAACAATTAAAAGTCAATGAAATGATGATTAATCATATTTATATGGTTCAATGGTTAATAAAATTTTATATTTCATCGATGCATGTCAAAGCTAGATCACCACCTGTCATAGAATAGCGAAACCGGATTTAAAGAAATATTTCCTGTTTAATTAAAGTTTTGTTTTATATATATTTAAATAGTTCACACATAAACAATTATAAAAACACCAAAAACCGATGAAACAAACCATATGAAACACCAAGAAAGTTTGTTCTTTATTGACAAAACGCATATTATAAGTTCAGGTTGTTCCAGAATTTCAAAGGATTATATAAATTTCGTTATTTTCCATGCTTGAATGGTGTCGGTGTTCTCTCATGTCAGTAACTGCTAAGGAGGAACGGTGTTCAAAGGTCATTCTTTTTTATCATCCTGAATTCCAATCTGAATTACGACATTTACGTGTGTTGTAATTCAAGAAATCAAAGATAATAATATAGAGTATGTGGTCTCGTTCAGATCCTGTGGGGCAAAGCAATCTATTTTATAGGTGCCGGAGGAATTATATTTAATATGTCTTCAACAGATTTACGACTGTTAAATGATAATTGTAAGTAGAATATAACCAACAGCTATTTGTTATCGTAATGGAATATTGAATTTTGTATTTTGAACAAACTAGAGGCATGTATTATTATTGATTTGTCTTTTCTGAAGATTACGGGAAGAAATATAAATCACATTGATCTTCTCTTAAAATCTGTTCGCTATGAATTAATTTCCTTAATATATGAACGTCCTTTTCCAGCATGGAATGGCTTTTGATGGTACAGCAACCCGTCCGTATTCACTTTTACGGATAATGAGTAAAACGGACGCTACAATATGACGTTTATTGATAGAAAGAAATCAATTTAGGTTCTATATTGTAACATGTAAATATATTGTTGAAAATGGAACAGTTTTTAACCATAGAAATTCTTTGAAGGATTTAGTTGGTTCGTCCTGTACATTTTTCTGTGTCATTTCACGCCCTCAGAACAACATATTATGCCATAATGAAGCTATACAGCAGATCAATTTACACTGTATGTTTCGGAGCGCTGTACATCAAGACGAACACAACAGACAACGGGACAGACCAATGGAGTACTTGTATTCATATGTACATAAACTTGGTGATCCATGCGCCGTAGACTTCTGATTAAGAATCGTTGATCTTAATTTCTTACGATTTCTTGGCAGCTTGTACTCGTGCACTAGTGTCTCATTACAGTACTATAATTAGTTCGGCAGATCTAAACCTTTATTTATACATTATTCATCACAGTCTTCATAGAATTGCCGACTATGGATCTTAGTCATAGTAGCCAATAGCAATATCACAGGTTTATGTATTTCTGAAGAAGAATTCTTTCGTTATATTTACTGAAAAAATAACCATGCTCTTGGGTTAAAGCCATTTTATGAACATAAGTAGATATGATAAAAATACGATTGCTTTGTCCATGACATCGGGAGTCTTTTGAACAATTTTGTACCTCAACACTACAAACAACATCTGATGTGGATGTATCGGAACCGATGCTATACAGCAACATAACCGGTGTACATAGAAATAAAACCCACAAATATATGATCCGGGATTTATGTTTTCATAACATATATGGTTACCAGTGGTCGAAAACCTCAGTATATTGTTATTTGAATTGGATTAGAAGATACGTGTCATGTCTGGTTCGGTAAAAATGGATCTTAAAAATAAACTGAATTGAAAGCTCGCAAATGCCTCAAAGTCGTAGCTTTATTAATAATAAGAACGGTTTAGTGAAACCAACATACATAGAGAGGTCTAAAATTGATGGGTAAAGGTGGAGCCCAGTTGCTTGGGTTTCATAGGCATTTGATATTCCTAATTGTCTATAAATTCCAAGTAATTGTGGGTGGGGCTCTAAACACGATATGATGATGATTTATGAAACCACAGAAAACATTGACTAGAATGTCAATGACGCCTATGGACATGTCAATTGATTGTTCAAACAGACAGACATTTAATTCGTTTTGAAGTATTAGATACTTTCTTGAAGTATATATAGTATATATCACAAAGGATATAAACACTTATACATGTAATCCATTATATGTGTCCTTTGTCTATATTTGCTAACGAGGAAGTTGGCTTGTGTTTCTGGTGTATACCGATAAACTATATAAAAAGCACGGTTTTCCTATTCCACTTAACTGTGTGAAAACCTCTGAATTTCCAGGCAAGCTGGTACCATCTGTGAGAGGTGATACATGGTACATGGAATTCAGTGCACGGATTTCATAACTTAACCGGATTCCAGAATCCAAACAGGATGAAACTTGTATATGTTTCCTTGTTATTCCGGAACCTGACACTTATCGAAACTTAAGGTACAATACATTTATATCTTTCTAATCTGAAATCCGACAGAGATGAAGAGATCTTCTGTAATTAAGGCCCTGGTGGCAAGGTCAGTATTTTACCATTTTGATACCCCGCCCAATATCCGGCTGATGACCTGATATCCGCCCAAAGGCCGAAGGCCAGAGGCATAATATCAGGCTGAGGACCTGATGTCCACCCAAATGCCGAAGGCCAGAGGCATAATATCAGGCTGAGGACCTGATGTCCACCCAAATGCCGAATGCCTGTTTTCGTTAGGTTCCTCCTTCTACATATTTCATTACAACAGATGTTTCTCGTTTCTTTTTCGTCGATGTCTTTAAACATTTTTTTCGATGCATGACATTAACTGACCACAGGATAACTAGTCGTTTCTGCTATCTCAGTTATGCGGGACGTCAAGTTAAAGGCAGTGAAGAGAATAAGGGCACGACACCTGCCAAATAATCCTTGGTCAATCTAAGTAAGTAATGTCATCTTCACAAAAAAAGAACAATGTCTACGACAACAGAGCCCTTAATGCGGTTTTAAAAAGAAAATAGATACCGATATTTAGGTCACCTCTAACGATTTAAAGTTCATTGACATAACATGATAAAGATGCTAATGAATGAAATACAATACATCACTATCAGTGATATCGAATAATGTCTACATGCGGCTTAATCAGAAGTAGTTTAGTGGCAGGTGTGGAAAAATGGTGTTATGGAAATGAAGTGCATCCCTAAGGAAGGAATAAGATCGGAAGGGAGTGGCTTGTAATCGTAAACTGTGGTTTATTGGATAAATATAAGAATGATTTTGTATACTACGGAGCTAGGAGTGGCATTTTCTTACTAACAGAAGATTTAAGGTACGTAAGGGAATTGAGAAGAAAAAACAACAGGATAGTAAATGCATGATTATGTATCCTCGGGACTGAATGAGGTAAAATGGCTAGGTAAGGTTGACAGTCGGAGACGGTCAATATTCTCTAAAACAATTTTAAAATACATCATCTGCCAGTCTAGCAAATCTGCATTCTGACACAAGTCAAGATCTATTCTTCTTCTTAAAATATTGTAATTTTGTTTGTCATAGCATTCCCTTTTTCTCTTTTGGGAACGAGATTTAGCAAGACTCAAATGTTGGGTGTCATCGATGAAGATGTAGACGTTTACTCTCCCGGAACACCTGGTCTTATTCTTCTAATACCTTTTCAGAGTCTCAGTTGTATTTAATTCGAATTTGGACTATGATTCTGTTGTCATGTTTTCTTCGTTGTTTATATATTGTATGTATATCTAAATACTATCTGATTTGATCTGTTATTTCAATTGTTTATATCATATTATGTTTTCAAATCTTAATAAATGTACCAGTGTGTGATTCATTAGCTGATTCTGAAGAAAGAGTTCTGTCTATATTAGATTAAGAAAGTATTGTATTACTTGGTAACTAATGTGTAATAAAATATTAAAGAAATCTTGGAGTTCTAGTTTCATAAATCACAGGAAGATGCATTAGAGGCGCTCCAAGCTTCAACTGGGACGGACATTAAACATTTATTGCTGTATCTTTTTTACCAGTAGTAAATGTTCTCTTGCCATTGCCATGCTTGTCAAACTCACCATGGGACAACCATGCCTACTACATCATCTGAGACGTATCGAAATGCCTACTAAATCATTAGAGACATCCCAAACATGTGAAGACTTGGGCGAGAAACTCATCTATATGTCTAAGGAGAGTCCGCTGTGTGTCAATGTAATATATGTACTGTCAGAGATATGTTGATGTCAAACTTTACCGTTTATCATAAAATTTAGACACATTTTTTTGGAGGAATAGACGGAGAAGATGATTATTTTCCATCGGAGTTTAATCAAATGCATGAACCATGGTTTTTTTGTTTTATTTTGGAAATTTGTTAATGTTCTATGAACAAGAACACTCGGGAATATAGGCATTGGAAGCATGCTTGGACTCAAAGGCATTTATGGTCTGGCCAACAAACCGGACCTGTCCAAATGATTATGGGCTAGACTGAAATTCCTATAACCCATTCGTATCTTTCCTCTGCTCTATGTCCTCCACGTGTGATTTTTGTCTGTGAGAAGATGGAGATACACATTTTACTGCAATTGATCTTAAACACTAAAATCAAACACATGTTATAATATATTGTCAACACAAATTGCACGCAGGTCATCACAAAAGGGACATAGAAAAAATCCAATCCTCCCAGACGGTTTCACGTAGTTTCATAGATGACTAGACGTACATTAAGAATGGGGTGAGACTTTTGAACTCCACCACAAAGGACATTTTTTTCATGATTAAATGAATTTTGAACAGGCGAATGATATTCGAGAAAGGCTTTCATTGTATTATCCGGCTTTCAAAAAAACAAGAAAATAGAATTATAATCCAAATTAGAATTTAATAAAACGATTGTATAAAAAAGAAAGACTTACAAGGAGACTCCTGAAAAAGTACAGGGTGAATAAGACCAGGGGCTCCGGAAGAGTAAGCGTCTTCTGTTTTATCCTCGATATCCGCTATGTAAACCTAGGTCAGTTCATGTAAGTCATGTTAAGTTTTTTATGGCGAAATATAGCTCTTTTAAGGTATCACCATTTTCTTTCTCTTTTTTTATGTATATAAGAACATAGCAGATCATAATTAGATTTAGATCTAATTCTAAATAAACATTTAAACATAATCATAATTCAAACTCGAATTCAATACAACTAAGGTAAAATGTGAATTAAAAAAAGATTCATGAAAAAGTACAAGAAGAATAAAACCATGTGTTCCGGAAGAGTAAGCGTTTATCCTGGTCTCGATAAAAAGGACTTTTTTGCTCCTTGTTCTCATCCACTTTTGTTATAATCATTACCCTCCCATCTGTCTTCGATGTAGAGGGGATGTTATCTTCAATATAGATACGTATATACAAGTTTGGCATTCCTTCAAAGCAATGTATAGATTTCAATGAATATCGAGTAAATATTATATAACACCGAATTCTATCGTAACTTTCACACGTTTCTAGGCTGACGAAAAACTTGGCGAACGAAATTAAGCGTACAGAAAAAAAAAATCTCGGCAATAGATATGAAACAATCTGTAGGAGTAGTGTATCGGTTTGGCTACCGTCTCAGAATTACGATAGTGGTGTATATAATCCAGGCAGCAATAATAAATGTTCTGATATCTACGTGAATAATTTACGTGACAACACTGGAATCCAGTTACTGTTGTGACTTTGGTATTACACAAAATGTCAGTAACACTAGCTACTGACAAAAGATCTCGTTACCATGTGTTGGTCAATCATTTTAGGGCGGACAGCATTTTTTTTTATTATTTATTTTTTGTATTTTATCTTACGAGCTTCTGCAATGTAACACATATCGATATGTAGCCAAGACCGTTTTTATTGCTTTACAGACACAAATAGTATCCACACACTATGTAAATACATTGAAAACTTAAGCCATGTGTATTGTGATATAAACAGGAAAGAACAAATAAATGATGAAATGAAAGAATAAAATATTTAAAAATGATGAATACTATATTTCACTCGAAGGACGTTGACTAAATTGGTGATAAATCGATAACCACAACTACAGCAAGTTCGCAAATACTTCATTCCTGCATGAATATTTGTATACAAGTTCAGTCTATATCCATATACTTTTACATGCACAATTTTCAGAGGAAAAAACCCAAAGAACAACAGGGATTGTCATCAAAAAACAAAAAACAAAAACAAACAAACGAAAAAAAAAAAAAAAAAACCAAATCCCCCCAAAAAACTCCAATAAACAAATCTTAGTTAATCCTGGTTATACACATTGCAGATAAGCATATCTGAACAACCGCCCCCCTCCCCCTCTTTTTTTTTGCCATAGTAACATTTTATTCCACATAAATATGTATATGTTATTTCAAAGATTGATTAATGTTACTGTCGAATTCACCAACTCCTTTTACACGAATAGAACTCATACTTTTCAAGTCAGCTAGGTTTGAAGTAGGAGAAAATTTATCGTTTTGAATTTACTTTCGCTGTACGACCCGGTTTGCTAATCTAAAGCCCATCAGTTGTTCTTTTGCATTCTATGTAACATGGTGTCTAGTTATCGCCTTTTTGATTAAACCGTTTTATTATCATCAAAGAACATGATATCTTACACCTGTCACTGCACGAAATTAGAATTCTAACACTTCAGTAGCTTTCGGTTTCATCTCAGTGCCTCGATTTTTTTCTACAGGTTTATTCGCAGCACACACGCGATTTTATGCATTCCCTATGTAATACAGACAAACTGTCATCACAGTAGGGAATGATACAGGAAAACGACAGGTGCGAATAATATTGGAAATCCTTACCTCTACTACTGACCTGTATTTTGTTTCATAGCATCAAATTTAACAAATTTAATATTGCCCTTTGCATTGATGGAACGGTTCTAGCTTTATCTTACCTCGGTTTGGCGTCATATCACCTTTTCGTCTTTTGTGAATATTCGTCTGTAGAGGGTATTCGTCTTTTCGTTATGTCGATTGATCAAATGTCATATACAATCTACAATGAAATAAAAACCATCTACCATGATATAAAAGACACCACATTCCAATTCAGTTCGATAATCTTTGTCCGTATTACTGTATGTGACCGAAGGGCTTCCATACTTTGATGTCCCGGTCAATTTCCGAGAGATGCTGAATTGAAATTACTTTGGAGTGACCCTTATCTCTATTTACGTTGTGTACCAACTTTCCCAAATACCATTACCTGTGATGGTTTTGTTGTATAACACATATGTAATAGCCTTGCTGGATCTAATGTCCAAACAACTAGAAAACCACTACTTCCACATACTTTACATATAATGTACTGTAGTTACGTGTATTAGAGTGGACGAATCGTCCTTACTGAGCCGTCGTCGATAAAATTCTGTGGTATATACTGTTCGTTCCTTTCAGTGACATTTGTATACATGATTTGTTGCCCATATAGATACAATCGGTGTAGGTGCCATTACACAATATCACACGAGCCATATTCCTGATAAACGCCATCAAACCATTACCACGTCACTCAAGCGAAGAAACGCCGATGCTATCAGAAACGTCATGTAGGATGTTCCAATATCTACAGTGATTAGACCGATGGCCGATAGTAACCTGAGTTATGAGGCTAGCTTTTCGGGGCTAAGTGGGGATATTGTTTTAAGTCTGTTCGTCTGTTTCTGAAAGATCCTGGTCACTTTACAAGATATGACTAACACCTCAATAGACGTCGGTTAATCGATTTACGATACAATTTTCGATTTTTGCCTTTGTAAACCTGAGGTAGACGGTAGCATTTTTTTTTTATCAAACTGGTGTAGCTATACGTTATGCATATGCTTATGGTTGCATGTGTTTAGCCGTATGGAACTTACATAAAGTACAGGTTTGGTTTATAATGCTCAACGTCCTATCAACACCCTGGGTCATTTTGAGGACGATCTCCCGATGTATGCGAGATGAGTGCATGTGTTTCGTGAACCCGGAGGCTGCGAAATGTTCGTGTAAGACTTCTTGTGATAGTGCGGAATTGAAGCCGACTATATAGTGCTACCTCACTGAAGTATACTGCTGAATGTCCATAGCAGGACACACTAATCCGATTCATTATACTGATAACGGATAAACTTGACCGTAATAATGCTGATTATTTAGTAGGGAGAAGTGACTTTTAATAATTACTTAATTTTAACATCACATGAAACGAAAAAACAAAAAAGCAAAAATAGTACTTTTCACAAAGTTGCAATGTATATTGTCGGTGAAATCGTGACACGATTGCAGGAATAACAATATGGGCGCTGATTGGATGGTAAACGAGACATAGCAAAATAGAATAATACCGAATAGAATCAGACAATCGGGGGAAATGTTGGATTGTTACTCCATCCAAAATAAGATTAGATGGTGTAATAGTGTTGTTGTACCTAAACTTATTCTTGCTTGTGAGTTGGTTTTGTATTTTCATGTGTGTATATAGGGATCGAACATCATTTATAACCATTATGGCACTATTGGGGTTCACAAACGGACTTTCAATCCATATATTTTCATTTACATTTTCCAGTCCACTTTATTCTTACATGGATGGTAATTCTCTGAGAGAGCTTTTCCATGTTTAATCTAATTTTTTTTTTTTTAAAATCAGGAAATATTCTACAGGACAACAACCATCAAGTTTGTTGATCGTACAATTGTATCACAATGTCTTTAGGTGAATCACTCTTTTCTTACTCTATAGTAGAAAAAAAAACAACAACAAACAAAAACAAAAAAAAACAAAACCCAGATAAATTGTTTTTATCGATATAAACAGAACAGATGTATAACCGGAAACCAAATCAATTCTAGGCCTAAATTATTATTCAGTGATCACGGAGATCCCAACGGGGTTTGGTTTCCGTTGTTCGTTTAACTATGATTAACAATATACTATACATAACTCATGTAAATAATCAAATAGAAGTTGATTTCCTGGTATAATGACTAATTATGTAAATTGTACGTACTTTTTCAGACCATTTACTGCAGATCGTAGTTGGTACTAAAAATAAACGTCTGGTAATTTTGATAAAGAACAGCTGACTAATAATTAGATGTTCTACACAGCTGAAGTATGGTAGTTTGCAATAACTGTCTCATAGCACGAGATGTGGACACGTGGTCAATTGAATTGAAGTAACGGTCGGCTTGTATCAGTAAAAAGAGGCAAAATCATCCGCGAGAGGACATGAACTTTAATTTTTACGTCATACAAGATGGTCCGTCAACTAAAAAATGCGACAAAAGACTGATACAATGCACATGCACTGACAATGTGTTTTATTTTTAAGAATTTAATAACCAAATATTATAAAGAAACTTTGTTATTACGAAGCAGGAGTACACTATGAAACAGCCATTTAAACACTATTCCCCTGTACTGTGACGTGATCTCAGCGAACTAGTGCATCTTATAGCAACAAAGCTGTTGTGTTTCTTTCCTGAACTTTTTTTTTATGCTGAGGTATAGTTCTTTGTTCCCATGATTAATATAACTAATAGCTTTGATGAAAATTGTAAATTTATAAAACGAGGTATGGATGCCGTATGTATGAATCAATATAAGCTGCGTAGAGCATGCCTTGAGGGGATATCGGATCTATGCCAATTACACATTGATTTGGTAGTAGTTGATTGTGGCCAAACATTAAATCAGCATACTTTGACATTAAAAAAGAAAACAAAATCCACAATGAAAACGTTCATGCAAGACACATTATTACATTATCCGACTATGATATTATCGAGCCATGGTATCAACCGACTATATTATCCATGATATTATCAAGCTGTAATATCGTCCTACGGCATAATATCACAATACATATAAATATATATCACTATGACATTATCCTGTTGTGGTATTATCCATATAAGCACACTTGATGATATTATCCGACTATGATATTATCGAGTCATTATATTATCCTATTTTATTATCCATGTCCACAACCATGATATTATCCATCTGTAATATCGTCCTACGGCATAATATCACAATACACACATATATATATCACTATGACATTATCCTGTTGTGGTATTATCCATATAAGCACACTTGATGATATTATCCGACTATGATATTATCGAGTCATTATATTATCCGATTTTATTATCCATGTCCACAACCATGATATTATCCATCTGTAATATCGTCTTATGGCATAATATTACAATATGTATATATATATATCACTATGACATTATCCTGTTGTGGTATTATCCATATAAACACACTGGATGATATTATTCGGCTGTGACATTATCCATTTGAACATTATGACATTTCCAAAAATATTCAGAAGATAATTCTATATAAGGTACAATAACATGATTTGAGTTTCGGTACAAATATTCTTACGTAATCGTGATATTTAATAAAAGTTCACTCTACAATACAACTATGTAAGTTTTTGATTTCTGAATGCGGTATATATATTAGGTACTCTTAACTCCCCTGACACACGCCAATAGACAGTTATTAGACAATAGTCGTCTTTGTTTCTACTCGTCTAAAATCTGTTTTTGTTTAGGTGACATACCTTGTAGGATTTACCAGATGTATTGTTGTAAACGTTCTTATTGTCATTGAATTTGATTTTGTCGCTTTCTCTTAAAGGATTAGGTATAACAGTAGAAAAGAAAAATACCCGCATAATAAAATGGATGGAGAATGTTATAGGTCGTTATGACATTAGTGGAAAAAAACGAGAAATTTTGCATCAGAAAAACGAAATAATGATAATAACAAAAAACATCTTTAATTACCTGATTATCTTTAATTACCTGATTCACAGTGAGATTAAACGAACGAAGCATATTGAAACTGCGATTCTCTGTACTAATTTTAAGAAATGAGATACAGTTGAAACAAATATTGAATTAAACTGCACCACAAAGCTGTTTCATCCTTGAAGGACTCGTCTTTGATGCTACAAGACATTAATAATTATATATTTTTTATATGAATTTCGAAAATTAGATATACCTGGTAATTTCAAATATATATGTATATTCTGAACCGTGCCACTATTCGAATGAATTAGAATTCAGCATGCAATGTCAAGGTAAACTGTAGCAACTGAAAGTCTACCAGTAGTGTCTATCATCTGTAATTACTTAAAGACTGTGCAACACATACACAGGTAGATTGCAACTTTCTATACGAAGTTGAAATCAGATCCAGGTAAATTAAAAAAGTGAATTAAGCTGCAACAGACAGCTGTTTTGGGCGATAGACAGGGAATTTGTATAACCACAGGTTTAGATTTTTATGCAGACAAGCGAATACCAAATCGTATATTTTTAGAACAATTATGAACCAAAATACTAATTCTGTAATGATCTTCTGTGCTGGTCCGGATGGAAGTGCCTAGGGTAGGAGGAAGCCGGAATACTCGGAGGAGAACCACGTTGTCGGTTGGTGACGCAATATGCATAACACAATATTTTTTTAATTGCGAGTGGGAAATCGGCCCCATTTGCCTACGTTAAAGGCGAGTCACCCAATCAACCTTCCTATAAATATGTTACTTTGATAGAGTACAGAATAAAATCGTTGTGTTTTAACATCATCACAATAGCTACAGAATGCAGATGATGAAGCTGACAGTAAAAACAAGACAATAGTGTATTATAATTCTTAAAAAAGGATGGAATTCTCGTTTGCAGAGATATTTATGGAAAGCCTAAGGTGATTTACTATCGTCCTGTTATTGTATGTAATGAAAAGATAGCTTTCAGCATGAAATTACGTAGGTAGAGTGTTATTATTTTTAAAGAAAACTAAGTATTGAAAAATATCTTATCATTTAATTGACAGAAAATTCTGCAAGACTATAAAATATTTTATTTTCATTCTATTTCCATCTTTCTGTCGTGTGCTGATTTTTTTCTTGATTTTAACCATAATTCGTTCTACAGTATGATTTCCCGATTGAAACAGTTTTGATGACGTCACCATCCCGATGCTCGCATATTCTTTCGCGTATCACACTTCTTGCTGGTTCGTTAAGTGGTAGTGCTACCATTAACATTGTGCCTAACACGATCAATCTTTATCGATAATTTATTTACAATATAAATTCTTGAATTGTTAATATATTGAAGATTGTTGGGACGATTCAATATGGCATGTGTGCTTCTGAATTACTTTAAACAGTATCTAATAACAAGCACGTTTACAAAAAAGACAATTTGTATTTCGTTGCTAAAGATAAGTGTCAAAGATGTTGTGATTGCATTTTCACCTCAACGTAGGTTTGCGTTCATGACGTCATAACACAACCCGCATTGTCACTCAGTGCTAGTACGTGTTTGTGCAGTGATGATAAGAGTCACTTAACATCTTTCTGTTTCAAAACACTGTGAAACTTCCAATCTGTCATCAAAACGTCCCTACAATATATTTCTTTATGTCACATTTAAATACGTTAACTGCCAGAATGTGTTCTTAAGTGAAACCTGTATGGATTTCCTTTTGTTAAAGGACAATGTTTTACAAATTACGGACCAAATGATAAATACAGTCAGAAACACTTATTTTGGATTTAGGTATGCGTGTACATGATTCGTTGCATATTGACTTAACTGATTTTGAATTAATTACTGCTGTTTTAGTAATACTTACAGGAAGAATATTTCGTATTAGTTGCCCCCACCCAACTTTATTGTTCGTTTAGTTTGAAGATTTTAAAAAAGTGCAACACAGTTTTCTCTTTGGATCTTGTGTAGAGGTGTTAAGAAAACAAACTACATGTTTACATGTACATAAATTCCAATTTGAGTAGAAATTTATCCAAGACCGTTTTACTTCATAGTAGCTGGAGTTACTGTACAGTAGCTGTCAGAAATATGTAAACACAGAAAAAACACATTTTCATTAAACCAATAATTCTACCAATATTTGGTAGGTAATGATTAAAAACGTTGCTCTTGTTCAATAAAATTCGTCGTTTAAGACTGCAGTTTCAAACGCACCATATAGTTACTAAACCAATAACGATAGCGCTAGAATGAGGAAGTGGCGATGAAATTGTTCATAAAGATGAAATTTTGGACATTATTACCATTCAGGAAATTTGCTCGGAGATTTTAAGGATTTTTTTTCATTTTTTATGCAAACTGACGATATTGAAAGGTTTCCGAAGTGTCAATAAAGATTAAGATATCTAGAATCTGCCAACATATAAATATCTGATTGGGAAAATGAATAAAAAAGAACGGAACGCAAAAATATAAAACAGTTTCGGAACGACGATAAAAAAGATAATTATTAATCATCACAGTAGTAACTGATTTCTACATAAATTTTCGATCCTAGCACTATCTGTCTCTAATCCAAAGTCTTTACGTGTCCATGTCATGCCACTTTTCTGTAATGCCTTTTGACAGGAGGCGTCATATGGCGATCACCCGATCCACGTAGATTGACATTCCGAGTAAATAAATCTGTGAGAAAATCAGATGTAATTGATCATAACTAATAAATCTCTTAAAAAATACGTAGATAATAGCGAATGATATTGACTGTTTCAGCACGTGTGTGCTAGACACTGTATTGATATGAAACGTTCTTAATTACAGTTTTCATAAAGTCATGTCGCCTGTTTTTAGTCACACTCGGAAGATCGGCCATTGATTTTTACCAAGATAATGACTTATTACAATCTGACAACACGAGACCTTTTACTGGGTCAATTATCCTGATAAAATGAGGTATTTAACTAGGTGAATCAAAAAAATGAAATTAAGGAATGAACAGGGTAACATTTCATTAAAAGAAACCCTAAACTTGGTACAAGAAACGTATGTAACCTTGCGTTCGACACGCACAGCTGATGTTAAATTACAACCAAAATATACTCAAGGTTAGACCACCTTATCAGCTGTTACTTCAGAAGGAAGACATACTATATTTCATTTTACAATGGTGTGGAGACAAACTATACCAACATCCCTACTGCACGACGTATATATTTTGTTGGTCGTTTTGAAAGAGATTGTGGATGTTCCAAGGAAAACGTATGTGGCCGCATCCATACTTCTCGCGTGCAGTCGGGGAATAGAACCTTGCTAGACTACATTCGAGCCTATTTCTCCTACGTAGAATTATCGTTTATGAAACTTAGAATTAAAAAAAAATATCATGTAATATTTATAAGCACGGAGACCACAACGCATTTATGAAAAGGAATCGAACTGCGATCTCCTTCGTATGCCACAGGAGACCTGCTTGTCAGAATCACGAGAACAGTTTAAGCCCCCCGTTACTTGTGAGACGAAACACACGTTAAATGTTACCATGTCACTTCAGATCGGAGCCTCGATTAAATGTATGGGCTTTAGGAATCGGTTAACATAGTGGCTACTTTACTCCTGTCAGGACGAATTTATTGGGCAATCTTATCTGAGCTTCACGCACGGTTTCCCTACCGTCTGATAAACCATTCTCATACGATTACAGAAGCCGGATACCCCGAGGCAGCAGCACCAGACGCCGTATCAGAATTATATTGGACAAATTCGGGCGATTACAAGGACGGACATGTATTTTGGAGTTGAATTTCCATAGTGAAACCTTCGAAGTGGTTGGTCTTATTATGCAGAAGTAGCTTTCCAGTATAATATAAAACCTTTTTTTTCCCGTTTTAATAGTGCCTTATTTGTTTCTATGTGTTGATGTGAATATCCTTTCCTGTCCTAGTATTAGTAAACAGCATATGTAGAAGGACTTTCTTCTGTTCTGAGTTAGGCCGTTTCGCAGGCCGTGGTACAGAAGCGAACTTCTTACCATTATTTTGTAGTGAAGTAAGCTGAAATTTGCGCCTAGTTACGATGCCCTACTGTTCGGCACATGATATACATTAGAACCAAACAGTGAATTAAACTGCATCATACAACTGCTTGTTTCGTCCTTCTAGGATTCGTCAGTGATGCTAAGGGCCTAAAATTTGAAGCCTAACAGGCGACTAAGGAAAACCAAAGTGATCGTCAAAAGTCAAAATAATGAAATCTGTTATTATCTAAACGTAGACTTTCGAACAAGTATATTGCATTGTTTACTGTTAATTCTTGTTTAAGACAAATTTTCGGCACATGCAGCAAAACCAATATCATCATGAAACTAAGAAACTTAGGGGAACTCGACTACAAGAAATGATAAGAATGTTTGTATACTATATATGTATATCATATATACATTTGTACACTGTATCAGTATCAATAATAGGCTTCATTTACCTCTGCACGGCAACGCCACTATATAGACTATCAAGCAAGATGTGATCTAGAACACAGTAAGTTCATGTCTTCCAGTGACGTCGGTATTGAGGGTACTGAAGCGGCGTGTGGGTTCCATTTTACATATTACACTGTCGACAGTGAATGATCTAATTTAGTTTGAATCAAGTTGTAATCGGCATAACATAGCAAAATGAGAAGGGAATGCTGATATAAGCAATGGCATGTCTTGTTATGGCATTTACGGTTGTTATAAATGACATGGATTTTCGTGCGTACATACATGTACCATATTGTGCAGTAACGTAAGCATCGATGGCGGCGGTTAGACTGCGAGGAATACAAGAAAGAAAGTGAAGCAATGTAGAAGATACAGTTTATTTATTGTAAGTAGTTAGGACAACAAATAGACAAGATTTCGGCAATATAGAACTAGACTATTCTTTTATAAAATGTGTATGAACTTCGGACGGAGACTCAGAATCAAAGATTCAGGCTATTCCATTAAGGATTAGTCAATAAAAGTGTAGGCAGCATTGATTTTGGTTGAAAAAAAAGAAAACCTTTTGACATGTTGTTATTTACCAAAATAGGGTAATGCAAAGGGACAATCTGGGCGCTATCCAGGCAAAGGGAATGTGTTCAAGACACACACTTGTATGACAAGTTAAAACATACTACATAACTAGAAACATTTGCATCTGCCCTCAGGAATAACGTTATAAGCTGACGATTTCACGAAACTCTACACTTATTAGATATACGACTTCCTAGAAACAGAAACATCCACGTGAGTCAATATACATCGGAAAACAGTTGATATAATGGTGAAATTTGTCCCCTGTCCACGTAGCCAAAGGCTCCGGGCAAGATTATCGACTGAAACATTACCGCTGTGACATAATCTCACTACCTAAAGCGACGAACTAAGGTACATGTTTTTCATAAATAGTTCCTTAATAAAGCTTGCAAGAAATTGTTTCTTTGCTTGACAAAAATATACCTCGTTATTTAGACGTCTAGTGTTTCTCTGGTAAATTTGAATCCCAAATCGTTGCCACGTATTCCATTAAGGTGAAAAATTGTCGTATTTTTTTTATCATGAATTATTTAATTACAAAGGACATCAACCGGCTTGACCTAGTAAGAGATTTGTCATTTCATAATTCATAACGTTGTCCATTGCATCCATGCGCATGCATATAACATTTACGAATGCCAGCTCTGACGTCACTTTCTTGACATTATTTTTACTAAAATCATTGTTTTTCAAATTTCACCTGCTTTTGACAATGGAAGACACATTGGATTTATTTTTAAAAAACACACACGCACATTTTAAAATCATTTCTATGAATTATTAAAATGCAGATCTGTTTATTTCTGTAATGTGACAGGTTGCAAAATGCGGAAGAGAAAATATTTGTAACACTCACGCTTTACAAATAACAAATCTCAGTTAAGTGCTGCATTTCAATAGATCATAGTGTACACATCTGAAGACTCCAAGTCAATAACCTACATCTATTACAGCTAATTGGATTTTACGTTAATTGTATAATTATGCTAATTATGTTGATTTCCGGAGACATATTGACTTTATGTATGTTTGATGTCTGTAGCACATGCGCTCTTCATACCGAATGGTCGTGAAAAGTCGATACACAATTATCAGTAACAAAAGCATTTAAATAATTGTTCACCTCGGATCTGGTCCTACACTGTTCACATCCACCAGGTGCAAAGAATTGAAATAATTGTTCAAAAAAGTAAACTGTATCGAGATCCTGTCATTTTTCTTTCTATACACAAACTATTGGTACCCGTAAAATTGTAGAGTGTTATTGCATTTGTTAATATACGTAAACATTATACATTCAAAGAAATATTTCTGGTCCATTTGTTACACTCGCCTTTGATTTTGTAACCTTTCTTTCACAAGTATCCACACTTCGTTTGTAGGCATTAGCTCTTCGAGACACGCGTTTTTACATGGAACTGACTGATTCTTTTAATTGCCGATAGAAAAGTTCAAACAAAAATCTACAATATCTCCCGCTTCAAAGACACGTGTCAGAAAGTGGGAAAATCTGAATTCTCCAACAGATTCATGTACTGGTCCTGTAAAAGTTTTTCTTCTGAAAAAAAGGTAGTTCATTTCCAATAGATAAATAGAATACTACTTCTGGATAAGTTTTCTCTTCTCCAATGTTGCAAATTACTTTTATATCTCCTTATTCTTAAAAAAAAAATTTTTGTTTGTTGAGTCTCTTTCCATAATGTCTCTCAAATATGTTTTCTTCTATTGACGTGAATACACAGGAATAAAGATAGAAAAGGCTCGGACTTGTATTGCATTGTACGTGTAAGTATTACGGACAATTCGTTGTAAGACATCCGTGTGGGGGTGTCGGATAACCCTAGCTGGTATTGATCTCGTTGTCTCACTAAATCTGCTTCCCGTTAGAAACGAATATGTCAATACACGCGAGACTTCAGCGAGACCTTTGAGATACATTTCTAACTGATTGGGCCGGTATCTACATCCGCATGCTCCAACTTGATTCGTGCCATGATTAGCGATACCCTATTTTTTTTATAGTTTAAAGCCTTAATTAGGAGAAACCCTAACACGTACTATTGAGAGTTGACTAGATTGGAATGTCATGGCGTTTGCAACAACCAACACTCGATTTAATGATCGTGAAATACAGCAATCGGTATTACATATAGCAAAGACACGTAGTATAGATCTAGATAATTAATATTTCTGATAAAGATGTCCGAAATAATCTCTCTCGTTGTTTAAACAACAAATTACAACTCAAGGAGGATAATGACGTTGAAGTTTACTGGTGTGGATGAAATTTAACTGCGATGCCATCACAAACACTGTTGAGATATTTTAGTGTTGCTTTTTTTAATTCGGGACATCTTAATTGAACAAACCATAAGCTTTTGCACTTCATATTAAACGGTTTAACGTCTCCAAGAAGTCATATTAATTATGGCGGCACTATCTATTTATGAAATTCCAAGCGCATTTATGCTCATAAAAATATCATTATAACCAAGTAGTTGCATATCATTTTATTATCGTAAGAGGGCTGATTGATAAGTTGTGAGCCTTGTATTGAAGAGGTTGGAATTTCACTTAAAAGAGTTTATTCCATTCTTACGGAAGATCTTCCAATGAGAAAGCTCTCAACCTGTTGGGCACCAAGACTTCTGAGAGTTGATCAGAAGCACACCAGGCAGACTTGTCACGTGCTAACATGAACCTTTTAGAGGCAGTATCTGCCTCTAAAAGGTTTCTGCAGAGGTTTGTGACTACAGATGTGTTCATCATTTTACCCAAGAAGCCACACAACAGTCTAAACAATGGAAGTACCCTAGTTTACCACGCCAAAGAAAACAAAGACTATTCCAATAGCTGGAAAGGATATGGGCAATCTGGGATGTTGATATTATTCTGTAGGTAGAATATCTTCAAGAAGGACAAATAATCAATGGCACATATTATACATCACTGTTTAGGCAGTTAAGGGAAAAAAGGTGTGTTGTTCCTCAAGAACAATGTCCCTGTTCACAAGTCTGTCATTGTCATTGCTGCCATTAATGATTGTGGCTTTGAATTGATTGAGCATCCGCCTTATTTGCCTAATCATTCTCAATCAGATTTTCATCTTTTTCCAAAATTGAAAAACGCCATTTCTGGTTCCCATTTTCGGGCAGATGATGACGTTATACATGCAGTGGAGGACTTTCTGAATGGTCAAGAAAAGGACTTCTTTAAAAGTGGCAGCGAGGCCCTTAAACATTGCTGACAAATGTATATAAATACTAAAGAGGATCATGTTGAGAAATAATGCAATATGTCCGCCAAATGTCAAACCCTTTAATGTGAGTCTCATATCATGACCAGCTTAGACATAAAGAGATGTTAAGGTATTTGAATACATACAAACCAGAGACTGCTGCTGGCACTGTAGTTCTCTGAGGAACTTGTGGAACTGACGTATACTAACGCGCCAAACCATATAAAGAGCTGCCTTTGTATATCACGGTGCTCAGGTGGTGTTGACTTAACCCGAAAATAAAATAAGATTGATGTCGCCGTGCATATATGCTAATAGGTGCGTCGTGAGCTCTGATGTAGAGTTATTCAGTTCAGACTGCGAGTCTATCACTGACAATGGCTCATGTCAATTGTAATTAACAACCTTTTCCGTTGAAGTAGATGTAAGAGTATATCGAGGTTCTTGTATCTTTAATATATAAGTTTCCTTGCCAGAGTCGATATGATAGAAGTAGAACTTTCATAAAGGACGTTTTGTTATAAATGTATTGCATTCACTACCGAAGGTCTGTACCGATCACTTTGCAATGTGTGTAAATTGTAATCAGACATTGCTACTAATCATCCCAACCCGACAAACCTTTTTACATGCACGTAACGAAATATGCTAAAGTAACAACAAATTATTAAACTACATGTATATTACATTTTGCTATCTAAAAATATATAGACTTATCAATTTATGGTGAAACGTACAATTTTACATCATCACCAGTGATGACGTAACTTTTGTACTGTAGAACCGACCAATCAGTTCAGAGCAGTGTTTTCAAGTAATTGTATTGAAATTCGTTAATTTCCACGTTCGGGCAGAATTTGATTTAACATATTTTTTTCACGAGTACATTTCGAATTTCCTCTAATTGGGTATTCAAAAACAGTTTTGTAAAAAAAAAAAAAAAAAAAGGTTACTCCATTCAATTTAATACATATTTCACACGCACGACATAAAATATTGATGTTTTCTACTCTTTCTTTGCAGTCGTGAAAATAGATATTATGTCATACTTGTCATATATAAAACACTTAAACCGGAAAAACCATTAAAGCTGTCATCTTTGCAAGCAATTAATTCATAAATAACAGAATAACTCGGAATAAAAGGGAGTGGCGGACGGTTTGAGTTTTATTGCTTTATTGTAAAAACAGATGAGAAATGCTGCCTCTTTATTTGAAATAAAGTCCCCACATAACATGCGTACTCAGTTTCTCCTAATTTGACGGCAGGGGACATTTTTTTTCGTGGTGCGTCCGTTGTAACTACTTTTGACATGCTTTCTATAGTAGCCATTAACTATTGATCACGTGACCACATGTAAATTTAGGAGTGGCGTCACACCTGTCAAGAAACATTCGTAGATACGCCAACTCCTCTGATAGTTTTGGTCTGAACTGTCAAACATACTCCTAAAATGTAATCAAAAGGAACGCAAAGAACGTGCTCTACTAATACGGTTTTCTAAGATCCCTCAATATCTCTGGAGAACTCCACTTTGGTAACTTTAATAACCAACGAGCAGCGACATCTCAATCATTACAAGAAGTCGGCTAAACTACCTCATTTAATTCTTTCCCATGAAACCAAGATGCGAGCTAAATATAAAGATGATAGGCTATACTATAAATGTAAGAAACGGTAATTAAGTTTATGAAGAACATGTAGCAGTGAAGGAACTAGAAGGAATATTTTCTTATTTCCATCATTGCAATGTTTTATGATGTTTTCCTTATACAAGAAAAAAAAAGGTTTGTTTCACCATATATGGGAAATTCATGGTCGGGGCTGCAGTAATATCAAATTGACATATAGATATATACATACATTATCGAATTATTTACAAACATAATTTTTTTAATTCTTAAGTTTTTTATAAGCAAGTTAGCAAGAGAAAGTTGGCTGATAAGGATTTTAATCGATATTGTACGATATGAAGCTGCACGTGTTTGATGCTTATTAGTTTGCCTGCTGCTTCCCATGTTGTACTCCATATTCACGTTTGAAAACGTGATATTACTTACTTGGATTAACCAAGGTTTACATGGCGGGTGTCATCGATGAAGCAGAAGACGCTTACTCTTCCGGAACACTGGTCCGAATTATTCTGACGTTCTATTGACTTTCTAATATCGGTTTTGAGTCGATAAACGTCAAACTCTGGTCCTTTATGAGGTGAGAGAAATAAACGACCGGCTGCTGGGTGTCGGCATTTAAACGATAATTGTGGAAAGATTTCGTTCTTTTTACATGCATATCGCACATGGATCGAAAGGTCTTCTCTTAATACACAATTTATTCAAACAGGACAAGAAAAGAAAAACGAGACAAACACATACATATACCACTGTCTCAATCTATTTGACGCCATACGCCATGCTGAAGAATACATGCATCTGAATTCAGTTTTATGAGAATTCAAGCAAGTATTTGCATATTTGTGAATAGTTATTAGGCAGATATTCTAACAAGTGATAGAAATACGTTTGATGTTGTCTCCATTGGATTCATTTTGTATTACACTGACAGACAGTATATTTGTATGTACAAGAATCACCACCACCCGATTCATCTAAATCGGTGATATTTTGAACATTTTCAAACTCGCATCATCCTTGAAAGTGATCCATATCACAACAGCATTCATCGATCGAGAGCATTCTTCCCCACAAAACCTATGTATGCACGCTTTATTTAGTGTGTGATTTCCTTGTCTCACCCTTGGGGTATTCTTTTTTTTATAATCCGTCGTCTGCGCTTAACCAAACGTTGAACTTACGGTAGATAGCACATGCCCATACATGCCTCATGAAAATGTCGGCTTGACGTTACAGAAGCTTGTTATCATTTCCAGGCAGACTTAATTCCTGAATAACAGAAGAAAAAAGAGCTAAATCATGCTCAGGAATTGCTTGTCTCCATTATATATATATATTTCTAACATGAAAGGTGTTATCATTATTAGTCTTATATTTATGACATTCTAGGATGACAGACATGCAGCATCATATTTCTGAAGAGTAAACAGTTGTAATTGTACAGTTGTATATGTTGTGGGGATTGTATAACTACACTAGGTAATATTGCTCCGTATTTATGATGGTTCGTTATATTGCAATTGCCCCGGCTCTCATTTTGAGTTTGACGTCAGCTGAATATATATTTACATAGCAGGTCTCACCGATAGATAAAACAGGTGACATTTGACAGTTCACACCGTTTGATGTTTATGGGTCTCTGTGTAAGTCTTCACTTTGCTCGTAATCTGCAGTTTTCTGTTTTTAGTTTGAATTACGATTGTCGTTATTGTAGGCCGCCATTTTGCTACCTTGTAAAACAATGTTCACGTGTCCCTGTCTAGATTCTCCAAAATCTTTTGGTCCCCTCGCAATTTACAGCTTACAATTTAACTGATAGAACCGAAAGATAAAGGAGGTCTTCGCTCTGATTGATGATTTTGTAAGCTTTGAGATATGACGCCTTGAGAGCTGTCTTTTTAATATTCTGTTAGTTTATTATCTGTTTGAGATGAAGATTATCCTACCGTATTCGACAACAGGTAATCATGTGACGAAAGGTGCCTTATATAAAATAGAAAAAAATAAGGGATAGGTGGGAAAAAGACGTGGTGTGATAGGCAAACTGTGATATTTGTTTTAAGCAGACAAAACTACAGGGGCTAGGTAATTGTAACTATGTTATGTTGCAGAATTACTGTAGAAGGATGCTTCTCATGACCCATCAATCTATACGTTTGCCAATCAATAGACAATTCAAACTGTTGTCATTGATTGATTTTCTAGAATACTAATTCTCTTCGAAATCAAGTGCCTGCGAAATAGCGATGATTCTTGTTTCAATAAATATCACTTTATAATGCATGAAGATGTGTTAATTAAAAGTGCAATAAAGTTATTGCCGGGGTCAACTGGATATAGAGGAGACCCCAGCAATCCAAACGATTAAAGGTGGCATTTAAAAACAAACCCTTCCATCATCGCCTTTGTAATAGAAACAGAGCACCTGCTATTATCGAATTGGGAGTCTTAATTGATTACGTTAGGCCTTCATAAGACGCAGTTAGACCCAAGCTCCTGTTTACACTCTGTGACCTGTTTGGGTTTTATTACAAACGTGATGTTCTTATCGTCAACAATGTGTACATGTGCTGTTCAACTTCACCAGAATTCTTTCTGACTTTTCTTTTCCTGTTAATATATAAAAAAAAAACGAAGTCCACCTTTAGGGCATTTTCCTATCCCGTCTCTTAATTACTTTAATGTATAATAACTTTCTGGTCCATGTTGGGTAAATTATCTTTTGTTCACAACGTAGAATCGTATTATCTGTTTCAATCAAAAATTAATTACATAAGGTAATACAATCAATGAGCTTGGCGGTACAATTCTATAGACTCAGAGCCCAATAGTCGGGTGATTCAACCCAAACATAGTCATATGTCTAAGTACATTTAGGAAGTCTTTCCAAAGCAAAGATGGGAGAATTTCTCTAAGGAATTAAAAGAGACAACACGTTAACAGTGTGAAAGCAAATTAGGTTGCTGCACACGTTTCATTTGCTGTTTACAAACATCAAGAATGAAACGTGTCAGATCTTGAAATCAGACTTAGCTCTTGATATGGCGACAGGTGATTTATATACAATAATCTAAATATTCAAATCTAGATTCTTTAAACAATGGCAGAAAACATTGATATGATTTTTAATATGTCCACATGTAACATAATACAAGGAAACAATTATTTGGTTAAGCTTTAAGGCTTTATTCAATCATTGTTTAGATAAACAGCTAAGTTCACTTAAGGACAGCTTCCTGACGTAAGCGAGGTATATGCTGGTGTTGTTACGAGACTGCGATATATTCATGTAACCCCTCCTTGTGATAGAGCCGAACTGAAACCGACTTAATAATGCTACTTCAATCAAGCTTTCTGCCGAATGTCTCCCAGTCACATTTTACTGACATCGGGCAAACTGAGACTGAACCCGTAGTCTTCGCGGGGGCGAAAAGAGAGAAATTACGACCCCAAGGTTAGTCGTCTCTGACAACCATACAATCAAGCAACAGGTACAATTCTTATTGACTACGGGGCACAAACTGAAGTAGTTTTAAAATTTTCCTGGAACTTGATACAACACAAAATTTCTGGTTTGTTACCATCCTCGATTCCCTGGAACAATTCATGGAGGTTAAATTGTTAAATTGGCTTTGAAGTTAGGTCTCACTCCTTTCTAATCTTCAAAGTAGCGTGTCTGCCTTTGCTTGGTCATATTTTTTCTTCAGAAACCCGCTCTAGGCCAATCAAATTACATAGCTTTTCGCTCTATTGTCACATCATAGAATGTTGGTTCTATGACAAATTGTGGTCCCCGTCTGTCGATCAGCATTGAATAGAATGCACAAAGAGTGTAGTGCAAGCGGTAGGAGTGTTATGCTACCATGTCAGTGTTGTGGTATTTCGCTGTGATAACACTTTAGAGTGTTTGTCGGTGGTAAAAGTCTATTTGGTGAATGTATGCGAAAATGTTTCATTGTGATTGTATATTGCTTTTCTCCGAGAAATCAATTTTTAGATAACAAAGTAATTAACACCCGTCTTCATTGGAAACCGGCAACATGCTAGTCATGACCTTTGTATAATATTATTTTTCTGTGTTTATCTTTATTTCAAATGATCGGAGTTCGTGATCTTATCTTTACATTTGTGTCCAAGAAAAAAACAGACTTGATGATTTCATTGATCGGGTCATCCATGTGCACAGATCAATTCCTAAACTAAACTCAAATCACATAGGTGAATGAATGACTAATTACAAAGCAGTTTATAGTTATAGCTATTGTCGGATTCCATGTTTGCTTTGGTTTTTCCTGTGTGTTGATAATCCTTCCAATCTGTCAGAAAAAAAATATTGGGAGTTTTTTATCGCGAAACTCGTACACTATTAGAATGGTCATGCACATGTAGATGTCAGTGATTTTGACATCTAGAAAATAATAAATAATAATTTTTAAACTATTAGAGGATAACCTATATCTTATTTTTAGGACTGACCAGGCGCTTACATGAAGTTTGACTTTATCACTGACCCTTATCTGGGAAGACTGTTAAGACGCCCGTCACCTCTAATGCCAAGGAAATTCTACCTGCATAACGTTAAACTTTTTAGAAGTTGAGAGACATATTTATCACGCTCTAGTGTCCATGTCTCAGGTGTAGGTACTAAAAAGTGCCATTCAAGATTGAACAATTTCGAACCACCGCATCTCATCGATGTCTTACATGGTTTACACAGCTGCATTGTTATGTTTTTATCTAAAATCGGAGACGCTGCGTCCTATACTCGAGTCATATTAAACTGTTTTGTTTGCAATGTGTTAAGGTTTTATTGAAGTCAATGACAATGTTGTCAGCTCACAAATTAGCTTTCTTTCCCCGTGAAATGCTTATTGACAGGAAGAAAATTGGAATTTGTGGGCATGATGTTATAACTAGACCTTCACCGGTCAGTCACTGTCTTATAGTTAATTTTTGGTTTCTTTTCATGACGTAAAGACATCTTTAAGTACAAACTTTATTCATTTTAGAATTGCGAAACAAGCTTGAAGCTTATATTAATCACTGGTGTTGGCCCGGATGGAAACGCGCAAGTCTGTTTGTGGTAAGAAACCGGAGTACTCGAGGGTAAAGCCAACGTGGTCGGACAGGTGACCCCAACGTCTTTTCACTTTCGTTCTGGGAATCGAACCCCGGACGAGTACGTGAAAGGCGAGTGTGTTACCTCTGCGCAACCTGACCACCCAAAGACTTTATATTTATCAAGCGAACCGACATACGTGTATCTAGTTGTGTAGCGTCGTTGTGTTTGTAATAACATAGAGAACATTAGTGAGTTGGGACCACCAAGGTCTGATGCAGGAAGTTGTACTTTAATCTTGATAATGTCCAACTCCCTTCAGGATCAAAATACGTCATAAAGCCTTCGTCAAAGCCCTAGGTAGAACGTATAGACTCGACAGCAGATTGTGTTCGTTACAACATCATCCTTTTAAAATTGACGTTCAGACATTAATCCTGTATTGCCTATACTAATCTCTGGTTCATATTAACTGTGGTTGTCTGTAACAGACTTAAGCAGCATATGGTTGGATCAATATAATTGCGCTAACTATATATACTATATATATATAACGTGCGGGGACTTGTTATTTTTTCTGATGTCGATGTTTTAAATAAAAACAATTTCTTTAATGAATATGTCCGAGTCACAAATTAAACACATATCCTCGTTTCTTCCAGTTGCTGCACATTTTCAAAATAAAAAAGATTAGTATACCTTGCATTTATCAAAACCGATCGATCTACACGCATATAAATTGATATCAACGAAGTGAATTAAAAAAAGCTATATACCTGTACGTTTGCAATAGGGATATAATGATAATGTTAGTATTGACAATCTCTAACTAGAGAAGCGGAATCTATAATGGACCGACCAAGATCTGATTGCTGATATCTGACGGACCGATATTCTATTTATGTCCATTTTGACCGAAATCTGATTTATCAATATCAACATTTATGACGTCATATAAGTTTTTAAGAAATTGTCCACTTTTTTAATGGTTTTTCCATTTTCTAAATGTAAAGTGATTCAAGCGAAACGATCACGTAATTTATATGATTGTCATCTAAATAGGATATTGTTTTTAGAATATACAGAAAAATCGATGACGTCATTTTAAGACACTGATATTTCGACTAAGAGTACTAACCGTTGTTTGTACGCATGGCTGCTGCCCATAATGATTATATACTTTGGTCAATCTTTCAATATACATGATCTTTGTTAGTTTCTTTCATACATGATAGTTTTGTCGAAATAAGATAACACGATAACGATTTAATGTGCTTGTGTTTGAACTGACAAATCAACCACGACGAAATCGTACTCAAAATCGATGAAACGTGGGAAACACATGTGTAGAGAAACGATTCAGAGTGAGGCCCATGAACGAGAAACAAGTATATTCAGGGCATATGTGAATATCCGGAAGGGTAACTGCTTTACGTTTTACCAACGCCGTACATTTTTTTGTCTATCGAAGTAAGTTGAAATGCCACGTTTTCAAATAAAAAACCAGGGCTATAACAACGAAATATTCTGTTTATTCGGCAGCTGTTGACATCATGATATCGGGAGAAAACCTTTGTATTTTGAACTAACTGCAACACTTCAATGATTTCAAATAAAAACCTTCGTGGTATTTTTTGGAGTAAAAATGACAAGAAATCATCTTAAAGATGACAACAAATAGGTTGTCCTTTTCCATATTGTTCTATATAATGGATTTGTTATGAATGACTAGTTGCAGCGCCAAACAGATTGGAATATTTGATTAGCAGTTTGCACCTTAAATGGTGACGTAATCATGTAGGAAACATTTATATACATCGAATATAACCTTTGTATAGTACCAGTATTTCTAAACTGAATTAGATTCAATAAATCCGAATGTGGTCCATAAACTTACGGCGTCATCTTGTAAAAATATATACTCAGTTTTATAGATCCATTCTCACTATTCAATCACGTGCCCCCTTTTTTGATTGCTTCCGAACGACATTTGAATGGCAAATTATATTTGCAAAATGTCAAGTCGAAACGGAATCGATAAACTTTACATACGAATCAAATTTTTAAAGTTCTGTGCGGAAGAAATGCTGTATTCGTATATCTGCGATTACGCAGAATTTTGATGGGAACGTACGTGTACATACATAAACATGTAAGTCGTTTTTATGCTTGAGAAGGAAATTTTTTTGCTAGGTATGGACCTCCTTGTCTTAGACTGTACATGTTGGACTGCATTCGAACGAACAATTAATAGCGCTTAACTGCCATTGTAAGAGAAATACCCACGTATTCACTAATACTTGACACTTTGCCATTTCATTTTATGGCTAACACGGCTCAATATGAACAAATTACTTTTTTCGCTTATTTCCCATTTGGTGCATAGGTTAAGTCATGATAATCCAACAGGACACCATGAGAGAATGGAGCCAGTTATAACTTAGATCTTAGTCCGACCTCAGTTTCTACAATTTGTACGATTTGATCCCGCGGCAGAATGATGTGTTCTCTGTTAATGGAAATTATCATTCACCTCATGTGGAAGATGTAGACGATAGCGACTGAAATGGCACACACAATAAAACAAGATGGCTGATCGATGTTTCTCTAATCACGTATGATAGGAGAGACTCGTAAATCGCCGGACACCATCTTACATAGCAGCTACAGGCCAGAAATTAGCGTCGATAATTCACAAATTACTCTGCATCGGGGTGGAATAAATAAAACAGTAAGCTCGAAACATGACAGGAAGATTGTACAACATACGTCCATGACAGGATATTATACAGCATAGGAAAATGACGGGATATTACACAGTTCACGAATATGATAGGATACTGTACAACACACAGCTATGACGGGATATTATACAACACAGCTATGACATGATATTATACAACACACAGTTATGTCAGGATATTATACAACACACAGTTATAACAGGATATTATACAACACACAGTTATGCCAGGATATTATACAACACACAGTTATGACAGGATATTGTACAACACAGATATGTCAGGATATTGTACAACACACAGTTATGTCAGGATATTATACAACACACAGTTATGTCAGGATATTATACAACACACAGTTATGTCAGGATATTATACAACACACAGTTATGTCAGGATATTATACAACACACAGTTATGTCAGGATATTATACAACACACAGTTATGTCAGGATATTGTACAACACACAGATATGTCAGGATATTGTACAACACACAGATATGACAGGATATTATACAACACACAGTTATGTCAGGATATTATACAACACACAGTTATGACAGGATATTATACAACACACAGTCATGACAGGATATTGTACAACACACAGATATGTCAGGATATTATACAACACACAGTTATGTCAGGATATTATACAACACACAGTTATGTCAGGATATTATACAACACACAGTCATGACAGGATATTGTACAACACACAGTCATGACAGGATATTGTACAACACACAGATATGACAGGATATTATACAACACACAGTTATGTCAGGATATTATACAACACACAGTCATGACAGGATATTGTACAACACAGATATGTCAGGATATTATACAACACACAGTTATGTCAGGATATTATACAACACACAGCTATGACAGGATATTATACAACACACAGATATGACAGGATATTATACAACACACAGTTATGACAGGATATTATACAACACACAGTTATGTCAGGATATTATACAACACACAGTTATGTCAGGATATTATACAACACACAGCTATGACAGGATATTGTACAACACACAGTCATGACAGGATATTGTACAACACACAGATATGACAGGATATTATACAACACACAGTTATGACAGGATATTGTACAACACACAATTATGACAGGATATTGTACAACACAGCTATGACAGGATATTGTACAACACAGTTATGACAGGATATTGTACAACACACAGATATGACAGGATATTATACAACACACAGATATGACAGGATATTGTACAACACACAGATATGACAGGATATTGTACAACACACAGTTATGACAGGATATTGTACAACACAGCTATGACAGGATATTGTACAACACAGATATGACAGGATATTGTACAACACACAGATATGACAGGATATTGTACAACACACAGCTATGACAGGATATTGTACAACACACAGATATGACAGGATATTATACAACACACAGTTATGTCAGGATATTATACAACACACAGTCATGACAGGATATTGTACAACACACAGTCATGACAGGATATTGTACAACACACAGATATGACAGGATATTATACAACACACAGTTATGTCAGGATATTATACAACACACAGTCATGACAGGATATTGTACAACACACAGTTATGACAGGATATTGTACAACACAGATATGTCAGGATATTATACAACACACAGTTATGTCAGGATATTATACAACACACAGATATGACAGGATATTATACAACACACAGTTATGACAGGATATTATACAACACACAGTTATGTCAGGATATTATACAACACACAGTTATGTCCGGATATTATACGACACACAGCTATGACAGGATATTGTACAACACACAGTCATGACAGGATATTGTACAACACACAGATATGACAGGATATTATACAACACACAGTTATGACAGGATATTGTACAACACACAATTATGACAGGATATTGTACAACACAGCTATGACAGGATATTGTACAACACAGCTATGACAGGATATTGTACAACACACAGATATGACAGGATATTATACAACACACAGTTATGACTGGATATTGTACAACACACAGATATGACAGGATATTGTACAACACACAGTTATGACAGGATATTGTACAACACAGCTATGACAGGATATTGTACAACACAGGTATGACAGGATATTGTACAACACACAGATATGACAGGATATTGTACAACACACAGCTATGACAGGATATTGTACAACACACAGATATGACAGGATATTATACAACACACAGTTATGACAGGATATTGTACAACACACAGCTATGACAGGATATTGTACAACACACAGATATGACAGGATATTATACAACACACAGCTATGACAGGATATTGTACAACACACAGATATGACAGGATATTATACAACACACAGTTATGACAGGATATTGTACAACACACAGATATGACAGGATATTGTACAACACACAGATATAACAGGATATTGTACAACACACAGATATGACAGGATATTGTACAACACACAGATATAACAGGATATTGTACAACACACAGATATGACAGGATATTGTACAACACACAGATATGACAGGATATTGTACAACACACAGTTATGACAGGATATTGTACAACACAGATATGACAGGATATTGTACAACACAGATATGACAGGATATTATACAACACAGCGACTCAGGATCACATTGCACGACACATGTCCAGGTTATCATATTGTGCAGCACACTGACAGGATATTGTACAACACAGATATGACAGGATATTGTACAACACAGATATGACAGGATATTGTACAACACAGATATGACAGGATATTGTACAACACAGCGACTCAGGATCACATTGCACGACACATGACCAGGTTATCATATTGTGCAGCACACTGACAGGATATTGTACATCAGCCATGTCAGGATATCGTGCGGTACACGACCATGGCTCGATGTTGTATGACCCGCGGCTATGACAGGATATTGTACCACGAACGGCCATGGTAAATGTCAATAAACTGTGTAATACGCGGTTTTTGCAATAACTTGTAACACATACGGCTATGATACATTTCAAAAGATTTGCAATACACGGCTTTGTCAATTTTACAATATACAGTTATTTGATCATCGAATGATGAAAACGTAAACATTTTTAAAATAAAACATCTAAAACACCGACAAATATGTGAAGTATTCCATAGTTTATACAAACAAACGCCTTGAACCATTTATGAATTCATTTCAAGTCTCTTCACAGAAAATATGTTAATTATCGTGTAATAGAAAATTTACTATCCATTTAACAGTCCATTAGCTGCTAAAGTTAAGTCCACTCCCTGATAAGGCAGCATAGTGTAAATTTAAACTAAATGACATGCTTATACAGTATTCATCGAAGTGGCCACGTTCCGTTTCTGCGAGCATCAGCTTTCGCTCGTCCGTAGTCGATACATACGATTGAAAACACAATTTGTGTTGTCTAAGTTAGATCTATTTCTTGAGTATTATGAATTTTTAATTTTCGGTTATTGATGAATTAGCTTTTATCCTTTGTTTTTAAATAATACAACACAGTTACATAAACTCGTTTTAAGACTTTTCAATTTTTTCAGACTTTGACACGAATTGCTTCTTATAAACATCTCATAGGTTAGATTTCTTCTGCGAAGATATAGAAAAGTTATAAACGTCACAGAAATGACAAATGTATACACCATGATTATTATGTTTGTTTCTTATGTCAGATGTACATTCAGACCTTACCATTAGCGAGTCTGCCGCCGAACCATTCTAGGTGCTGCTAATACAGGCGTAGAAACAATTGCTATGACTGGGATCGAGAGCCTGAGATTGTTAGACAGATCTGAGTGTAATAAATCCGATATAGGTTGGTTAACATCCGAGTCGGTCAGCACCGAAATGCCTCAGGTTGTCGATTTTGGAGAACAATATATTATTAACACTGGACATATAAACCCATCAGACGCCACCCATCTTCGTTACGGGTCTCTAGTGGGCGATCTTGTCGGGCTTGGAGCAACTTCTGGACAGAAAAAATTGTCCGGATCAGTCGTGATCATCGCCTGTGTTATCCATCACTATAACGAAAATCAAGACATAGTTCTTAGAAGTTAAGCTCTGTTAACGCACACAACATCGTCTCTGATTCAGGTCACGTTACAACGCTATTTGGCTATGGTGGAAGTAGATCCTTAGAACTACAATAAATAAGAAAATACCACCAAGTTATCGAAATCGTGATCTAAGCAAAAAATCGATTAAACGAGGGTTAAACATTGCAAAAGATATATTTACCTTGCGGTCATTGAAAAATTGCAATAAGATAGTCTGGATGTTCCGGTAGGGTATTGTCTAATTTTGGACAATTCAATTAAGTGATGTGTCGTTCTCCTCTATGAACAAGGTTACCAACAACTAACCTACTAGGCATACAGTAGATGGAGAGTAATATCGGTTTCATTCACCCGCAAAGTAAATCATAGTTAAGTTATGTTATATTCCCAAATGAGAAAAACAGAACCAACGCGTAAACGAACAAATATCAAATTCGTCTAGCTTGATATCGCACCAAAAATATAGAATATTTTTCTGGCGACTTTGAAATCTCGACATTATTTATTTTAAAATTATCACTTACTTAGAAATTTTAGGTATTGAATTACAGGGCCAGTGCCCCTCTCTTTCGAGGCTTTTACATCTATTTCGATTACATTGGATTTTTCTAAGCCGCCTCCTAGGCTTCAGAATTTAGGACCTAAACATCACTGACGAGTCCTAGAATGACTAACCAGCTGTATGCTGCAGTTTGAATCATTGTTTGGCTTTATTGAATCTAACTCTAAATTTTTTATGTAAAGGTGCTGTTCACTTGTGTGTCCTTTTGTACAATCATGTCGACGTCTTACACGAAAGTCATCGTACTTGGTACAGACTCATGAATTTCAAACCAACTGCGACATGTTAACAACACAGTTTGGGAATAGGAGATGTTGCAGTTCATAAATGGAAAATTCACAATAGAGAATTTGAAAAAATCTTGTTTATGCTGAGTATGCACGTATGATATACAAATTTTATCTGCAATACCAATAATGAGAATGATGTATTTCTGTCAGAATGGCACAGGAAAATAGGTAATTAGTAAACAGATTTATTACTACATAGCAAGGAAACATTTTGTTGACATCAAAAACTCTATAATCATTCATAGAATTTTTCTCAGTGATGTTTTATAGATTCGCTGGAGAAAAATCAATGTTTACGGTAACATTTTAGTTATTAGAATTAGAATTAATTTGTGTTTGAATGCTCCTCCCCCGATTAGCTGTTTTGTTTTTGTGTAAATAGGTCGAAGAGCAAGGAGTGGGAGGGATGTGTGTTTGTTGAAGGACCGACGTGTCCTGAACAACCTATTAAGTCTGGAATAAATGATTGACATGGTACAAACAAAAAACACACATAGAGGCTAAAACAAAATATCAGCACGGCATGTTCGCGTGTTTCCATTTCTGTCTAGTGTACCCATTAAATACTGTTATGATATACCGTTTAAGAAGGAAAAAATCACTTAGTCTTAAGAAGGCAAGTAAGTCCAAATATTTCGACGCTTTTAATTATGTCTAAAACGGGGTTGATTTTTTCCCCTAAGTTTAACTAATTTGCACCGAAATAGATTGATGTGGAAAAGGAGGTCATGAATATTCATACTGTCGATAATGTTTCAAACGAGAATATTATCTCCAAGCTGCTCTCTGATGAATTGCATTAATTTGCCATTCAAAAACTGATTTGTTTCATGTCATTGGGTATTTTAGTCGATAGTGGTGCCGTTAAAACTGCCTAATATATGAACATTACCAAACACAATGTATTTCCATTAACCCACTGTGATCTGAATATCATGAAATTCTCGTTCTTATTTCTCACGATTTCGAAAAGAAATTTTTCATGACTTCAAATTTCTCGTAATAGCATTGTGTCTGTGTAACGTTAATGCATTCGGACTCTTTCTAATCAATAGTCTGCTAACGTGAAATTGTTATCGTTTGGATTTAAAATATACTTTCAGCAGAAACAATATTGTGTAGTTATCAAAATTCTGTTCAGAGCCACGTGTTGCAATTTCAGACGACTTTTACGGGCCGACTGATGAATAAATGGGAATTGGTTTGTAGCAACACAGTCGTAAAGTTATGCTTGAAATGTAAAAGAACTTGCTCAGTGTCATACAAATGATAAATTATGTCTCGCTTGATTATCCTTGAAAAGTTTTACTCTTTTATTATTGATACATGTAAAATAAATGAGCATTCCAACATATTAGCAAAACTGCGATTATAACTCAAACCGATGGCCGAGGATGACATATGGAAACAGATGATGTTCTAAACAGAAAGTACCTTTAAGAATAAGACCAGCCTTCTGGAAGGATCGGAGTCTTCTTTTTCATCGACTAGATGCACTAGATTTGAATCAGTGGAAGAAATATAAACGATACAATTATCTCGAAAAACCGATTTAATAACAAAGAAATTCCCAAGGCGAGAATTACATTGAACTGTATACTGTAATATAATATTTGTTATTACATAATTTAGAACATGTAGTACTAATAAAAAAATACTTGTCTTGTCAGCTCAAGTTATTTACGAAAACGTTTTCGCGATATACCTTGTTTCCATTTGAGAACGTGACATTACTTGCTTGGATTGACCAAGATTTATATAGCGGATGTCTTCAATGAAGCAGAAGACGCTTACTCTTCCGGAACATACGGTTTTATTCTCCCTGTACTTTTTCAGGCGTCTCTTAGTAACTCTTACTTTTTTGTATTTCCTAGTTTTATAGAATTTGATTTTGAATTATGATTGTGTAGATATATTGGTGTTTTATTGTTGTTATTGTATAAAAGACACACAAGAAGTTACCATGTTTCCATACAATTCAAAAATCAAATAATGAATTAAAGTGCACCATTCAAGTGTTTTGCCCGTCTTTCTAGAACTCAGTGGTGCAAACCGTGAAGCCTAGGAGGCGACTGGGGAAGATATTGAGGCTTTAATGAAACAAAATTACGTCTTATTTTTTCATTCATTTACTTGTCCACATGAACATGTACCTTGTTGTGTCTTATCAGCGTTACGGTATCGTTCGTGAAGACGCTGATCTAATCTTTTCTACACAGTCTACACTTCTGTTCAAGGAGTACGTACATTAATCATAAATTATCATTGTTGTGTAAGAGACATTCGTGGCCGTATCCATTGGAGACATTGTAGATAGCATAAACAACACATTTCAAACCAAATACCATGTTTATATATACAATTTTGTATCTCCTTCTCTTCATTATGGCTTATATTTTGTTATCAGTATAATTTACCAAGTAACCAAGTCAGTTTGGTAATTGAATTAATCAGTAAATGAAATCCAATTCAACTGAGGCAAGTACAATGTATTTGGATATTTGAAATGATGATTGAAATCATGAAGTCATGAAGAGCGAATGGAAGTTTTGATTCATCTAAGTTTCAAGTTTTACACAAAAAATGAAACCATTCGATATATTTCAAAAAAAAAAAAAAAAAAAAAATTTAGCGTCGAATGCGTCCTTGAAGTGCCTCGGTTTTTGCGCATCACATCACAGGGCAATGCAATTGTGAAAATGGGTTTTTGTTGAAAGGCTATCACGTAGAATTGTGGGATTGGAACTTAAACAATATACAATATATATAGGATCCCTGTTACTTTCGATATATTTTACCGACTGACAAGGAACGACTGACGTACACTGATATAATGCCCGATCCGATAGATCGCCTTGAAAACGTTCCCCTATCAGCAACATCCAGAATATCGACTAACAAGATTTCAAGGAGCGAATTTCCCAACACTTGGCGAAAATTTGTACAAATTACTACACTTTACCCATTATGTTTACATATCAATGTATATATATATATATATATATACATTTTGCATATTTTACAGTTCGTAAATCTACCACCAAGCCTAATAATTGTCAACAGAAAGGATATATTTGTAAGTCTGTTTATAGAAATATTGGCAGCACTTGGTCTTAGTCCTATAACAATAATTTCATTTGCCTTTCTTGCCGATTTAGCCGGGCGCTCAGTGTCTCAATAAGGAGTAGTTATCTGTTTTCGACTTGGCATCCTTATTTAGATAATTGACTTATTTAGCCTGTGATTTCCACCACCTTACATTTCAATATGCTTGTTAAGGCCGTGTGTAATGTATTTCTCCTCAGGGCTGCCACCATATAATTTGTTGAACGTACGTCGTTGATGCATCATTGCGGTAGTATGATCTCGTTACCTGAAACATCTTGGCAATGATTGAACGACCACTATATTGAGTTCAGTACCGCAGCATGTAACACATGTCACTTCGACAAAATATACAAGACAACCTACCTTCAGATTTCCTTTTCGTCAAGAAACTGATAGTGCTTTTAGCGGTGTAGGATGGTTCCGATCTTGATTAATTAGATGGATGGTATGTCTATATTGTATCTTGGTCAACACACACGAGGGGTTTGAAATAAAAACGTCCTGTCGTTATTGTATTGAATTTAATACATTTGTTTCCGAGTGCACAAATTTCATCTAGGTGTTTTTGCAGCACTCCGACACTAAAAGTTCCAAGGTTGGACAGAGCGCGAGTCAAATATTTCAAAGAAGTCATGAAACAGCTTACATATTAGATCCTTTTTTTATCTCGTTAACTATCTTTGCGATTTTATTCCAACATCACTTTAAACAAAACAGGATCTCGTGAACAGAAACCCCTTAAGATAGCACGTAGATTCTTGATTGATAAAGTTGTAGAAGACAAAACACACTGAATTCATTTCCAATCCCAACCAAAAACAAAGTTAAACTACTGCAAACAGTGTATCTTCATCATAAAAAACCACGAAAATACCAACATGTCAACATAATCAAAAGAAAAAATTGCACAGAGACTCATGAAAAAGCGCAATGAGAATACGACCAGGCATTCCGAAAGAGTAAGCGTCTTTTGCTTCATCGACGGCGCTCGCCATTTAAGGCGTGGTTAATCCTAGTTTAAAACAAAACTCCCTCTATCTATTATATAGGTATAATAATGAATTTCTGAGTGGCACTGCAAGAGTAACTATCCCATTATATTTAAATTGATAATGTGTTTTGTCATCTCCGTAATAAACAGATTCGCAGACATGACTATAGGTCTGCCTGCGTCTTGCTTATATTTCCGTTGGTCAGCATATCCAGAATAGATCTATATCTAACTGGTTTTACTAATCACGCCTCTTTCGGCATTAGTGATTGACAATATTGACTGCGTTATTTGAGAAGGCGAGCATATGGTCACCTTTTGAATCAGTCTTCGTGTTGCCTTTATCATAATACACCGTCTTCATTAGTTATAAAAGGAAATAAACATCAATTGTTGCTTGTTTGGCGTTCATCAGGACATATTATCAGAAATCATTTGTGGAAATTCTTCATGTTGATAATTACGCATATTCAATACAATTTTATTTTTGCCTCATGTTTGCATCACCTGTGTATCTGATCTAAAAATGTGAAATGTGTTTTACAACATGAGTGATTTTTCAGAACAATTATAAAGCTAAAACTGTCTGTAAAAATATGACAGACCTTTTTTTCCACATACGCTATTTACGCCAGTGGTGCCGTGATAACAAGAGGATAAATTATCTGTTGGGATATTGTTCTTCTAGTCTGTTCTAACCAATCACAGGAAAAACGAAAAAAGAGACATATGCCAGAAATCTGTTTAAATTGAATCAAGATTGTTTTGCTGCAGTAAGCACAGACGCTTTAATTTTTTTAAAGGATATTGTGAATAAAGCGAAGGTTTTTTATCTAAATATCAAAGCCGTTATTTTCTCAGTGGGTGTCTGTCTCATGTCCTGTCGAGAGCATTTGTCTAATTTTAGTTATTTCTGTACGGATATGTCAAGGAATACCCGCGTGAATTATCATGCTATTTGTTTCGGTTTTGGAATATTTCAATAGGAAAAACGAAGGAATATGACAATTTTTACTTTGAATATGGATGAAAGAGAAAAACAAGTATTCAGATATTTAGATATTTGTATTTTTTTAAATCTAAACTTGTTTCCAGAAGCATCCGGTACAATTTTTTTTGAAACTGCCTTAAAAAATAAATAAATTCCGTGCATTCGGTATCAAAATACGTATATGGATATCATTCAAGAACGACAAAAGAATATTTTAAATTGTTCAACTCTATCGTTACTAATGATGTAAAACCCACAAATCGCGACAAGAATGTGTTGAAAACCACGTCTTAATCATGAAACCTTGTCTGAACGCTATTTATGAAATAAAACCTTTCGCACTGAGGCTCAGAAGGGGTAAAAAGAAATCAATAAACCTACATACAACGAGAAGCTAACTTTGTATCGGAAATCACTAAAAGTTCTTTTGTACGTTCAGAGAGGGCCTCATACAGGGGAACTAGGTAATTATGGAATAGTGCATTGCCGGAGTGTGCAATGAGGATACAGATTTATACTAACGTCAAAAAGACGGGTTTCTATACAGAAAAGCTTTTTTTTTATCATTTCAATTCGCCAATTTCGAAAATTGCAAATGCATATTTCTTATTAATGAAATTCTACGAAATGTTTAGAAATATGTGTCTAAGAAGTCGGCTTTGTAGACGATCAGTTGACAAACTTCGGTATAGACAACTTTCTAATCAATAGTTCACATTTCTCTCTTACGTAATCGTGCGCCGTATAAATGATAAACCTTCGCGATGCGCATAGAGTTGATTAAATTGATATCATATTTTTGAAAAATTGAAATGTGTCTATCAACTCCATATCTTTGCAGGAGTTTGGCGACAATGTTATCAGATAAAGCATATTATATGTATTCATATCCATGTTTTATGTGAACAATTCGTAGCCTATTCAAGAATTCTTGTTTTTCTATTCCCTGACTTATCGATAAAACATGTACACACGTATTTGCTAAATGAAATAACTAAAAGGAATATTGCTTTTGGGCGAATACGTTTTTTTGGCTTAAGCGTTTTTCTCTTTATGGAAGGGGGGAGTGTTGGGGGTTAATGATAAAAATGATGTCCGTATTTTGGAGAGATCTGCCATAGTAGATGGAGACAAGGGCACTATCTCGTGATGTGAAAGCACTATATAGGACCATAATTTTATAAATGAATGAATAGAACAATATGTAAAACTTGTTTCCTCAAAAAATACCTTATTTCATAATGACATGATCTTACTGTTTGTTAACAGTTGTACATAACCGAAATTACTCTTTAAATGGAAATAAGACTCACTTGGCTTCACTTAGATATGCTGGACCAATTGCAAATATCTGATATAACGACTCGGGCTTTGGTCATAAATGTGCACTTAACATGTGTATTGTAGATGGCGATATAAATAAAGACCGTGCATGCGTTGGGCACGTGTAAACGTGTGATTTAAGGGGGTGTATAAAGGTAAACACCATCTTGCATCGCTGATGCTTGTCCACAGTCAAAGTCCAAGGTCATCGATCGTTCGAGAAAGTCACCAGTCGATTCGTTATCGTTACTACTGAGGCTTAATTAAGGAACAGATATTGATCAAACTTAATGCAAAGACGCATACAATACCACTGGCGAGTTGCTCAAGGCCACGTTTATTGTTATCAAAAATCAACTCATGTTGTTATCAATTTGCAGTTTTTATTATGGAAGATTTGTTTTCATCAATCGATTATCATCACAACTGTTTCGTGAAAACAATGGCAAAATACCTAAATGTTTACGTAAAACGGAGACAGAAAATTATTTCTACAGTCAAACACGTTTCATTGTTCATTGGTGTCCAGATATTTTCGTTTTTCCATCGCATATTTTGACCAACAGTTTAAATAATCTACCAAATTGTGATGAAAAATGCATCATTTTTTTTATTTTATAGCGCTCTGAGTTTGATTTCTTTTATGTATACTTGTCATGAAAAATTCTCTCTACAGAAAGTGACATTGCTTTAAGAAGATTTCATTTTACAATATTTTTTTCTAAAATGACAAGATATCTCAATACGCGCAAAATATGGTCACTGTTTAGTTGCAGTTCAACAGAATTGAAATTGTTCACTTAATAAAATTAAAATTGTAGAGAGGTCAGAAAATACATCTCATAAGAATTCATTATTACATACAAGTTTTGTGACGAGTTTCTGTAAGCTTAAGGAAGATCGATAAAATTTCAGGGAATTTAAAATCGTTATTCAATCCATTATATCAAGCTACATGAATAAACAGAATCAAACCATACTGAATTTTAGATCAATGTAATTTTATTAAAACTACCATTGGATCAAATGTCTGTACGACTTGGAATGGAATTAATCAATAGATGCTAGCGTACATATAGTTATTTAGATTAATAAAACCTATAATTTTCGCTAAAAGTGCATTAAGTCATCATGAAAGAATGCATGAAACAAAAGTTCGCATGAACTGTGGTTTGGGAAAAAAACTCTATGGAATAATCGCCATTATATATTTTTTTTCATTTTCATTTGATGAGTCGAAAGGATCTATCGTCGATTGATTTCTCAGCTTGTACATAAAGGAAATCTAGCGCAATGTTATTGACCGACAGGATCAAGACAAATCAGATTTAGAAAGGCACTGAGGCGCGCGCGAGCGCGCGTGAGGACATTATCATTACGAGATGACGATCACATGTATCAATGTCAGGCAAACAAGATTTTTAAACAATCTCGGTTGATTTCTGGACGTTTATTAGCCTTGTCCTTGCTGAGCTGATTAGTACGGTGCCGATCACCGAAGAGATATTTATGCACGTCGTCCCATATATGTGCATATTCATTCTACATGCGTGATTGATTGATCTTGAAATCTAGTGAATATTTCTAATATATTTACATAAATGTTTTTTGAGTTGTATTTCTGGGAGGATGAAGTTTGGATTGATATTAATATTATAATGATATAGCTAACTAAGTGGTATATAATCATTTATCACGATTCGTGTAACATGCATAACAACATAATATCATATCTCCGCATCTTGATCTTGTTAATTATCGCTGAAAAATATTTACATTTTTGCATTGAAACAAATAACTATTTTGTTCAATGGATGGAGGAATGTCAAATATCAACACTCTCTTTTCTAATTCACCTTTCCGTCACCTCCTTGCTTTTTAAATAGATCCCGTCGCCGCCGGAGTTCTAAAAATATCAACGCCATGTTTACTTTCAGAGGAAAAGTTCTTGACATTCAGATAGATCGACCTCCGACAGAGGGTAGAGATCTTTGCCATGTTGTCTTATTTATGTCGTTTTTGTTTGTCATAATGATACTTGAAGGACTTTCAACTTTCTGCCAAAATTGTGAGAAGTTTTATGAAATAATGCTGTTTTTTTAAGCACTTCCTGTTTATTTCAATTCTACCAATACCCAGGTTTTCGTTCTAAAAAAATCATTTGCCTTTAGAAAATGTCTTCCTTTCGAAAGTTGTTCCACACTTGTATTGGTTATGACATCGATTAAGACATTGTTAATAATTATTTTCAGAAGATAAAATATGATATGGTTATTTAAAAATAAATATAGAAAGCTACACATTCATCGACAAAATATCTCTCGGAATACCTATAAGAATTTATCGTAACTGTTTAAAAATACATCCAAAGTCAGCAATCGTTCGATTGACATTGAATCTCTGGATTAAAATGTATTTTACAGACATGGATTTCAAATATACATTTAAGTGTAAATCACGTCACATTTCATATTGTGTGAATAGTACCACAGTCGGATTGTTTTACATTTAGTGTAGATGCAGTCTTCAAGATTTTAAAGAACCTAACGATAGGTTTCAGGGGCAGTCATCGTGTATTTATCTTTACAACGACCCGTGTGATTCATTTTACAATAATAACGACAATATCTTTTTATATCGCAAACTCTTGTTTGACAAGACAAAAAGCTCACAATGAGCGCATACGCTTGCATTAGGGAAGACATCAGCATATCTGAATGATGTGCAAAAATGTACAGAGAACACGTTGTGTGCTTCCCGTTGCTTCATTTGTTTAGTATCAAAATACATCTACATGCATATTCAATTATGCTATCATTACTGTCAAACAAATACATATATTCTAACCACGCATAAAACGATTCGTTCTGGAAGGAATTATAAAGCTTTACTAGATCCGATTTGTTATTTAGTTATGAATGCTTTCTCATGCCAAGTTGTCTTCTTTTGTCAAAACATCTATTTTTCATCGCGACATTGACTCATAAGAAAAGAAAATAACATCGAGCATCCCTAAAATAAGTCATGTGATTTACAACATTAATTTATTACCAGAGTGATTGACAGCATTTACATAATTAACAGCTATAAAAATCATTAGTCGCTTGATTTGGAAATCCTAAAGGAACTCAGCAATCAAATGGTTTAAGCCGACCAACGCCTGAATACTTCCATACAGCCTTATAAAAATGTAAATATTGTACGATCGATTCCAGATTACTGAACCACACTCCTATGTTAAAAAGGTATTGGATGCCACACGTGGCTCTGGATAAGATTGTATTTCCGTCTTCCAGCTTTGCCCATTGTTTACATGAATGAATATGAGAATATGAGTTTTTATATTCTATATTTTTATATGGATAAGAATTGCTATTTGTTGGCTATTTAGCAGTCCTTTTTCGTGTTGTTCCAAGACGTGGAAAGAGATATGTAAAATGAATATTCAACTAAGTAAAAAATAAAAGTTGTTTCACGGCTTTTCTCACACAAAACATATATAAAAGACTAATTATTCTATACTTCAAAAAGATGAAACTCAAGGATTTATCTTATTCTTGGAATATTTCATTTTGAAAGTGAAATGAAATCCTATTACCAATCGGATCACTTTGTAACTATGTGTCTCTTGTGTAGTCCGTTTTAGCCATGTTCCATTATTAAACATGCATTATATGGGTATCCTGATACATCACAACCGTGTCCCTGTCATCAGCTGTAATTAATCAATCAAAAAACGCGCCTCCGACTGCAATCTGATTCCATTGTCGGCCACGTTTATTATTGTTTTACTCCTCTACCTCGTCCTGGTGTAAACCTATTTCCATATTTGGTATTTTGTTTTTATTTCAACATATCTTTATGAATCTGTTGGCAGTTATTACGCTACAGGACTTGAATAACATGAAATGACACTACAGACTTTTATCGTAACATAACGTACAGTGAAGTGTGGAGAGACCCAGAGCTCATTTAGCGGTGTTATGTATGTTCAAATGATGAGAAGTGTCAGTTATTATATATCATAATCACGACAGCACATGACGATCCGTGGTTTCAGTTTCTCTAGAAACACGAACCATTATTGGCAGGGATCGAACCAAACACCTCAGCTTTTCCTATGACAGAGTTATCGGGCTTTTCATCGAACTCGACGATAGATTTAAGGGTATCATATCCCTTAAGATAGACAGTCAGCTTGATACCACTACATGATAAACCGAATCGACTGATGTGAGGTTCTTATACAGGGTTTAGATTAGTTAAATATAGATTTGTTTTGACATGGTTCCCATATCTCTTAAATTTCGTTTTTTGCTTGCACTTGAAAACTCCTTGTGTCTCTTTGATCAATCACTTGTTGTCACAGGTAGGGTTATTTTTTAAAGGCTTTCTTTGTTCGAATTCCGTTAAGTCATTACAGATTCGTAAATTGAACAGTTCAAACAAAAGCCAACGCACTATAGAATTCCATTTTCAATCAAAATTAAACAGTTGTATAATCGCCATTGGAATATCGAAAGAAGATTTACATCATCATAAAACACTGGTGCTATTAATCGAGGTATGAGAAAAGATTGAAAGCAAATAAACCAGTAGTTGTAATTGCAAAGCTAATTTTTGTTGTACAAATTGTATTTTTAACTGGAGTTCGTCATTTTAGTATTGGTTGAAATTTACGGCATCGTTTATTTTGATTTCTGTCTTCTCGGGACTTTTCTGCATCAGAAATTTCATGCACATAAATAGTGTTAATGCAACTGGATCAATGCTAGTGAACAAGGGAAGCATTCTCGTCTCTCCCGACTAATGACGGACCCATCAAGGGGACAAACTCCTAAGTCATTTGTCATCACTCCAGGAGCCAAACTCTGATGTGCAGGTTATTTGACCCAGCGCCTTTGGCATTTCTAGGCTAAGGAATCTGTAATTAAAAACTTTAAACCTGCCCATTCATCAACCCCAGATTAATGAATGCTATGGGTTCCTTCGAACCTACCATCGATTTTTGTTCCCTTGCTACCATAGTAAAACCTTAACACAAGTTATTTATTCCAGTATTGGCTCCAAGTAACGATGGTATAAATTCATGAACAACTATCTCTTTCGCTGGAGATCCATTTGTATATCTGAACGTGTTTAAGATAACCAGGATGTTTGGTGGAACCTATTTAAATGGTGCGAGCAGAAAATCGTTATCAGTAACGGCAGACTGATATATCGACCTCGCACTTCATTCGTCTCTTGGAAGGAGATTCGGGAAGAAAACAGAAGTTGTCTAACAATTTTTTCCATAACCTTAGTGCACAAAGCAAATGGCTAATTCAAAATATGATTTCCGCGACATGGTGAATTAGTCACTTCACCAGGTCAAAGTGTGCTGTCTTTGTAGATAAATCTTAAGATTATGAGACAAACAGTTATTATTAGGTCTGAAAAAACACTAATAGCTGGAATTGTTACGGCTTACAGCCTTCGATATTAGAAAAATATTCGATATTATAGAGAAAAAGAAAACTTATTTCACCAGACATATGAAATGTAATGCACTGAAAGATGAAAGATTACATGCATAAAATTGGTTCATGCGCACTTAGTTTGCTAAACGCTGCAGATAACGTTTGAAAGTGGCATTAGTAAACATTGTTTTTAAATATCAAATAATATATTAATTTTCCCAAACTAATTGAAGAAAGTCCTGTACATCCTTTATGCCAAGCTTCGTTTGTATCACCGATGATTTCTATCAAACCTATTTCTTTGTGAAAAAAATGACACAATGAGAAAACACCAGCCAGTGTCGTCAATTCAACCTCAAACGCTTACTCTTTCTGTACATATTCTTTCGACTTTCGAAGGCTTTCCGACAAAACATATATGCAGGGTCTTCTACGAGTTTTCATTTTTGAGAGCTTGGCGAGAGCATTGAAAATACCGAGACAAGTGTTATGTAAATCAAATTTTAAATTGAAAGCAAGTTTAAGATCGCTTTTACCGCATAACTAAGGAAAGTTACATTTTGGCGGGTTTTCATGTCAACATGTGATGTAATTCATGAATTATCTTGAGATAAACTAAATTAATTCTGTAAGGTTTTAGACATGAAGTATAGTGAAAGCCAATAAATCGTATAAGTACGTTGTAAATGCACTTTGGCTACTCAATTTGGAAACAGAATCAGTATGAGAAAAATGTAAGTACACATGTCTATGGTAAAATCATTGTAAAATAGTTCATGTTCTTCGGATAATTACCTTAGTTCCAACATAACATGAAAATATTCGGGTTGACTTTTTTGGTTCCATAACAATTTCCCAAACCGAACTTTAATTAAAATGATCCAATCAACTTAATTAGAAGACAGTTGATAGCATAATTGAACAATTCCCACGAGCTCAACTAATCATTGGTTAACTTTCCTGTAGTATTTCGTTCTAAAACTAAATAGGCGTGCTGACTAATAAGTTTTTTGTTACGGCAGGTACATTTCTGTTATATTCGCATACGTCACAATACTCATGAGCAAATAGGTAAAACAAACGAACTGTATTGTTTATCAAACATGCTTCAGCAACAGACCGTAGAAAGAATCCGTTTCCATGGTAACACTAGATTAATTTGTTACATAAAGCTTGGCGTAAAGTTGTTGCTTGTGTGGTCATTTTGCTGTTATGAAATGTTTCAAAGAATTGAAAGCAGTAAAAAACAGGAGTACGAAATATCCTTATGTTTAAAGATTTATGTAGAAATAAGGTAATATTAAAGGAAATTGTATAAAGTTTCATTCAGTAGCTTTCGTTGTGTTAGTCATTGAAATACCATAATGTGCTATTCACCTCAATGACGTTTGTACAATCCACTGATTAATACAGAAATAAATTTTCTTGTTCTTGTTGTCTAGAAGGGAATTACCTTGGCAAGCTTAAAAATCTGAATACTTAGATAACAAATCACCTCTCTCGTCAGCAGTCGACTAAATTCTATAACGACAATCAAGATATATTTACTACAACATAATACTCATTAAACCTTAATTTCAATGAATGTATGACAAGATATGAACGATAATGATTCACACGGAGACTCCTGTGACTACCAGTTATTCTAACGATTATAAAACACTCCGACTCCCTATACTGTAAGGATATAGAATACTTCCGAAGATATCCTTATGATCACTGTGACGAATTTCTCAGTAATCTCCGATCATGTGTGATGGGTTTGTCTGTTAGTTGCTATCATCATCACGCTCATCATAGTTATGTGGAAAGTTATCTCTGCTGGTTTCGCTGTATGAAATATTCCAGGTAAGCGGCTGGCGTCCCGAAGTCATCAATATGCATGAATTTTGAATTTGATGGACTAAACAAGATATTTGCGTGCAGTTTTGATAAGTTATTCGATGAATTCAGCAACCTATAAAAACAAAAACAACTGGTGAAGAGAACAGCGCGGTTTATTCTCACGCGTACAGGTAAACTGATATTATGTTTCTGTCAAACTCGGAAAAGATATTGGGAATCTGGTCTTTATCATTTCATCGTCTTTTTATTTCTGGTCTGATTTGACTATTTTCATAACATAAGATTGTGTAATGTTCAAAACCAAATATATAATGTTCCGGCGGTCACATTTTTGAGAAAAAAATATCGAGGGCGTTCTTTCAAATTGGAATGGGGTATGAGAGTGTACAGAAAATCAGGTGTTCTTAAAGAAAAAAAAATGCTTCGGATTGGTCAAAAGGCCTTTGGAGTTCTTTAGAATCCACAAACCATTTATTCCACTTCTTGAGTAAACAGGATCTCAATAAGGCCGTCAATCTGATTTGACAGTACTAATTATGGTAGTGAGTATCATTGAATTTAAACTGCGGCATGTCAACAGTATAATAATTTGAAGAAGCAAGATCTAATTAAACGGTGGATAGCTGCCGGATAATGTCAATAGGTACACATGTTCAACTTAATTAAAAGACATTATTTTAATTATAGTGAGTGCATAACTAGGTGTAAGGTTTAAAAATTATGTTGTCAACATTGGAGTTATCAGGAATGACAATTCAAATTACGCATTCGTGCATCATATACCAGAAGAATAATAACCAACAATGGCGTTTATCGGAGTTTCTTCCTTGTGTCATTACAGTAAATACTTATATAACTTAATACTGCAAAGGTATTCACGAGAAATAGGAGTTTTTGTTTAGAATCGTTCCTATTTGATATCAATATAAGAGCGGTGTTTTTCTCATTCCATTGATAACCCGTCATTTCCTCTCTTTACAATTTGTAACGCACACAGTAACATTGTCACCACAAGGAAGGTGTAAGAAGTGAGACTGCTGTCTCCATTGCATGGTCGGAAATGCCGAGTTAACCGTGGACTTTTTTCATTCGGTCTCTCTCGACATTTCCTCACTTTTCGACTAAAAGACGAGCGTCTAGCCATATGAGGAAAGGTATGGGTTCTGTCCTAAAACCATGATATACCAATTCTTAAAATCGTATGTCGTAGTACCTACTTGTCAATCCGTATTGCAGGAGATGAACAAGGTCCGTCTAAAGCATTGTCATTTCATTTGTATATTGCGACCGGTTGGTATGTGGTACTTTTGTGTCTAGGTCATGCCAATTCAGTGTGATAGCACTGTATCAGTGTACCGCAGATCATTTAAATGATCCTGGCTGTAGCGAGGATTTAAAACAAATAACAAATTAAAAATATTGGCTGTCTGAGCTTTGCTAAAACCCTCCATACAGTTTGCACTTGTAAGTTGAGAAAGCTGTTATATCTCGACCAGTGACATAAATTATTCCAGAGGACCAGTCTCACACACTTTGGTGATCAAAGTAAATTTACTCTTTACTCCGCGTATCTCTTCAATTCAAAGTTAAATTATTCACGCTAGAATGTTATGATTTTAAAAAAAGATCTACTGAAAGCGCTCCGGAATCAATATATTGATTATATGGCTTCTAAAGTCCATGAGATATCGCGCCAACATTTCGTGATATATTGAGACTTTTTTTCTAGATTCTGTGTTGAATCGGACGAGCATTTAAACACTGTGTATGCCTACAAGTTCATGTGACACGAATAGATATCACATATCCACAGAATGCAGACAGACACGATCCTGGTCATTTGATATTTTGAATGCAAATCTGACATGCTGACGTCCACAGATATACAGAAAATATGAATAAAAATCGATACACGTGTTTATGCTTTATTTGACTACATTTTAGATTCATTAATTAGAAAAAAAATATATAAACCGAAATTGAATTTACCGTTTGGAAATTAAAGCACTTGTGCAAGAGAGGAAGTTGTGAACCATGCTGTTATCACTAAGCTAATACGAATAGCAATCGTATCGATTTTAAAAAAAGGTCACCACATTTTGAATATGATTAAAGTGTTTACAATGACGACTTCGACCGCTTGGCAAGGACGAGTTTTGGGTTTGGTAAACTTGCAGGTATATGTTTTGGCTTCCTCTGTTTTACCTGATATTTATAGAATTGGTGTATCACGACAAATATTTAAACAGCTGAAATCTTTCCATTACAACACTTGTCAACAGCAGCAAAAGACTGTTACCGATAAAAAAAGAATATCTGCACCCCGCATGATAACCCCGATCTTAATTACTGGTGTTTTCAAATTGTCTCCTGTAGGTAGCTGTATGCCGTGCTCGGCATATGATAGATCTTGCTGCGTTGCCTTCCATAACACATCCTTACTCACATTTATCAGAGTTGGTAACTTTACGTAACAGCTCTTGGTTTACACTACTGTTTCTTTATGTCCGAACTACTGACATTACGCAACACTAAGCCATTGATTAGTCAGATTTATGCTAGACAAGCCATCCGCCTTTCTCCCAATAAATATTTATGGTAGACTGAAGGTCAACTTACTGTCGGAGATCAGATAAGACTTTTCCAACACATATAGTTTATACAAAGTCTTTAGTGTCATCCGGAAATGCTTAGTGAATGTGATCCCTAACATAGTGATACACAGTCCCTTTTATTATTCGAAACAGATTTAGTGTGACTTGTAGATACCGGGTTATTTTATTGTTACAACTTCTAAAAAGCCAGGGTCCTTCACTGCTCCTTCACGACGGCTCTGCATATGTAGAGTAAAACAATATCTGTCATCTGACGCTACGCTGCCTTGTAAGAGATGTTGCAAAAGGTGACCTTGATCAAAAGTAATATAGTGAAACCTTACCAGAAAGTCAACTTTAAAGATTGAACATAAGTAGTCGTGGAGGACTGACTAGCGAATACAACCAAGCACGCTCCCCTTACAGACACTTTTGTCCACAGTCATTAAAAATGATTAGTAATACAACATACATACACAGCAATTGCTACTGCTGGGAAGCCAGTTTGGCAATTAGATAACGAAACTGATTTGACACTTGGCAGATGTATAACCACCAGGTTTTACGACAGATCAGTGATCTGACAAGCGAGGTGAAATTCAATGCAAAATTAGTTTTTGGTACTTTTTAAAAAGGCTTTTATAGCTGGATGTTTTTTCTCGATAGTGAAGCCTCCGATGTAGCAACATACAGCTGATCATTGGGACTAAAATAAAATGGTCTTATTAGCGAAGAGGTTGAAATTTTGATGTATTTTCTAAGCAGCGTTTCTATGTTGATGCAAAAAGAAATATTTATTTGTTTACGCATTAAGACAATTTAATAATAAGTCATCAGGTACTGTTAAGTTTAACCTTGCGACTATTCCATGTAGCATTTTAGCAACCTCTAAAAATGTCCCTGTCTGTCAGATTTCGCCTGTTACTTGATATTGATCCTGAACTTATCTTTTCAAACTATAGGATCAAAATGACCGGTTGTCAATTTTCGTGGATAGTATGTTTCTCGGAACAGCGCCAAAATTGAAAGCGTTTAGTAAGCTAAGAGTCATTTAAATTTTCCATGCGAAACTTACCAGCAATGTGCAAACGCAATAAATGAGAAAATCTTCCATAAAACTAAGTAAACAATAATTAAAATTACTCTAACACTGTAGCAACCGAACTGAAGATATATTAAGGCTTTTCGCACCAACCAGAAATGCATTTAATTCTGGTAATAATCTGGTAATAATAATGATCACCGGTATTGATGTAGAGTCAAGAGATGCGATAATGCTAGTATGTAAAAACATGTATAAGAACACAAATAATCTCCAGCAATTTTAAATGTGTTTACGCTAATTTCTCGATATTTGGTTAACCTGGCATGAACATTGATTCAATAGATGTCTATGTTGATAGAATAGCGTCTTTATGACATTACTTATAAAACCCATTTTATTGAAAGCATTTTTTTAAAAAGATGTCTGCGTGATTTATTAGATTGGGCATTTTAAAAGCATCGCATTAACTGAATAAGAATTAGAAATGCTAGATGTGTTTACTTTTCCGTTGAAAGTCTTGAACAACCGTAGTACATGTAATTGTTAGAATTTTATTATTAAGAATAAAATGACAACATCATAAATTTGTTTCATCATTGCAACTGCATATGCACTGTCAGGCGCTTAATATTGGTCCTTTATGAGAGATAATGTTTTATGCGTGGAATTTATCCTTTTGGAAATGTGATCCAAAATGAATGTCATTGGTATTTATTTGAACGGTCTTGGTTGATATGTATTGTCATGTAACTATTGCGGAAAACATTGTTAAACGGATCTTTTTGACAAAAGGTAATATAATGTACACGTACACGAACTTAAAAAATACATTTCCCACATATGCATTTCTATTTTACTACTATATAATTATACTATTAAAAAATTACTACTACACTATATTAAAGATGTATTCTTAATTGTTACCATGACACTACCTCTGACGCTAGCCCAAATATGGCGGCTTTCTGTCCTGGTGAGGCTGATGATGGACCTCGACATTGAATAAATTAATGATAACTGTGAAATGGAGATGACGATTGAGAGATATTCCGACTTTTCTCCGCTTCAAGAGACTTTATCGGTAATATTACAATGTAGATAGATATAATAACTGTTACAATAGGTTATGTCCTTAATTCAGGAATCAACTTGAATTGTAATACTTGTGTTACAATCTAATTAGATATATCACATGGTGTTGTCCCCCAACCTTTACTGGATAACTTATACACAATGATACATAAATCCTAATCTCAATTTGAAAGAAACCTGCTGATAACTTTATATGAGACTTCCTTCACTCATTGAAGCCTCTCCACGATTTCCGTTGTTTAATCGATCTAGTTCAGTGAACAAATATCCATGCCATGAGATAGACATGACGATTTTCGGGTACGTGCAGTAGGAATCAATACAAACAAAAATTAAGATAGATAATCCACGAAAAGAATAAAGATTTATTTATTTAACGGGTTTTACATCCTCTAATATGGCCTTTCAGCAGACGAGTAAAACACGCAAAGAAACAAATGACTCGGCTTATATCCTGACCTGAATCTATCGACAACTTGTCTTGAAAGTGGGCGGAGCTTTTACATCATCAATATTTGCAAGGAGAAGATTGTTGACAAAAACATGTCCCAAACAAAAATGTGCAGATCAAAGTTTTTGTTGAATTTCGTTGATATTGTAATAATTATATCAATTTCAGTCTCTGGGTATTTTAGAATGGACATAGTATGTTTTATTGTATGTTCGTCTAGTGTTAAAACCAAAATTCATGATCTAATTTTCACTATGTGTATAAAGCAGCCATACTATCCAGTTATTGACCTTGTGTCTATTGATATTTAATATATATTAAAAGCAACCCAAATACTGCAGGTTAACAACATAGTAAGTATAGTTTAAAATTTGTAAAAACGAAAGTAACACCTAAACAAACATACAAAAATTGATATAGAAAGAATGCGGAATAAGACTGGGTGATCTATGAGTTTAAGCGTGTTCTGCTTCATCGACGAAAATGTAAATCTTTGCTAACTAAATAATGTCAGATTCCCAAATATGTGCAAGGATAAATATAAAAAAAAACCAATGGAAATAACTATTGGAATTGAAATTTTCTCACTTTATATCGCACAAATGAGTTTTTTCCCAAAATAACTCATAATGGCTACCATGAAATTTCCACACAGTCATCAACATGCATCTCTCGAATCCATGCCCGTGTGTTGTAACTTTATTTGACAACTTTATTAGAAAAAATATGGAATTGCATATAGCACTATAAATCATGATTAATGGATTATTGTTTCTGAAATATATTTATAAAGACTGTTACCCGCATTCTCTTCAATATTCAATAGAGAAAAAGAAAAGAAGCAAACAAGCAGAAAAAACCTGAATGATTTTCCTGGAGAATGGAAAAATAAGAATAAATATTCAATTGTTCCTTGAATTGGATTTTATTTGAACAGAGAAAAACTTCATAACTTTTAAGACTGCGGTTGATAGATGGAGCTTATTATCGACTTGCGGGAAGACAAAAACTGTAATTTGATATGCAACATGGTCATATCTTAGACTCTGGTGATTCTCGAATTATGCAATAAAGATGAAATAAAAAATGATAAATGTTCTTACTTTAGGTGTATACTCATTATATCTGTAAATGAAAAAGAGATTTATTTGAAGATGGAAAGCACATAAATTCCTGAATATTCTCCACTCCGAATTTATGTGACTGTGTTTGTCTGGGCTTCCTTCCGGTTTTCTTATTTATTGTCACGTTTTATTTCTTTTTGTCCAAAGTTCTATCTAGAAACTAATAAATGAATCAACAAAAGCAATTAGTACATGATAAATGTTATTACTGTTTCAGAAGTTTCTTATTCAAATAGGTCAAATTGTCTCCAAGAAATAGATAATTAAATACACATATAAAATAGATACAGACATTAACCAGTTACTCAAAATCGACGAAATGGTGACAAATCATAAACGTATATACACAGAGACCATTGTGAAAATACTAGAGAAACAAGACCAGACGTTGCGGAAGGGTACAGATTCACTTGCGTAATGGACGACTTCCGCCTGTAAACATTGGTCATTCCAAATAAGTAGTTATCACGTTCCAAAATTCGAAAATGATAACCAAGTTTATAACCTAAGGGTACTAAGGAGTATTAAACATCCTTGGATATCGTCAACCTGAATTTTCGAAACTCTCTTGTTGGGCATTGTGAGTTATTGTATCGGCTATGGCCGTCCTTCATTGAAATAGTGATAAAAGAATATCAAAAACCATTTTCAACCAATTGTAGGCGAATTAACATTAGTATGTTTAGGGATTTTCATCGACAAACATTGCATCATATATTTTATAACCAAATTAGTCAATATGTATGTACAAATAGAACTTCTTTTTTGCTCGTCATTACCGCCACCCACACACCCCTTTTCCACTTTCTTTCTGTAATCATGACTAATTATATGAGAAGATATAAACTGGAGCGTTACTCAAGTCTGTCATTAATTTCTTAACTAACCATATGTCTTGTGCTGGCACAAAATAACGATTATCAGGACATTATAGAAAGGTCACCTGGTCTCTGAGTCTGGCTATCGCATGAAATCTGATGGAGGGTTTCCTCGAACGAAGGTCAGGGTTCTTAAACTCAATCATATGTCACGTGACTCCATCATCAGCTTTAGGTACGTGCCTTGTTAATCAATGACCAAGTTTTTCACTCGTTTGTCATTCCAAGACACCATTGCGGAGGAAATGGTCTCATCACACTGCATCCTGTCCTCTTTTGGTAAACAAGGAGAGGAATGGTCTTCAACGTTGAAATGACATTGTACTGTTAAACATAATCTCGTGTCATAGCTATCCATTACACTTCTGGATTTACCAAATATTGCTATCATTTCAGCTGCACTTTCCTATTATGTAAATTTTGTATAAAATAAACACAACTGGCCAATCACTGTTGGCATATAATTACGAACAAATCGATCATCATTCAGGATTAAATTAGTAATGACGTCAGACTAGCCACCGCAGTCTATATAGCTAATTAGTAACTAAATTACGTTGCAGGGGTCATATTTTTTTTTTAGTTTAAATACATTGTCAATAACATTTTTAAAATAGATAACTTTGGTTGGTGAACTTATACGACGACGTTCTTCTATTCTGTACAAAAGATCTGATCGAATTCTACAGGTATTCACTGTAAAAAGATGTAGTTGTTTTCAATGAAAAAATATATGAATCCCGAGCGACGAGAGAGTACATTTTTTTTTCATCGAAATACTGGTGATAACATCTATATTCAGGAAATTTATTGGTTGTTAAGGAAAAATAATTTCAGTAGTTCTCAGGAATTGACATATGTTATGAAATTTAAATGGTGGCATAAACCCTTAACATAAAGCTACTTCAATGTACCAGTTAAACTAGCAAGCGTTAAAATTCAATAGATGGATGGCACAACAGTATGCTTTATGGAATGAAAAAGTTTATTGGACAAAATAGCTGTTAACCGAGGAAACTACGGCCTTATAATCATATAAATGATTCCTGGTCATCTGATCACATGTTTTATAGACCTTTCTAATTACCTAATTAGGATTTTCTAGTTTAAATTGTCTTCAACCAGTCAATGGGTAAGCAGATGATAGGTTAGTATAGGATCGTGAACAACACTTTCATTTTGCAAATTAACTTTATGACGATGTCGAATCCACGGGGTCGGTAAATCAACTTACTGCTGATTTGATCGAATTGTCAGAAGCTAATATACCAACCAAGGTCCGTATTTGATTACATTTTCTATAACGCCGTGCACAATAAGAAGTTGTGTCTCCAACTTGACCCTCGGCGTTTATAGGAGACGGGGATCTTTTAAATGGCAGCATATTGGATACTTCCTATTTTTTTCACTGTTCAAACTTCTAGTATTAACTATGTGACCATGCAAATAGCAAACTGTGATGGCTAAGTGTGGTTCCAACCTACACAAATAATGGCAGTCGTCCTAAGCAAAATATCAAAGCTGAAAGAATGATTTATTTTGTTTTGTTTACAAATGATGGCCGAAGTTGTGGAAATCGAGTGTTCAGTTACCATGCTATATACTTATGTTGTCTCCATACGAAGGAATCGCTTCTTTACTCCGCCATTTAGCAAAGACCTTCAAATATAGAATGTCGCTATTGGGACTCATTCCTTCCGAAAATTGGACTGCTTGCAGCCAAAAGAAACGTCCTTAGACGAGATCAATACCGGTCAATCTCGCCACAGGAAGTACCTCATAGATTTTAGCCGACAGTCATAATTTATAGCAGCCACGTTTTCTTTCAACAGATCTTGTGAACACATAAATACAGGCGACGAATTACCGTTTCTATTCAAGCAACTGAATGAACATTTTTCCGACATATTCAGATGGAGACGTGGCAGTCAAGCATTGCAATAAGAAGATGGAGTTTGATTGTTGTCCTGAGTGATCTAGACTATCGGAAGTATTTATCTTTCTGACCCGAATCGTTCAAATATTTTGTCTGGAAATATCATAAGCAATATATTACCAGATTTCATCCGTAAAATGTAGACATTTGATACCAATAAACATTATTCATAATTAACTTCCTTTGTTTTTAACTGATATGATGACAGATTATCAGTTTTTTTTCTGGACTGAATGATGCACTGTCTCAAAATCAATAAATATATATCAACATGTCAACATAATCATAATCCCAACACAAATTCAATAAAAAGTAAGGGAAAATGTTCAAAAGAAGGATTTGCATGGAGACTCTTGAAAAAGTACAAGAATAAAAAATCAGTTGTGCCGACAGTGTAAACATCTGCTTTAACGACGACACCCGCCATATGAATTTAAGAAATAGGAACAAGGTATACAACAATAAGCAACAGGCAAACTAACGAACATCAAACAGGAACAGCTTCATATCGCAATAGAATATTTCTCAATGAGATCACTATCACATTATACAGTATTTGGAAGTTGTGTATTTCTTTCCTGTGTTTTTGTAGTTGGTTGCGGAGGTTTCTGTATTGGTTTCCGTAGTTTGCTATCTAAATTATATGAAGTGGGTGAATATTGATTATCATGTGATCCAGCATTTTGAGAGAGTGACATTTATTGTATTAAATAGTCAGTACTTACTCTTTTACAACACTTTCTCTGATTCTCTTTGTACATTTGTAAAAGTTTGCCTATAACGTTCCTAATATGGCCTAATTTTCGTAGATAAAGTGTTAAATTTTACATTCGTATCGAATTTCTTTGTAATGTTTTCTTCTTTGAATAAGTTTACCTGATATGCTTGGTTTATTCAAACTGAAACAAAATCGTTCATCTAGGTTTCATTTTGTCTGTCTGATTCTCAGGTTGCCATGGATACGGACTTACGAAAATCTGGTTTGGATACGATCGCGATAAACTGTTTAAAAAAAGTGCATTGTGGTAATGGAAGCGACTTTTGATGGGTGATGGACCTGTTCTCCTCAGTCATTGTGTGTTTAGTGGTCTCTTCTTTGTTTCAATAGAGACTTTGTTTAAATAATCAATTTTGAAGATTTGATCAACAATGCTTCTGTCACTTTGCCTGCGAGCTGTAATTGACAAAAACGTTGATGAGGAATTGAAATGAAATTAAATATACGGTTGTTGTTATCGATGTTTGGTTTCAGACATTTTGGCCGTTAGTACATTACATCCAGTACAAGTGTTTATAGACACAGTGCCCTACCGCTTTGTTAGGCTTAAAATCTTTCGAGGAAATATCTTTATTATCAAATTTCAGGGGACCTGCAGGTGTTCTGCTACCATTATAAATTAACTATATGCAACTGAATACGCTTTTAATGACATTTTTCATCATCGATGTCCTTAAGGTTCTGATGAGTGCAGACAAAATCCAAGCTAAGACATCTGAATAAAGGTATACTGATCCCATTTACCATATCCCTTTGTTCTCTGAACAATGTACAGATTCTCCATGTTCGTCGTATCAGCAGCTTGTAAACTTGACACATGCCATAAATTCATTCTGTCGACTGTGTTACTAATTCTACATTTGACACTTACCACGGAATACCGTGCGTTAAGTGTGTTACTTTAATCAACACCTCGCCAATAGTCCCTCCCTTTGCTGTCTGTATCACTGGGTTCTGTAATTAGAAAATAACAGATTCACTCTGTCTAGAGCACCTCTAATACCTACGATTGACACATACAAAAATGTACCACAAAATCCCTCTGTCGACTATGTCACTACCACTACACATGACAAATACAACAAATTCTCTCTGTCGAGCGTACCACTAACTCTGCAATTTAAAAATACCACGTTCCCTCCTTCGAGAACACCACGAACATCTACATTGGCAAATACCATATAATAGCAACTTGTATTTCACAAACCCCATGCTTAACTCTTACCACAGATTCTCTCTGTCGAGTGTACCACAAAATCTACACTTAACATATACCACATAACCCTCTGTCGATTACCACTTATTCTACACTTGATGCTGTGCACATCACATATTCCATTTGCCGACTGAATCACAAACACTATACTTAAAAAAATACCAGATTTCCTCTATCGGATGTACCACTTTTCTCTACTCTTGACACATATCATAGAATCCCTTTGTCGACTCTATCTTTACAAAAACAAAAACATACCACAATTCCCCATATCGACTGTACCATATATACATTTATATTTAACATACCCGTGTATACCGCTAACATCTACACTTGACACGTACCACAGGTTCTCCATATTAGAAGTATTACTAACCTTTAACTGAAGAAATAATCGAGTACCTCTGTCGAATGTACCATGAACATCTACACTTTACCAATATCGCATATGATCTTTGAAAACTGTTTTACGAGATCTGTTATCAGAAAATACCAGATTCCCTCTGGCGAGTGTACCACTAACAAATACACTTTATACATACCACAAATTCCTTCTGTCGACTTCGTCACCAATATCGATACTGGACGCCCATCAAAGATTCCCTCTTTCAACTGTATTTCTATTTTTAGAAATGCACCACACCCTGTTATGCCTTAATAACGGACTTCTTTACTGATACTTATCATACATTCGTTTTTTCTGACCGCCCCCATTTGAAGCTAACAACGCAACACAATTATAGTCTTTTTCACAGCAATCACATAAAACGAAAGACGCATTTTTTATCGATAAGGAAAACACATCCAGTACAACACGCATTTAGGAAATAAATCTTTATAATGAATAGCTAGTCTTCTTCAGACTTTTGTAATGTTGGCTAAGATTCCTTCCAGTTTCCGTGTATGTAACTTTCTCACCAATTCTATAACTTTGAATATCACCAATTTTTTATTTGACATTAACGCAATTAAGAGTTTGATATGTAAGTTGTAGTTGCGTGCATATTTTACATGAGTTTGTTGCTAAATACTGAGACATTGGATTTTATGTTTGGTCAAAACTACATATTTAATTGAATTAAACTGATTTTTTTAATAAAAAAAATATCTCAAGGAAGGTGACTAATTTAGGTACTAGGTAATGTAGAGATGGTCAGTTCAAGTAAACCTGAAACGAAAAATGATAAAAATCATATATGCAATAATATGGAAATTATTGGTACCAGGATAGCAGAATGTGTTCCTTTTTTTAATGTTTTTTGGGTTTGTTAATTGTTAGTGTTTGTTATTGTTTTTTAGCATTCTGTTTTGGTGTTTTATCTATATGCCATGATCCATAGTTTACCTGAAATCAAGTAGAGACCGGAATTATATACAACGTTGTCATTATGAGAGGATAGCTGTTCTTTTGTCTGTCGTGTTAATGGTCAATCAGACGAACCGGCGTTCTTCATACGAGTACAATTTGTAGATATATCCGGTCGGATGCGTCATCGATTCGTCAAAGAAAAGCCATTCTAGTATTTAGCACGGACGAAATTGCTGGTTTCATTTTTCCGGATAACGTAATTAAAGGCGTGCGAGGATTCAATGAATGCTGGTCCCAGCGTCCCCAGTATGTTTGTCGTTCACAAATCAGCCACGTTATGGTTTGAAATGCATTAAATCTGCTCGCTTAGCTTCGACTCGTCACGAATTTTGCATGGAATTGACATAGGCTAATTTAGATTCCAAACCCGATATTCATTAGCTCATATGTTAAAATTCATTATCAATGCACTCTTCACTTTTGTGTTGATAAATAAAATATCGCTGACAAGCAGCCCTGGTATTGTTTATGATAATTCACATCTTTTTCCATGTTTTATTTATCTATTTTCTTCTTTTATTTTGTTTTTTTTTTTGTTCTCAATCTCAAGTTCTATACCTGTAACACTTAAATATTTAATGAACAGAAACTAACGGAACTTGAAAATACATAAGGAAGAACATGTCGACACCAATATGGAATCAGGACATTGATTATTTCTTCCTCCTTCAAATATTTGATGAAGTCTCGAAGATACACGAAATTTCCATAGGTCACCCAGAGCAGATTTTGTTTTAAGTTTTCGGAAGGAAAATGAATTTTACATGAATTTTTTGAGTGACATTGAGATACGGACGAGACGGATCAGGTATTTTCATCACCATATACCTTATATCCAAGGCATCTAAACGATAAAGATGATGTCCAGCTATCGGTCACTGTCACACAGTTATAGCTATTGCTATAATATCGCGTCCGGTTTATAATATTAATATCTGTCACTTAAAATAGACGAATGTAAGTCCTAATGCCTATACTTGTTATCTCAAGTTGTAAACATATACAGGTGTCCGCCATGGCGATCCATTATGGACGATGTTATCAATCACATTTATTTATCATCCTATATATCATCATTTGCCCATGGCCTATGTTATGCATATGTAGGCAAAAAGTCCCAAAATGAAATTGTGACGTTATCAGGATGTCCATTTAAGTGAACAATTTAAACAAATTGTGAATGTTTTAAGACATTTTACCAAGGTTTTATAGATACTCGTTTATGACGCATTTTATTTTCCTCAATCCCCGTCTGGATACCGTAATAAAGGCCGACATGAAATGGTATTTTAGTGATGCAAGATAGAGTTGATACAAAATTGCATATTTAGTTTTATGTATATCTGTAATATTAAATAAACATAAAATGTGTATCTGATTTTTTTGTCCGAAAATTTGGAAATTATTTAAATTCAAACAAACGCATCCATTGTCTGTTTCTAATATATTATATTAATGGTATTTGAAAAGCAGTTCTGAAATACATACGAAAAGAAATGAAATGGGTTTTTCCGTTATTTACCAACTCAAATCATCAGAATTCTTAACAAAGTCATTAATGTATAAATACCTGCATTTGCATAGCAACAAGTTGTATAAAGGACAAAATTATTTCTCACTTGAAAATCTTTATCTTACCACAGAGGAGTTTCTAAAACAGATTTCCGCTTACTTTGTCTCAAATGAGTAGAATTATTTATTTTGAAGACATCCTTTCACATGTGGCAATTACTCTTTGAATCATTACTATCTTTCTTAGCACCTACAGGCAAATCAAAACCATTTCCACTCTCACGATTACTGAAGTACAAAGCCTAGTTTAAGTGATTCTATAAGTCACTATATCAATTATTTCCATTCAGCAAACTTTATCATTTTGAATAACATCCATTCTGCTACATCTTTTTTTTAAAAATCTATGATGTTTGCCATTCGAGAAGAAATCATATGAAATTGAGTTTAAGTTAATTTGATACAGTGATAAATAGATAATTGTGCTGAGAAATTAACAGATTTTACTGTATTCATGCTAAGATAAACACAACCTATTCCATATATTAATAAGGGTTCTTAGTTTGACAATCTGCTTCATTGTAGAGTTCTCACTTAAAATAATAGAAACAAAAATCTGTTTGAACGTATGTGGCCAACACAACTAAAAAGATGATGAATTGTAAAAAAATTGTTACAAAATATAACATAATATTTTCCGTATGAAATTATGTATTAAAGTCTTGAAACATAGTTTCTATTTTCCATTAGAATATCAGTAAAATATTTTCCAAGCATCACCAACAATTGTTAAAACAAAACAAAAATCATAAATTAATTATTGATCCTGTATCGTTGTTGGTAGTCCTGAATTCTAGTCCTGATATCATTTAAACTTTCGTCACCAGCAAAGTGACTGTTTGAGTGGTGAAACTAATTGATACCCACAATGCACCTCGACCAACTGATGTTCAATTAACTTTCTCAGATAAAACCATGAACAATCATTACTTGTCTGTCAGCACAGGAACTCTCTGAAAGTAGAAGATAAAGTTCCCTTTTCTTTTCTTGTCAAGCGTTTCTGTTTTTATTTCTTTAGTTCGTTTAGTGCGTTAGGCAAATGCCTTCTAAACCATTTCTGCCTACGTAAGGGTTTTTTCTTGTTTTTTTCTATACTGAGACAAAAAGTCGGTGAGTTCATTTTTAGACCATTATTTCTTGGGAACTGACGGCCTGTCCATATTAATATATGTTCGTTTCTCTCCTGTTGTTTCTGAAATCATGTACTTTTCGCTAAACTATTGATCTTTAACTTGCGTAAAACAAGTCTGTGTGATCTTATGGAACATATTGCGGACTTTTGACATCGAAACTTGTTTAGTTCAAATGCACCGAGTTCACCAAGAAGGTTCGTTCTTTGCTTTTATTGTGGGAATTAGTTGCAATATGTTTTACATTATCGTGGTGTGTGTTACCACTTGATCGTTATATTAATGTTACTTATACTTTGGCATTTTCACAATAGAAAATTAAAAAAAATGCAGCCCTGAAATGGAGCGTGCCTGAAACATATTGGACAAATTTCAAAATTCTAATTACTACCAAATTTCTTTTCTTAATCATTTAACTCCTTTCTTCCATTGAATCCAGAATCACATAAAATTTTAGCAATGGACTGTCTTTAGTTTTAAGTTTGTTGTTACAAACATCGAAGTTCGTATCATTTGACTTTCGAGTAAAATGTTAAGGTCGCTATATTCATGTTTATGGTTCTGCACGGTGTGGATGAAGAGGTTTGGGGTTGAGTTTGTTTACGACATATGCATTAAATTAAGGGCTAAAACGTAAACTTCTCCAGAGGGAGGTTTGAAAACAAGGTCTTAAAGTGTCATTTTAACATGTTTCGGTACACAAGAGGTCAGTGTTGCTTTAATGAACATTTACACATTCAACAATCATCTTGCTGAAAATTGCCTGCCGCCTAACATTGTTAGAGAGTCTCTGTGGTATTCGTGTGTTCTTTTATTAACGTTAATTGGTACTGAAAGTTCAGCATTGTTTTACATGTACCGTACATTGCCTATCATACAATATATCGCCATCACAAAATATTCTGACATTTCACATTAAGTTTTAAGCTCAGGTCCAGTTGAACTTTGAAGGAGAAAACATTTGAATTTTACAACTACAATTGAACAATTTCAGTCAATACAGCATTTTTTATGAATAAAAACTAAGAAGTAGAAACCCGCCGTTAGCTTGAATTTCATTTTTGCATAAAACTATCAATACTAAAGTTCTTCCTATATTTATGAATCTTTCAAATATATTGCATTCAATTGGCATCTTTGACCATCTTTGGCTCATTGGTTGCTTGGTCTATCGCAGCGTCAACACCCATGGACATTGTGGTTGACATTGAGTCTCCTTGTAGTACAGTAGCTTATGACTACCTCACCATGCAACATACAGAAGACTCTTCGCATGTTTTCCAGAGCATTTTGAGGAGAAATGTCACAGCTTCGACAACACCGACCTCTACCTTTTCTCAGTATTCTGAAGTTTAAAATTCACCACGAGAAGGAAGCTTCGAACCACACACTTGCGTGCGATCTTCACAGAGGCTGCGTATGTCCACGCTCTACTGAGTCATCGTGTCAATATGAAATGTTGAACTAAAAGCAATCGTATTTTATAAAATCTATCAGTTTGCAGATGAATATAGAAAAAAACGCCGGTTTAGTATACTGGATTTTTGGATTTGCAAAACATGGTTAGTATTGGCGCGGTAGTGTATTAGTTAATGAAACCATGGTTTATTTTCCTTTGAATGTGGACGACCTGGTATATTTGGCCGTTTTGTGAAGACACGATACTACTGATGGTCTTATATATGGCGGTATGTGTTAATGTTACTTCGTCCTGATGTTTTGCAACTGATAAAGTTTATTCTTTGTCGACTCCCTTCAATATTTTCTCACTTTTTGTTGAGTCTATACTCTAGGCGTTTGCTTTTTTTCTTTCCTTGATCTAATATCTATTCATGGGCTGGATTTCTGTTTCAATTTTTTTCATTGGACCCCTATTTCACCTGCATTAAATTACAGTTAGCTTTAAATAATGTATTCAAACCAACACATAGAGGATTAGTGTGACCTTAATTGGATTTTTCTTAAATTCTCCCAACAGCAAAACAAAGAAAAATATGTAGCACTCTCGAAACAATGTTAACGACATTTTACTAGAATAATTTGTTATTGCTAATGAAGGTTCTTTGTTAGAGCCTAATCCTTTTTTTTTTTTTTTTTTTTTTTTTTTTTTTTTTTTTTTTTTTTTTTGTTTTGTTTATAAAAAAAAAATTTTTTTGTTTATAAAAAGATATTTTTTTATAAACAGATTTGTTCGGTTTTTTCCTGCTTTTTCCTTCAAATCACTACAATATCATCAAATAAGTGGAAGAGTAACGGTAATTTCTGCAAATTGTGTACGTCGGATTAAAATAATGTGATTTATAGTATTTTCCCGGTGTTCTTGGTACTTATTATTACACTAAAATGTACACATTATCAGCATCTAATAAAGACCAGCTATTTAGAAGGTCCGTCTTTCATGAAATTAAATACCACAATGTCAACAAACTTTCTCACTCTCTTTCATACATTAACGATACGTAGTTTGACATTTAGATACGTACCTAGACATGTCCTTAATTTGTTTTATGTCGTTACTGTAAACCTGACATGTCAACATAATTTTAATTCAAACACAAACTCTTTGTCAATTCAAGTTAGCAATGTCATATTCCCAAGGTAAACGAGTGCAAAACAAGCAGACTTACTAACTAGCAAGGAAATGAAATTTTCAAACTTCCCCATAATCTTTGTCAATCTATATTTGGAAATCCTGTGTTTTTGTGTTTGTGTCAGTTGTTGATATACTGTATGACAATCACGATGTCGGGAACAAGACCTTAACAAAATACACTCCAGTATATTACACAATCACACATTTGTGCCGCATTAACCTCCTCCCCCTCCTCCCCCACCCTAAAAAAGTCTTAAGTTTAAAGGTAATGGGATCATTTGCATAACCACTTGGTGTTCTCCGATTTCATCCAATAGTAAGACCCATCGGACGCTTCCATTTGGCTAGATTGTTGATATAAAGTGATTACGAAGGTAGGAATTCTAGCCCACTTCCGGTCAATTTTTCCCGTTTACTAAACATGGGGCAAATGTTATCTTTCTCAGTGCCTCCCAATCAGCGAGAATCCATGATAAATAATATGTTTATTGAATCAACTTACATAAACAACAAAAACATCGATTAAATTCAAATTTTAATTTCCTGTTCAGATAGAATAAACGGTGGTACAAAAAACGAAAAAGGTCCAGAAGTCATATGAATTCAGGGTTTGTGACAAGGTTAGATTGTATCATCATTGAAAGCCTGCACCCGGGAATACGACAAGAGATGGAGTGGAGAAATATTTACCATAGCTTAGAAGGTAGAAGGAGGCTTGCCGTTATACAAAGTCTAAAGATTACAATGACGACGAGATCAAAGGGATATTTTATCAATCCGAACTCCAGAAAGTGGACGTTAGGGAAAAAGATATGCGGAAAATCGAAGAAATATTGAAGACAAGAGGAAAAGGATTTAACAAAGAGTATTACGTCAAATAGCTCCATTGGCCAAAGCAATTAAATTCACGGATATGCGCATCCGATGTAACCGATTTGTACAAGTGTTAATAAATTTTCTAAGCTGGGACGTCTCTCAAGTAGTTTTGATTGTTTATTTCGGTGTATATTCAAGAGTAGATTTTACTTGTATGGATGGGTGTGGAATGGCTCTCAGATCCCAGTTCACTTTGATAAGTACTGCATAAGTTTATCTCGTTTGCTTAAATCATAATTGTATAAGAGGTGGAAATTATATTACATGCCGTGAAGATTACATATTGCACCATAATTACCCACTTTGTGATGAACTTTTTTTTCTCGGAGGCAACGCTCCAGCTTTCCTTGGTTGCCATCGATTAAAAAGCTAATATAAAATAGACGAATTCCTAAGAGATTAATTGCTCATTCTTACAGTATCATTCGTTGCAGTCGTCAATAAGTTTCATTTTATTTTCTCTGAATTTAGAAGGGATTTTCATGTATCGTTAAGTGTTGACTATCTTTTCTCTCTTGTTTCTGTCCTTAATACCAGGTAATGCAGGTCTTATAGGGAACTTAAACCTTTTTGGAATACAAATTGGTATTCTTTATCGTTGTTGTTGACTCATATTTTGGTATCATTATCTTTTGAAATGTGTATATAAGATTAAAAAACCAATATTCTTAACATTACGAATGCTGCTATGCAATTCATATCAACACATGGTGTTTACTTTCTCAAAAAATTCTCGCATTCTGATATTTTTTGATGGAAATCTTAATTGGCAATTTTAGAACGCCATTTGCAAATTTCTTTGAGCGTTCTATGAAATGATTATGTTGATTGGTTTGGCCTTGACGACAACAGATTAATCACGCCCTCGGTTCCGTTGCCGATATTAATGTTTAAGTTGATTACGAAATGACCAAATTTGGTGCTGCCACTCATTTGGAAAATTACAACAGGATTGAGGAGCTTAAACAAGATTTCCTTTTTTTCGAATTTGAAACCGAGATAAAAGGGAGTCATTCACCTGAAATACCTTTGTGGTTTTCTTGAGTTTAATTCTCTGATAAGAATTAAAAGAACACCCTGACGATATCAAATCCGCTGAGCGATGTTATTTCGTGTTCGCTTTAGCATAAAAAAAATAATATATAAAAAATCATTGACAATTGCAAATAATATTTTCAAATCACAAGGATTTCTTTACAAGATGCGGAAACTTACCAGAATTAATTTGACTTTCATAATAATTCTGTACTTTTATGTCACTAGAAATACATTACAAACGTTTAAGGAGTAGTTTATCATATATAGATGTATATATACACCATGTATATAATCACGTCAGTTTTCGAGTAATGCATGGCGAAATTTAGTTTGGTAAATAATATTGAAATCGTACACATAAATGGAAACCATTATAAATTATCAGATTGAGTATCAATTAAAACTTTTTAATTTTGAATCCGCTGTTAGTTATGGTTTGATATTTTTACCTTCTAGTTGTATAGAGAAAATAGGGAATCATAGATATTTCTTTGTGTTTCACAAGGACACTTAGGAGAAAGAAGTAAACAAAAATATGCTAGACCGGAACAGTCGATGACAGGTGTCGTTGGGAAGTGTTACCTTGTCTGTTACCATGTCCAAACTTACTCAAATGATTACCTTGAGTTAACAGTTTTCATACTCATACCCCTGATACTCTAGGTTCAAACAGATCGCATTTCTTTTGATAATCTAATCATTTAAGTATTTTGCTTTCACATTAAGAAGCCTATTTACATTGTAATCGTATACTATATATTTTTTTCTTTATTTCAGATTCCTCAGATCAGTTACGCCTCCACCAGTGTCGATTTGAGCGACAAGTCCAGATTTGAATATTTTTCCAGAGTTGTGCCGCCAGATTCTTTCCAAGCCCAGGCTATGGTTGATATCGCCAAGTCATTCGGTTGGACATATGTCAGTACTCTGGCCGACGAGGGAAACTATGGGGCAAAAGGCATTGGGGCCTTTGCTGAGATTTCAAAGCATCACGGTATAGTAATCTTGCTACTTTTATCACGTTTATATATAACAAAACAATCTTGCACTATCATTAATATGCATGCCAAAAACAAACACGCAAACGATTAAAACAAAAGATTATTTTATTGCAAAATGTTTTAAAACCACCGAGGCACTGCAGTTTGTGTATAAGCGGAACCTAATATAAACTGACAATTACTGTTCTCATATGTTCAAAACTGGAAGCGAGTCACATGCATTATTCGCACGTGCGGTTGACATGCTTATAATTTCAATTCTATTCAATCGGAAATAACAGATGATGATACACATGATTGTTTGATTGCGTGCAAAGGTAATATGTGTATGTAAAACGTACATTTTTATGCTCATGGGAGTGCCATGCTTTTGAATGTTTCGTGACTGGTATTGTATTTTACTGATGACCCTGTATTCCTTTGGGAAATCAAACAACATAAACTTTGTGTAGCTTCCATGCTTAAAAATCATAAAAAAAATCAAAATATCGATTACGGAAACGAAAGGAAATGTTTTGGAACATATATACTCTATAACCACGTGCGCGCGTGTATTTCACGACATTAGCATGTTTGGTCGGATTCAATTAACACTACATTGAAATAAAGCAGACGTCTTGCTTTTATTAGCTAGATATCTTCAACGAACAGGATTTAAACTAACTTAACCTTTGTTTACAAATTAAATTTAACTAGGTCCTTACTTAACCGGTTTAACAAGTGTCACACAAAGATAATATAATGAACAGTCTTAACAGTTAGGTAAAATCGCAGCGAAATTATTATAATTATATAACATTGTTATCAAGATTTATTACCTTTGTTTTAATTGGCTTTATTATGAATTACTTTTAACAACTTTTGCCAAATATTTTACAATAGGGTATAATAAGTCACCATTCATTCAGTATCAAAATATACCTAAGAATTTTGAAACTTTAAATACACTAGGGATAGAGTATAAACACTGTTTAAATACCAGAAAACGTAATTAATTGTTTAGACATTTATGAAAACAACACGAAGAAAAACTTATTACACAGATAATACGTTGACGACAATTCTGCCTTCTGGGCAATAGCGATGTTCAATAAACTTTGTTCCCATAACAAACAATTACTTATTTTTATCTATATGGTATAAATAAAACAGATAAACCCTAATTGAACATTGCAAAATAAATCTCTATCGTCACCAACTTGTTTAATCTAGCACAGTCAGACTGTCGATTGATTAGGCGCGCTCTTCTTTAGACAATGGTGTTTTTAGCGTGGCTGCAGACTAAGTTTGATGGTGAACCACGGACACCACATGAACCACGTACTTATGACAAATTACGCAATATCACCACTATCTAATCGAAGTGCTGAGTTCTGGGTCTTCTTGACACAGTTTTACTGGAGTAATTTCTGTTATACTGCTCCCTTTGATTACTCCAATCATGAACAAGGCATTTGCTAAGTCGAAGGTTTTCAGAAAGTTAATTAATGTTAGACCACTGTTAAAAAAACCCTGTAATGTACATGGAAAATATTAAGGAGGTACCGTTCGGTATGAAATCTACCGTTCTTAATATATTGTAAAAGACTTTGTTGAAGCGGCTAGGGGCTCATTTGCAATCAAGCAGACATTATAACAATGTGTAATCTGCCGCACAGGATGCTCTCTTGAGATGGTCCTCTTACGTCAACGTGTCTATGATTGCACCACCACCCCCTTGTATAACAAGTGTAGGACGGTACTTGTCATAATTCATCTGTCTGCTGCAATCCATTTGACGTCATAACCCTAGTCCATAACAAATATTTTTCAAACATTTTTTTTACTTTTTGGGGGTAACCTATGATAGTAGAGTGTTGAGAAAACATCTACCATTTATGGTGACAAAATCTTAGACTTCTGGGTCCCTCAAGGATCATTTCGAGGACCGCAAAAAAGTTTCTATAGTCAAAACCGATTGGAGCGATTTATTTTATGAGTAACGCCCGTCAATGTCATCGGCTCACAGATGGCACACAAATCAACATTGTTATCAGACCACAAAACAATTGGGACAAATTATCAACAAGTTCCAAAGACCACCAAACGGACATTAGTAACAGGGTGAATTCGTATATGCTCAAGCTTAATCAGGAATAGACACACCTTATCGTCTATTCCCCAAATACCAGTAAGTGTCTACAGATTAGGTCCCAGGCTTTTCAGTGAGTCCCAGCTGTGAAAAAATCGGAAGCACACTATGATAGTTTATGGAACATTTTGAGGCAGATAAACGCAATCGAAAGATCCATTTATAACCGGGAACTTTAGATGTATTTGGCAGTTTATTACTCCAAATGCATGCAAGACTTGTATTCCATTGTTTGGATAACAACATTGCTCCGTGATATACCTTAAATGCTAATTTGCCTGCAGTACAGTACTTCAGAGAGAGAGAGAGAGAGAGAGAGAGAGAGAGAGAGAGACAGAGACAGAGACAGAGACAGAGACAGAGAGAGACAGAGAGAGAGAGATACAAAGACAGAGACAGAGAGACGCCAGCCAGTCAGGGAGAAAGAGGGAGAAAGCGAAAGAGTGAGAGAGAAAGACAGAGAGACAGAGAGACTTGTCAACCTTTATCAGCCCTCACGATGACTGCTATCCGAGATAGAAGCTTTGTCATATGTTGACGCTTCGACTTATGGTAAACGATGTTTCTGAAAGGTAACTACCGCTGTATGGAACAGCTAAGAATCTCTTGTAAGTGGATGCTGAACATTAGCTAGGTTACAAAAGGATGCGTTTAAACTCATCTGTTTCCTTTTATATCTCAATTTTCATACTGATGTCCCTTGACAGGATCAAAGACACATGCTAATTGAGTAGAGTAGTTGTTACATTTTATTGGTATTCATTTCATGTGTGTAACACTAAGATTATTATTTTTTAAGACATAAACAATAATGCATATTAGAGTAATTCTGCAAACGTGACAGTGCTTTATATAAATGTTGTTCAGCATATCATTTTCTATCGTTTCCATTACATCGCTGATGTATAAATTCTGTTCATTGGAATATTTGAGACTTAAAATAAGCTCTTGAAATCCTTTCAGACATCGAAAGAACTTTATCACAATACGATTTATAGCTTCACTAGCTACAACACATTTGTGCGCACGTTTTGCGGTTCTATGGCTCAAATATGCAATTTTTTCGTGGTTGAAATGACTCATAGACGAATGTTGGATCATGTCAATTTATTTTCAAAATAAATAAGGGTGCAATTAAGTATATTTCCTAATTAAGTTCTAAAACTACAGGTTGGATACATGTAGATCTATCAGCTACAGAATGAACAGTCATGTGCACTCGTAATCTAAAGTGTTTTGTTTACGAAGTGCTACACGTGACCAGTCTTAGTGTACGGGCACTCATTATATATACATTTCATATGTAGACATTAAAAAGACGTCTCTTTTTGTCTCGGCATTGAATCATTTAGAACTTCAAACCGTCTGAAAGGGAATCTTAATTTCATTATTTCTGTGTTTCTCCAATTCTTCTTTCGTTTACATACTGAGGTAAATTGTAAGTGTTCTGTTACACGGGATACCTAGCCGGTCACGTGTATGCCCATATACGGGTAATTTTTGTTGTCCGACACTCATCACTCGCCACTCTCTAAGGTACGAAACTATACGATTGAAAGACAAATTAATGCATGGTGTGGTGTAATTTTTAAACTTGTAGAACTTAAAACTACCTTTATAACCATCGATCAATTTTAACACGACTGTGGTCGCTATTTAGTCATAACTACACGATATTTCCGTTTAATTTTCAATCCGTAATATTAGCCAACCATTGTTTTCCAAACCGCTCAAAATGTAGTTATCCTTTCACACAGTTGTGCGCTAGACACTATATAGAGCATGTGTTCGGACGATGTACGCACTATGTATGTATACGATGAACGCGCGAATTTTTTGTTGCCCTGTGTATTACCATGACTATGAATATATGTATATATATATAACATGAAAAATGTGAAAAGCCAAAATTTCTCGTTAATTATATCCGATTTGACATTTACATATCTAAACACAAGATAATTCTCTGTTTCAATATGTAAATCAATCGATACTAGCTGTTTACATTATCACAGAGTGTCATCTAAAATTGTTTATCTTCAGTTTACGATAGTTTAGGGCATGTACCATGGGAATGTTTCATGTTCACAGATAGACGAGGAAAAGTGCATGTGAGTGCTGGCTCTCGGCTATCATTACTGTTCTATCGAATGATCTATGTTCAGTTGAACAATATCAATTATTTATGTTTAGAGATGCAATTGTTAGGGTTATAAATATGAAGGCTTGGTAGGGTTGATAATGACGACAGAATAAAAGAAACACAATTAGATATCTTAATGTAATATAGATTCTAAATTAGATCTTGTGTGGAAAATATTGAATAAAACGTCCTACACATAGCTTTTTCGCCATTCCATGACTCCTCAGTGATGATGTAGGCCTATATTGTCAAAACTTAAGAGGCGAATAATGAAAAGCTATTTTTTTTCGAAACCAAAGTAAAAAAAAAAAAAAAAAAAAAATTGGATTCGCTCATTATTTTCGAAAATATAGTACATGACTTTGTTTATATTCTAAACCCTGCCACTATTCAAATTAACGATAATTTGTTTGGAAGATAGGTTAAATTATTTGAAACTGTACAAAATATCTACATGTGGATAGCACCATTCAACACAAATTTTGAGTTAGATCAAATGAAACAAGATTAAGAGCTAATAACCTTATACAGATGATTGGTCCTTCTAAGACTCGTAATTAAAGTTAAAAGTCAAAGATTAGAAACTTAAGAGGCGACAAAGGAAAGTCGAACAAAAATCTAGATAAGGAGATGCATAAACTCCGTAGCTCAATAAACTCAGCAATTATGATATGTATCTGGACATTTCAAATGAACGTCATGTGCATTTGTATTTTCTGAACCGTGTCACCATTCAAATGAGATAAAACGTGGTATGCAGGTTACGACAAACCTCGGGGGAATAAGTAGGGAGGGGCATATAATTGCTTCATACAACTGATAAGTCCTTGTTGGACTCGTCAGTGATGACAAGTATCGGAGTATTGAAATTTAGGGAGTGATTGAAGCAAACCAAAATGAATCGAAAGAAATTTCAGAAGTTTGATGGAAAGTTACACCTACCTATAATTCAGTTCGTAAATTTCAAAAGCTAATCCTTTCAAAAAAAGACAGGTACATGTATATATTATGAACCGCGCCATTATTCATGTCATTGAAATGCGCCATACAAGTTAAGGAAGCTATTTGAAACTGACACTGAATCACACTGACGTAGACACACTACTTTATTATCAGTTGTATGAACTGTCTTTTTTTGACATTTATGGCCGTTGTAAATGAGTCCTAAAGACTGTTATCTGTGAGTTAATGCATTTCAACAGACGAGTGATATGTTCGCTTTTTAAACGTTTGGAAATTCACTTTTACATGAATTATAAATGGCTCGGATTCTCCTTGACGAAGACGAATTATGTCATTATGAACGGTTTAACTTTGAACTGTCTCTCATTCATTTTCGATTTTAATGACGAAACTATCAAACGAAACTGCAATTACCAGCTGGTAGTGCGATGTCAAGGTGTGTTTACCTCAGTGATCTGCCATTACAATAACAATTAACCAATTTGCATTTCCTGCACAGTGTGTCTGTCTTATGCAGATTCTAGCCCGGTTAACTCTAAAATATGATGTTAATTGCGAGCACAAGAATCCAGCAAAGGGAACATTAAAAATGACGTCAAAACGGATTTGTAATTCTTTGTTGACTCCTTCCTGGTTATTGTATACAATTCCGTGCAAATTGTTTTGTCTTTAATGTGAATTACATATGTCAGAAATATTAAAGACATCTTAAATTCAAACTTATCCTGAATAATGTCGGTTTATTGATAAAGACAATTCTATTGTATATATAACTGTAACTTTGTTTTGTTTGAACACTAAGAAATCTAATCAAAACAATCTCTAGCATATATGGTTTTATCATCGAAGAATTTTTTTTGGGTGGAGTGGGGGAGGAGGGGGGGAGGGGGGCTGTGGGGGGGGGAATCTTTTAATCAAACAAGTTCTCGAGGCAACGGTTTTGTACTCTTAGATATTGTCATATACATACCTTATTTGCTCTAATAAAGGTATGACGACTCTCAGAACTACTTCAGTAAGGTCTTAAGCTCGAGGAAACTGAACAGCTTTCTTGATTTTGATAAAAGTACAAGTTACTGATTTCAACTCTATTACAATGCAATTAGGGAATACTTTACATTTAAAAGGTTCCAGCATTCAACAAAAAATATAATTGTTTTCGTTGGAACAGTCAAGACATCCAAATGTGTATCTTCTACTCTTTGAAAATGTTCAATTCAGATATTGTCCAACTGTGTACAATTGATCTCCAATTATCCCATTCCCATGTTGTTGAACCACTGGCGTTGACGTCATCATGGTAGTTGTACTACTCTGATAATACTGTTAACGAGGCTGTGGCTCTAGGCCTGCAATCAACGCCCTCTGTCGAAGTAAATGAGCTAGGCATACGTTTGCTGAAGGAAGATACATACCAAACGAATTTACACATATACGCGATCTTGCCTCAAACGACAGATTCTTATTTTTTCGGATCTTTTTCTCTGTTATGATGCCATTTTGATAGAAAAAGATTGCAGGAAGCTTTTATCATAACAAAACACTTGAACAAAAGTAACAAACATTTCGTGACTTGCCCTTAACAAATTTGTGTGTATACCAGAATCTTTACATCAGGTAAAATAGTCAGGTGTATAATGCATAATCTATAGAATATAACGATACAGAGAGGTCCTTTAAGGGGAAGCAGCTCTGATCAGATTTGTAACGTTGTCGATACAAAATTGCATGGTCCCTATAATGATGTATTAAACGCAAGTATCACATCGTCCTTGAAACTTGAAACAACAAACATGTACCCGAAACACATTTCGATTTTATTGATATGAAATATGGAAACTACAGTTGCAGCTATCTAATGACAAAAAAGTATGGTTATGACTTCATAATACTGCAAAGCAATGCCTGACACCATAGAAAGCATACCTGGTTTATAGGTATATCAAATATTTATTAACAATACGCCGGATCCGCTGATATTTGTTTATGTTAAGGCATATCACTGTAGCGCGAGCTGCAGGTTTTTATTGAGTTGCGTATACCACATAAGGGCTGTTGTTGGCTTCGTATATCTAAATTTCAGAAAAGATAGCTAGCACGCTACATTGTGATGCTTCACATGATTCAAATCTGTGGTTATCACTTATCGAATCGTATAGAATAGAACAAATACCAGTGCCCTAATCTATCTGTAGATAACAAAGGTTTATCTACGTTTTTATCGATCGGCGAGCGAACCGAAACAAGTAGTTAGAAATTAGTGTGAACGAGAGCCGGATAGCGACCCTACCGGGACAACGTTACTGTTAGCTTTGTGCTTTAGCATCAAGTTCTACTGCAATTTACATGTACAACTGAATGCCTAGTGTTAACAGCTTCCCTGTACAATACTGTCGTAGGATACCTTCATATGGTGTGGCGAAAGCAATATTACAATTCTAGTGATCAAAGACACATTTATGAGAAAAATATGTTATTATTAGTAATTAACACTCTGAATAATTGCTATCAGCAAATATGGTGCGTTTGTGTCGATGAATGTAACGAATATTTGACGTTGTTAAAAATAGGTTCTTTGATCATCAACTTTTTCACTCGTGATTGCTCGCCAGGAGTCATTATAGAACACGGCAGAAAACATCATTCAGAGACACAATTGTTTATTACAAGACTATTTTCACCAATCGCAACATATAACACGTATTTGTGAAATCGTCCTTGAAAGATTCTTGCCCATACAACATAATATATATAGCTGTAAATCAGTGGAAATGTTTGTTCAGTTTCCGTGTTTCAAATTAACAGGAATTTTGCACTGACACCTACATTTATATCAATTTACGGCAAAATTGTATCCGTATCGTCATCCAAAATGAATAAAATAAATGATTCAGGGAAGATTCGAGGGTTTAAATTATTTGATTCAGATATGTGAGGGTAGGAAAATGACTATGGATGTTGTAATGGTGAAGGTCGATCTGTTGTGATTTTTTTAAAATATAGTAACGAGATGATAACCTACGTGGAAACAATACCATATATGTTAAGACAAAATGGCACATACTGGTAAATATTTCTGAATACGAAGAAATTACGATTGTTCTGGAAATGTAAGCTTCCTCTTGGTCATCGACTACAAACACCTGATAAATGAAGCCATGCTAAGTAATGCATTATCAGAACAAAAACCAGGTGCAACATAAGCAATATTGCAGTAGACTCGATGTTGATTGGATTAAAATATCTTTAACTATATTGATGGTATTTTTCAAATCATATAATCATCATCAAAGATACATTTTCATAATAATATTATGATTTTTGACTGAAGGTTTTTTTTAAAGAGTGTATAAAAGACACACAAGTCAATAGCATCATTTCATGCAACATTTAGATAAGATTTATTAGAGCCAAACAATCAAATAAATGCATCACACAGCTGTTTTGTCCTTTTGTCCTCATCAGTGATGTTAAGTACCTAAATGTTAACACTATGATACGATTTCGGAAATTCTCAAGAAATGCCAAAATCTAAAAGTGGGGTGGGGAGGAGGGTTGGAGGTGCGTGGAGGTGGGGAGGGGGGGAGTTGAGGTGCAATTAACTATCCTGCAGATTTGAATAGTTAGCCTCTGACTTTAACAATGTTCAACAGAATAAATGTATTTCGTATCACGTGGAACCAATTATTGCAGTACCCATTACCCATTCAGACTATCCGATTTCCATATATACCGACTAGGCGACAGCGTTACATAATAAATGTACCGACAAATACACGCAACATATGCGCCCGTCCACCGTAATGCTCTCAGAGGTGTCCAAGGACCAGTAAGACCTTTCCCGAACAGCCAAACCAATTTATTTATTCAATAAATACGCTAACACGGCCATATACTGCTGTCAAAAGGATAGGATGTACATGCATTACGCCAATCAAAAAGACGAATCCCTTCATCACTTATAGATTTTGAAAAATGCCAAGTCCCGGTCGGCCATGTGCTCTGGAGGTTTTAACGGCAATTGAAACCTGGTGAATGTTAGAAGTCAAGTTGATTGCCCTCGCCAGGGGTAACTTTTGACAAACCCGTAGCAATAATATGACATCTGTTACTTTTTTTTTTTGAAAACAAATATAGTAACGGTGGGTAAAGGGATATGTTTTCACGTTAAATGAATTGCATGTTTGTATTTGAGTGAAATTTGAAAATAAGCCTGGAGCATAACTGAAAAAAGCAAGGTTTTTTTTATAATTTACATGAGCATTGAAAAGCCGCTGAGAAATCACTGCTCTGGAGCACCATAAAGTCATACGTATGTGAAATCATGAGAGAAAAGTAATGCTATTATCAAAACAGTAAACATTACACGCAAGGTACTACGTCATTATTCTTTGAGTATATTTGTACCCAGAAATTTATTTCTAGTGAAGCTAAAATGACGTCACATTACTCAGCATAATTCTGTGGCGTCAAATGACCAACGTTCTGCACAATCTTATGTCGTCAATGAGGCAATGTTACCATGCATATGTCTATAAAAACAGATATCGTAGACGATATTGACTTTGTGTCACATACCCCCTATCATGTCACTGACAATGTTACAATATACTCCTGATTCGTGATTTAGATTTGTCGATAATGCATCTTCTGATACAGAAAACCAGCGCCACCGAGGTCAATCCATGTACAAGTAAATTTATCAGTTATGCCTACATGATAAAAAAAACAAGCTTTTGTGTATATATATATATTTTTAAAGAAATTCATCTCTAATGCAAATACTTAGGTTTCGTTTTCCTGAAAAAAAGCGAAAAATACCTACATAATAAAAAAAAAGGTGAAATCTAAACTCAAAATCGATTCCTTACTGTCACAGAAGTAATTTACAGTAAATATATAAACTGGAAAATACAGATAAAGCAAATTTTTCATGCAATAGGAATGTTTTACATATTTTGATGTACTATACACAATACCCTACGTTTAAATATTTTGAATGATGTTACTGCATAACCGTTAATTTTCGCACATATAAATCGCCTTTTGGCGGTACAGTAACGTGATCGCGAAAATTAAATCCATGACATAATACATGAGTTTATCAGATATCGCTTACCACCAGACTGTGAATTTTTGATTTGTTAAAAAAAAAATTCTCGCCAAAAATATGACTCGTTAAGATAACTAGTTGTTGCTTATTAGAACCAGACAGATAGCAGTCATTCATGTATGAAATTATTTTATTAAAGCACGAAATTTGAAGTTACAGTGTGTGCACGATGGTCTATGGTATATATGTTGATGTTTGATATCATTTCGTAATATCAGATGTAATATGGGCGTATATATGAATTCGATTATGTATTTAACTCATTAATACTAACAAGTGATGCAAAACAGTTGAGCCGAAGGATTTTTTTTCAGAAATGTTTTTTTTCACCCTTGGTTATTGGTTCCCTATATCGGTAAAGCGGTTGACCATTTCTGTGACGTTTACATTGCAGTATTCAATAGTGGCAATATACTGAAGGTTAACAACAAATTTCAATTTTGCACTTCACGCCAGGATATTTCTCTGTAGCATTGTAACATTACCTTCGAACACAGACCATAGGCTTGGGAAATACACATGATGTCGATAGCACTATATCGTACGCCGAGAATGCAATAATAAAACGCATGGAACATGCAATTTGCCACAATCAATACCATGCGAACAACTGTACTTAAACGGCACTGCCCTATGGTGTCCATATTCGCATTTAACGAGTAGAACTTTCAGAATATGGGACAGTCTAAGAAAATACAAGCAATGTTATGATTAAGCTACGATTTTCTAAATGTCAAATACCTGACTTATTTGTTTAATCATAGAAGAATGAGAGAAATAGCCAATTACTTCTTCCAGCTGTCAATTTCATGTCTATCATTAAGATATTGCAGACGGTGAATCTGATTATGGAAATAACGGTACGTTCCATTGGTGACTTCCGTCTGTCTGCCGTAGACCGGATTGTTACGTGCTTGCATAATCATGTAATCCGTATTGAAATAATTTACCACGGGGAAAGGATATAGTCTTCTATTTTCATCAGATGGGTATGGTTATCATACAAGGCTATATCGGGATGGTAAAAACGCGAAATGGCTGTAGAGTCGGGGCAATTATTTCAATGTTGGCACTGAAACAGGTATCACATAAAATAAAAGTGAAATAAAACCTTTGGGGGTAATGAAACTGGAAAATTCTCCGGAACATTTGATATAGGGTGCATGAATTGATCTGTAATATGACTTCATGTTGAAACATTCTACAGAAGCTCCAATGTTTATCACGCGGGAACGATATATAGACATGTTCAAAATAGTTTATCTTTCTAACATTTAAATCGACAAAGAGGACCTTCTGACAAGTTTTCAGACGTTATTTCGTCAGCTGATGATACTTAAAGGTATTCCATGAAACCAGATATTCTTGCCCTGAAGAATGTATACTTATTCATTGTGATTTTTCTGTCTTTGTAGATATTTGTATTGCCCAGCGACTGTCTATTTCGCGTGATTCCACAGACGAAGATTTTGATACTACTGTCATGAAGCTAATTGGTAATGACCGAGCGAAAGCCGTAGTAATGTTCGTCAACGAAGACAATTCCAAGCGTCTTCTCCAGGCGTTGATGCGCTCAAACCGATCCGATACACTATGGTTCCTTGCAAGCGATAGCTGGGGCGCTAAGGTACATCCGGTGTTCGGACAGGAAGTAGCTGCAGTCGATGCGGTTACTATCCTTCCGAAGCGACACGTTATTGAAGGTAAATATGCCGAAAGCTCATTGAATTCCCAAGAGTAATTTATCATTAATATACACGATATGTAACAGTAGCAGATTTTGCTACATTAAGATCATGATTAGGTTAAGTAAAACTATAGTAAAAATTACATCTTTCTCACATTCTGAACAAAACAGTTGATATAAAATAAGTTGGTCGTTCTGAACAAAATTATTAGTTTGTGTAAACTACATTGGTCGTTCTGAACAAAACTTGTTAGTTTATATAAAATACGTTGGTATTTCTGATACATTGGAATTTCGCCAATAGATTATAGGAATTTATTAATAACATTATGGTTTATTATCTTGTAGAATTTGATGACTATTTCTTGAACCTTTCCCCCAAACACAATAAAAAAAATCCTTGGTTTGCTGAATACTGGGAAACAATTTTCAACTGTAGCATCAGCCGAGATTCCAAGACGAGGAAACGCTGTTCTGGTACGCACAACCTTTATTTCATCGAATATACTTTTAAAATAACCTTTGTTAGTATTGTAAAACTAAATCAGTTAATGCATAGTTGAACAAATAAAAGTAGTTTCAGTTTCAAATACCATGGCATAGACCACGATTAGACTTTTCTCTATAAATTATTCGTTTTCAATCCAATTCAATATAAGACATGCTTAAATGTCAAGGTCAAATTTAAAACGATCTTCCAGGGTTTTTAAAGTTTTCATGAAAACTGGAGAATAATTATTTTCCTCCAATTTGTTTTTTAACAAAATAGTGAATTTGAGCAAATTCAATATCTTATGTTCCCAACAATGCTACAAAGTAAAAGAAGGACAACAACTCTCAGCTGTTTGATAATTTTATCTTTTAATGGGAGATGCTAGATTTATATTGAAAATGGAAAGAAGATAATTACTTGTGTATCTCTTTGAAACCTTTTGAATATTACCTGAAGAAATTAAACTAAAATGTATTAAAATATATCATATAATGTCATCTTATTTATCTGAGACGTCAAAACCTCATATGTATTGTTTGATGACTTTGTAATTAGGGATTAGCTTAAAAAGGAATATTTGTCAGAAGCGATATCTTGAATTACTTATATTAGCTGCATTTTGTTTTCCAAGATAACGCTGTATGAATACGCACAAAAGTAGCTACAGGTGATTTGCATTTTCGCAGGCAAAGAAAACCTCCGAAGCCTAAGTGTTGGTTACGAGCAGGAGGGACTTGTACAATTTGTCATAGACTCTGTATACGCATTGGCATATGCGCTACATGAGCTACTGGCAGATAAATGTAAAGGACAATACAAACATTGTAACTTATCAGGAAAGGAAATTCTTGCCTACATCAGGAATGTTACTTTTCAAGGTAAGTAATAAGCCAAAGAACTTACCGTAGAACATGTTACTTTCACAGGTGAGATACATGAACAAGCCGAAGATATGCTGGTTTACATCAGGGAGTTTACCTGATCGGTTATAATGAAGGATTATTATAAAATTTATTAATACTACTTTTCCATGGGAGACAAAGAAATTCTTGCCGACATCAAGAATGACAATGATGAGTTCATAAGTAGGGAAGTTATCACCGATATTTGTCACTTTCCCAGGTAAATAAGAAGGCAGGGAACTTCTCGTCTGTAATTGGAATGCTACTTCAAGTATATTCTTGCCTACTTTTCTATGTGAATTACAAGGCAGGGGAATTCTCTCCTGTATCCTGAATGTTACTTTCCCATATGAATTACAAAGCAGGGAACTTATCACCTATATCAAGAATGTTGCTTTCCATGTGAGTTACAAGAGAGAGAGAGAAATTCGCTCCTGTATCAGGAATAAGTGCTTCTTCGTGTGAGTTGCAAAGCAGAAATTCTTGCTGATGTCAGGAATATTGCTTTCCCATATTGAGCAATAAGGATCACATTCTCTGCTGTATCAGACACGTAACGTTCATATCGAAGTCCTACATATAATATCCCTTATCCTGTGTAGGGCGATATTTATTTGTCCGTAAATCCGTGCTTTCAAAACTAGTTAATTGCAATACAATGATCTGTTTTCGATAGTCGTCATAACATGAATTTATATCTGTTGACTCGGGATGTCTCTCAAGTACTTCATTTCCTTTTCATGAGTATTTGTCCTCTTGGCGTAGTCTGTCGTTGATAGTTCATATACAAATCCACTCCGTCTTAGACAGGTGGTGTGGAATGCGTCATTGATTTCTATATCTTTACTGCTGTAATGATATATACCCTTGACAGCAAAATGGGAAAGAATATTGTCATTTGTTCTCTATAAATAGTTACTATCATTACTGTTGTTGTAAGAAAAGAATAATACTGATAATATGGTTAATACTTTTTTCTATATACCATTACCTATTTCAACAGTTTTAGTATCTTGGCTTTGTGTTCAGCGTTTCTGTAGGTGGAATGGCAACGCCATTGCTTTTCTATATCACATCAAATGGGAAAATTGTCCACGTAGGTCAGGTCCGATTCATTTACATTAAAAAGCTTATTTTTTTAGCAATATCTGCTTTATTTAGGAAAATAAACGGATATTGAGCATATACACCATTACTATTGACAGTTAAATTGTGAATGTACGTTTTCAGAAAAAGTTCTTACTACACGTACACGTGTAGTGAAGAATTAATTAGTTTATATTTCGTCATGATTCATTCAGTGTTGCCTTTTTTAAAGACAAAACAATTTAAGCAGTGGTCAGTTAAGATACGAACTATCTTAATATTCCGTGCTGATGTTGATTCACTGTTGTATGAATCAAAAATAGGATTTTGTCAAAGAATGATAGTGGGAGCACATTTAAAATATATAACAGGGATTGTATGATATTATTTGAACTATATGTCACCGTATAATGCCTACTGAAACCGTCTGTGTCGGCGGTACATTAAAGCTGTTCTATCATCACGTGCTCCTGTTTTGTAACTCTAATTAAATATCTTACCTGTCCAATTGATTTATACTCACGTTATGTCGTGACTGGTAATGATCCGTTTTTTATTATTATGTTTACGGAAACTCGGCTGGCTTCTATAATTAGCCAGTTATAGTGATAGGGCATTTGTTAAATGATTTTATTGATTATTATTCTGGTTAATTGGAATCATTACGAAATTTGATTTCGGAATATTCACTGAGAAAAAATCACTTATGATGGAAGAATAAGGCATAAAAAAGTCAAGCTTTCACGACATGTGTTGAAAACGGACTAATATTTGTGGTCATGTTTTTTCGCAGATTGCACTTTTCCATATATAAATATAGATATATTATACGAATTATGGTCTATTTGACCAACTCCAAAATAACATTGTAAATATATATATATATATATAATGTGTATTTAACAGGTGATATTTGTCAAAACACATTTATTGTAACTACTACTACATTTATGATATTTTTATCATAAATTTTCTTACATATTCAATGAAACAATTCCTTGTTTAGAGAGTGGCCGACATGTGCCGGTAGACTACTTCCCTCGGAGTGTGACATGCAATTGTTTCGTTGCGGTCACATATACACTCAGTGTCTACAGTTAAAAACATACCTAGATTTATATAAAACATTTTTAATTTTTTGATCATCATCTTTAATACAATTTAGGACATTTATGTCCTTTATAAAAGGCCTTTGGCGTTCATCGTCCGAAGGGATTATTGAGACACTTAAATTAAGACTACCGCTCTCGATTTAAGTTTTATGTATCTGATGTAATTTATATAATATTTGCGTCTTGATAAAGGGGCAAATTGCCTCGAAAATTTGACACTTCGCTTGACCGTACTGTCGTTATTACGTCATTGATCATATATCGATTCCAATTATACGCATCCAACGCACATTTGTTTATAAGGATCCAGAATCAATATTGGACCATACCGTCGATATAACATACAGCATTATATATATATATATATATATATATATATATATATAATTATTACAGTGGATAAATAATCAGGTTACAATTACATAATAAGACTTGCTTGTAGGATATGACATTGTACAAGTATCAATAGGAAGACAATAATGATTTCTTATGTATCATTTATGTATCGTCGGCTATTAATATCATATTTTATATATTATTATAATAATAAATATAACATTGTTATTCTGATTGGAAACATAAATCTGTATAAGTATGTACTTAACAAATCTTTAACGTCATAGGATATTGAACAATGTATATATATTATTGACAAAGTGTAATTGATACATGTTGAATTACATTAATGATTACTGATTAAAAACATTCTTCTATGAAAAAGGCATAAGCGGAGACACTGTTCGTTTTAACGAGAAGGGAGACGGTCTTGGGAAGTATGACATTTATCAATACCAAGCCCGGGACGACGGACGCTTCGAGTATGTTTTGATTGGAGATTGGACAGACAGGTATGTAAACATGTTACAGGTAATGAGTAGCATTTAAAACACCAACGATTCATTAGCAAACGTTCTCATTGATTCCGGAGATAAAACTTTTCTGTGAAGGAAGTCTTTAAATGATCGAAGACAAGTTGAGTAGAATATGGACTTAAAGGAGACGATCAGACTTGCAGGTCCACGTTGTTAGATAAGCAATCGTAGAACTGATACCCCACCAAAACGAATGGAAAAGCCATGTAGGTCGATACATACTTCACACCAGTGCCTGCTGTAAATTGACCCTATCTCAAAACTCTTCGCCGTCAAATGTCACTGTTATTGTCCTTCTATTGCTCTAAACGTACTTGGAAAGTCCTAGAAGGAGAAAACAACTGCTTGCAATTATATTTTTACTAATTGTATATGTGATTAAGTCACAAAATGGGTATATATCTCTTTTAAAAGAACTAGAATTGCAATTATGGACGATAGCGGAAGACACCCCACTATCCGTCCAACGGCGGCTTTCTTGAAAGTAAGACATGAGCAAAGGTTAGGTGCACTAATAGGCAGAATACTGATCACGTATGCTTAGTGGGGTGACTTAATGATAACTAAGAAATGGGACAATAACAATTAGCAACAATGGAACCACCTGACATACTAACGAGCATCAAATGCATCTAACTTTATATTCAATGAGCGCATGTTGACGACAGCAAAAGTGATATTAATACAGATATGCGTGTGCCTTTCTAATTATTTATTACATATACTCTTGATGAACTAACACAATTTAACCCTGTAGACACCAAGTGTGATATACGTTCATTGATGGAACGACAACAAGGCTTTGGCAAGTGTTTGCTCTCAAAGATGAACTCCTTAAACTATTTTTAATCATTAAATGATTTACGTTGAGTTGCATATGTACTGCAACTAAAATCCAATACGGTTTGCTATGTTTTGACAGACATTTCAACACAGGACTATGCATTGCCTTGTAATACATAAATTGGAATTGGGAAATGTTTACAAAATAATCAGTGCAGACGATACAGACCTATTTGTTTGACATCATCCTTACGTCCCTTAGTGTATACCTCTTTAACGATTGTTTCTAAATTAAACTATTACATGATATTGAGCATGTGTTGTCTGTCTGCCAGGAGCTATTTTTTTATTCTGTCTAATGTTTGTTTCTCGAGACTGGTGTATAAACATGTGTATGTACAGAGTCAATTTATAGTTAATAACTAGACTGTCAGAAGGGCCGGATTATATAGGTATACTTGTTTATTTATTTCCTGTTAATCAGACCTACCAACAACCTCATTATAAGGAAGAAATCAATTTGCTGTTTTTTCTATACTAAATTGTTTTTAGCCTTTTTCATTAGGATAACCTTACAGGAATATGTAGTTTGTAGCATGAATTGAGTAGGCAAACCACCTTTGGGTATTGGCCGTTAATCAACTGTGGCCATTCTATTGTTAATCTGGCGGTCAGGTTTTTTTTTTCATATTCTCAGATAAGAGTCAGTCGCAAATATCATTCAAGCTATAATTATCACATGTTGTTCGTTATTAAAAAGTATCGTTGGTTTGGATCAATCATATCGACGTTACCCTATCCCTAACCCTTGCCAATTAACATGTGTCTAATAATTAGTCAATTCTATAATGCAATCCATAAAGTGGTTCATTTCAGTTACAACGTCATGGAAGACATTCCTATTTTTTAAAAAACACAGATTTTTGGGAATGTCTGCACAGAACCTTGTTATGTTTTTTTCTGACAATTAATTCTAAACACTTACCGCTCTTGAGTTTCCTGTCATTTTGTTTTGTTCCATACTATACATAGACAGTAAATTTATTTTTGCGTAAAATCATGTGTTTTATATATACATACAAAATGGCGTACAAGACATACATTGGACGATCACTTTGAGTAGGTTTTGGAAAGCCGATATTTGTGTTCCACTTGCTTTACATAGAATTTTTGGAGAAAGAAACAAGAACAACACATCCCCTCACCCTCTTATATAATAAAACAAACAAAATAACAAAACAATAACAATAAACAAGAGACAGAAATAAAAAACGACGCAAAATAGAATAAGAAAAAAACACACACACAAAGGTGTCAATTAACCCAAAATGCACCATTGGTATCTATCTTACCTACATACAACACATTCATGAGACAATGTCACAAATGAAAATTATCATACTATGTATCACATTTCTCATTCCAATGAAGTAAGATGCAATTTACAGACATAGATATTAAGACAATAAACTTTCAGAGGTATTCAATAATAAAAGCTGCCAATGTCCATTTCTTTGGCTTTTGTGTGAGCAGATTGTATGATAGAAGTTTACAGAAGACTTCCACTCACTCCCACAAAGACTGTAAATAGCTTGCGTCATCTTGGATATAAATTCCACGATGTTAGTCAATCATATTTGAGGACAAATTTGGTCGACGGACATTCAATATTCTTCAACAAACAAAATCTTCTTGCTTACTAGAGAGATGAAAGCCAAGCGCAAGCTGTAACATTTGATAGCTAGCAGCACTTCAGGTTGTCAGTTGTTCCTCCAACAACAGTCTGATAAGTCGCTACCAATTTCACCCAAACAAAACAGATTTCAAAGAAATCAGCTGCACTTTTGAAATATTGAAATCGTTTACAAGGAAAAAAGTTGCCCACTCAAAAATAGCGAAAGAAAATGTAAAAAAAATATATGTCTAAAGCTGACCAAACTTTACACTGAAAACGTCTGATTAATATACAGAATGAGTATTGGTCAACGGCGCGATCAGTCCGGCCATCGACGTGGACAATCTTGGCCACGCAAAACACAATAGTTTCTTTCATACGTACTTCTCACCGATTCTGAATATCTGACAAATTTAGATCGGCAGAGATGAGCAGCTGTCATACTTTGTTTACCAAGTGATGTAGCGATACCGGAAGAATTGTCAAGTCTGCCCTCACACAGACCAGAATGAAAACATCCACGATTTGTTCGCGAACCATGACAGTAAAGATCTCGCCATGACGAACCCAATTCTTATCCATTTGCATATATTTGAATGATTACAAAATCCGGAGAGAAAACGTATGAAGCTTCCTATGGAAAAGAAAGAAATTTCGTTGGAAGTTGTATAAGGAAACTGTCGTGATTATATTAGGGAATCCTTTAGTAAGATCCTAGAACTAAATTGCAATTAACAGCATACCTAAATCAGATCATATCATATTATGCTGAAATGAATATTGCACATATCTGGTAATTGACATATCCATGAATGAAGGTATAACAGATATTTTTTCAGGTTTTGGTTTACTATAAAGAGTAATCTCAGTTACTTAATTACTGGTGAATTTTATAACGTTCCTGAATATTTTTATTACAGAAATTTCTAAATTACCTCACTTTACCTCTTTAAAACGCCAAATCAATAGCCCATTCTGCACAATCCATGGTGTTTGACATTGCAAGAAGAGGTTCTAGCAAAAGTAAATTATATTTGCATTTGCTAACGTGCAAATGGGACAAAATGAATAACTAAATGACGAAAGGATGGTTAGAAATGATACATTTTCTTTTTGTTTTGGTTTTAATTGGATCTGTTGGTGATGCTCTTTGGCATAACGGATGGTTTACATTGTCCATATTCGGGAACGTCATACTACGTGCTTCAATAGATCAAGATGAAGCAAAAGACGCCTATCCTTCCGGTACACCTGGGTTTTTGCTCTATAAATTTAAACATTGTAGTCCTCTATCATCACACTCTCATTTATTTTTTCTGATTCCTTTGCTGAAGTTTCTTTGAAAGGAGCAATTAATTTTTGTCCTTTCTGCTATCCATTAAACATTCGTATTGGTATATGACGCTACTAGAAGCAAAACATGTGACATGAGAATCGACACAAAACCATGTTCACATAGCTCCTTTATGTGCTTCTGGGAAAATGAGGGCGAGGCATTTTAATTGTTTTAAAGACCCATATACATAGCTGTAAATACCCACTGTTAAACTAGATCAAGAACATCTTACGACTTGTCATGGTGTGTTTTAAGATATGTTTAAAATCAACTTTTTATAAAGTATTGTCGATGGAATAATGCTTACAAGACAACGTAATAGGTGACTGTTATGATCGAACAAGATGATATGGGATCTGACACTGGAAGACTTGCCCGTGTCAGTTAATTTATTTGTGTTGTTATTTATTATCTACTGGTATCAATCGGTCAATATGTATATAATACTTAAGTGATTTTTTAAAAAAAGAAATAACCGTTATACATTACCAACTCAAATCAAATACTTTATTTTCTCATTATAATAACTATTCAATACAATTCATGCTATACATTTGTTGATAGTTCGTTAATCTAATTTAGCTGTCCTTCTTTTACGTGAAACAAAAGATTAATTATTCCATATTTTGCTTGAAATCCATCCAAAGTAATACATTACAACTACTGTAACGTTGTAAAAATCCCACGATTTTTATTATTATTTTTTTTTTGCTGTTATGGTTATTTGATAAAACTAATTGGCATACAGTTGACCTTGTATTGGCCTAGCTCATATTATTACTTGATGAGTTAGCAGCTTTCAGTATGTTGTTGTTTAATTTCTTTCTTTTTTTTAGTCTTAAACTCAATACTAGTCTGATCAAGTGGAGCAAGGAAACAGGTGAACTTCCGAAATCCGTTTGCAGTGATCCGTGTCCATTTGGCTCCACTAAACTTGAAAAGGGTGAGAGCTGCTGCTGGGCATGCATTCAATGTGCGGACAACGAATATCTTGAAGATGAATTCACATGTACGGAATGTCCGGAAGGATTTCACCCGAATGTGAATAAAACCACGTGCGTTCGACTTCCGGTATTACATCTCGAATGGGACAGCTTGTGGGTGATTCTTCCCATTGTGTTTTCGAGTTTTGGAATCGTGTGTACTATCCTAGTGGTTGCTGTGTTTATTCGTTACAACTCTACACCAGTTATCATGGCGTCAGGTCGGGAGCTATGCTATGTTCTTTTAATTGGGATTTCCATGGCTTATGGAACCTCCTTGATCATGCTGATCCGACCTTCCATAGTTCTTTGTACATTACGGAGACTTGGATTAGGAGTGTCGCTGTGTCTTATATACGCTGCCATGTTGACGAAAACTAACAGGATATATAGAATTTTTAACAACGGTATCAAAGCAATGGTCAAACGACCATCATATACAAGCCCTAGATCACAGATTTTTATATGTATGAGTATGGTGTCTGTACAGATTGTAGGAGGACTGACGTGGCTCGGCTTTGAAAAACCAGCGACTACGTATGATTTTCAACAAAGTACTTTCTTAGTTCTCAAGTGCAGAGCCAGCCAAATCGCCATCATCGTATCATTGATGTACAATATACTTTTAATCATCATTTGTACCGTGTACGGGATAAAAACACGCAAGATTCCGCAAAATTATAATGAAGCTAAATGTATAGCATTTACCATGTACAGCACTTGCATCGTCTGGCTTGCCTTCATTCCAATCTACTTTGGGGCGAGTAGTGACTTCAAGGTAAGCATGTCTCTTATTTCATTGGCATAATAAGGCATATATTTTTGTAGTAGCTTTGACACTGTAGCTCTATGTGGAACTGCGATCTCAAAAATGAGAAGAAAAAAGGATTTTTTTTTACCTCTTTAGGTCTTTTTGGAAACATTTATTGGTAACACAATTTAAATGTCTAAATAACGCGAGATATGTTAATAACAGCATGTATTCGTATTAATTCGAATTTGTCATACACAGTACTTAGAATTTGAAATACACTTAGATCTTATGTTAATCTTTATTTGTCTGAATAACACCTCTTTTTTTTTTTTTTTTCTTCATCGATTTTCGATGTTATCACCGCAGGGACAAATAAAAATATTATAGTTTACTTTTTTCTTTCAAATTCTGTTTTCTTTTTCAAAAGGATCTTTTTTGAAACAGAAAACAGATCAAATACGTCCTAATATTTACGAGAAAATATTTACTACTCTTTGTGTGGTAAACTTCAATTTTAGGTATAAAATATAGTCATGTTACTTAGATTTGAAATAAATTTTTCCTGTTCCGACAATGCAGCTATAAAAACTAGTCAGATTTTCGCTTATTTGTATTCTGTGTATCAAATGTATCAATTTAATTCCAAACAAGACACATCTATATCGCCAAAGTACCGATAAATGATACTTTATATGATTAAACCTACATTTGAACATAAAATTTGATAACTTCTTTGACATTGATTGAAGATCGTATTTAAGGTGGGAGATTTTTCCCGTATTTTCTTTAAAATGTTCATGTTTGTACAGTATAAAAGCTGAAGGCTAGGAAAAAGCAATTTGTTTTGGATAGTAATGAGAGCGCTGTCACTTCGTTGTACTGATATATATATGCTTATCGGCACGTTAACGATAAAACTTTTTTGCAGGACATATGCTCTTCGCCTTTATTTTTGTATACATATATATTTGTTCTAACGATGAATCGTTTTCTGATGTATTACATATCTATCAAATTGTCACTTAGAGCGGCAAAATGTGTCAAAACATGTTTTCGTTTAAATGTCAGATGCCAAAATCATGCAATGCTTAATCTCTTTGAGGTTGATCTGTGAACTCCCTACATTCGTGCCTGTATAGAGACCGAATGTGGGTAGTGATAGGAAATCTTCGTCGTTGCGATATTTAACTTCAGGAAATGATTGATCATCTAAATCCTCAGACCACTAAACTCATTTATCAAAAATTCATTTTTATTTCACATGTTCGTAGCAATATGAAATTTTAAATCTGAACAGCCTACGAACTTTATAATGGGTTAATATGAGCTCATTGATTAATGTGAGTTTTAGAATATGTTTAGAGTAAAAAGCCTTCAAATGCGACGCATAACCAAACAGCCCAATGATCAACTCTTTGCATCAACGATAAAACCGTTTAAGAAAGCCCTCGGGAATACCGTTGTGTAGATTGACATTTTGGTTGCTCTGAATTACTTCTATGTTTTATTTCCCTATTTAGCACAATGAATCCCTAACATTTTGTTTCGTCTCGTGTTATTTTTGCAAAAACCAATACATTATATAAACGTAAGAATAACCGTGACACGAGAATCCTCAGCACGCGGAACAACACCATAGGTATTTAAAAATATATAGTTCTTAACATTATGTCGCGTTTGCACAATTTGTATCGGTTAATTGTTATCTCGGGTGATTAACGATATCTTTTGAAGCGTACGTTTTAACAGACTAATGAAATCAAATTTCCTTTTAAACAAATATTTTTGATAATTATAGTACATGATTAATATCAATATTTTGATAGCCTCCGAAAATTGCATTTCAAGAAGCCGCTTTGATCACTTCTGAAATGGCTAATGGATTGTATGACAATATGTTTATTTTCTTTTGTAAATCAGATAAATGTCATCTGAAATTGATTAAAATGACATCTAAGTTATCTAGTAGTGTAATTTAAACAACGAGAGAGATTTGTCAATCATTCGTTAACTAAACCAGCATTTCATAATGTTCTATATAAATTGAGTTTATGCAATAGTTCACAAGTATTGAAGTGAGAACTCTTATTGGAACGTTAATCACCAATTTACACCATGTCATTGTTTTGCCTCTTTTCAGCAAATATCTTCTAAAATGATTTGGTAAAGACGAATTTGTTGGAAATAGAAAACGAGAAATGATAAAAATTAATCAAATTGATTGATAAAACAATATTTTATCTAGCATTACTACGCTCTACAGCTATCTTGTCCGCATAAAGATATCATCCGTTCAATGACTATTTCCAAATTAAAAAAATAATATAAACAAATACTTCCTTCCAAATACCAGTAAATATATTTAAATAGATTTACAAGTGATTTGATTGAGTGTGAGTTAATAAGACCGCTTGCCTATAGGTGACTGAAAGATGAGAATTTCTCCGAGAGAATGTGTTCTCCTAACAAAGGTTGCAGATCGCTGTTCATCCCAGAGGTTCAATCCCTCATCCTGTAACCCGTTTAATGTGCGTTAATCCACTTAAAGTCCAACACATTGCTGGCACCTGACACTTTAATTTCGTCACATTTTAATTACTTCCCTTGTCACCAATTATATACGGATTTTAAATGCGAAAAGATTCCACATGACGTTACGTAACCACAATGTTTTAGACTTATTTTCTGCAAGAAAACGAGACAACGTGCAACATTTGTATGGAAACGGGCATTCTCCTCCGTATTGAATTTGTTTTATTTCCTAGATTACGGCACAAAATGGCTTCCAAAGACGTTGATATATGCATTTAAGTGTAGGTGATTCATTTTCTACACGAACTCTCGGCTGTTTATGTCTGGATGCTGGAATTTGTGTTACTAATCCTGCAAAAGAGAAAAACGAAATTCAAGCCTGGATGTTTATTTAAAACAGACAGTGTCGAATTTGTGTACCCATAATTGCAGCTTCTATTAATACTTTGAATTTCAAATCCAGTCTCCATTTAAATAAATTTGCATATATGTGATAATCTTTAAAAGTGAAATTACAGTGTATAGAACAAAATCTTGAAACAACCGTTCAACAATCACAAAGATAGCCGAAATATTGTAATGGAATCCAATTATGTGGATAACAAGTCGTTGTTGCATATGGTATTTATTTCACCTGAATTAGTTATTTTTCAAAAGTCACAAAAACATTAGCTTTTGAAACATTAAAAAATAACAAGAGCGAGCGGAAGAAATATACTATGCACAACAACCATGAGATTGTGCGACAAGTTTCTATCACTCTTAAAAAAGCTATTCCGCAATAACCTCTTTGTACCAAGATATGTTCTGTTAAGGTGTTATGGCATGTAACCTGTAGTAAAATGCTGTTAATTTGTAGGAATAGCAAGTCATATCAAGTTATCAACGGGTTTATTGTCTTCGAGGCAATAAATTCATAGAAATGTATTTCAAAGTTAAATGATTACAAAAAATAAAGGTGTGCTAGTATTGCCCTATTTGATATCAAGAAGAGCTTAAAGAGCGAATCAGGTCAAAGTTCAACCTGTCAGTCAGCAAAACGCATTTAGTCAATTCAATGCTTATAGAATTTTCAATAATCAGTTGATACCACAAGAGTTCAATAACAATCGTATATTGTGATAGAAACAATTTTCTTGAAAAAGAAAAGAAATCTTCACCTGGTTACATTTTATGAATCAATCATTTTATACAACAATGTTGTCAGAAGCCCCTACAATTGTTTAACTCTTCAAACATTTTTCTTGTCCTCGTATTTGCTTTTTGTACAGCTATAGGAATTTTCATTTCGATACTTTTTTTTTTTTGGTGAGGGGTGGGGAGGGAGGACGGGGGGCTTTTTATCACATATGATATTAACCAATCACAGAAATTATATCTATTTACATCAGTCACAGTTTTAACAGTAAGTATTTGTTCATTCTTCATGGTAAGTTTGCGGATACTATATTAATATTTGACTTCAAACAGTAGAACGTCAATATGTTGTCAAAATCAAGCGCAATGTGGACTAAACAATGAAGGAAGAAGGAAAGAGATGAGAGATTTACATAGATACTCTTAGACCAATTCAAGGAGATTACATCAGGTGTTCTACAACAGTAAGCTTGTTCTGCTTCACAGACTGGAAATCTAATGTAATTGTAAGTCGACGTAGTGACACAATCTTAACTTCTATTGATCACGTAACCTTTTATAATGATATGAAAGGATACTGTTACTATCATGGGGAAATTTTGTATGAAAATAATAATAATGTTGTAAAGATTCGGTTTATAGAAAGACGTAATTTTTTATCATAGGTACCATAGATATGACAAAAGCCTCTGGGATTCGGGATTTTCCAAATCGATATGCTACTTATTGATTTGCCACATAGATTGATTTTTGTCGTTATTCAAAGAACGCCTACAAATTTGGTAAATGTAAATCACTCTCACGTGTGAGATATAGAGATTATTAATATTGATGAACAGATCATTACTTCAGTTTCACAAAGAAAGAAAGCAGTATTAGCAGAATTTATATTAAATAGCAATTTTCCTGCATCATTGATCAAATATTTATAAATCTCTGTGAAGATTAATAAATTATCATAAAAAAAATTGTATGTAACACCACTTTTAATTAGTTTTCTAAAAGCATAATGACCTATCCTATTATAGAATTATGAAATTTGAAGGTAAAATCTTTATTGATCCTCCAGATACTGTATGCCAAGTGGTCAAAATACATCTATTATTTTCATATTGTGTTTATAATATAAAAATTATGATATAAATCCATAGTGTGTATTCCAATTAGGTTTAGTGTCTGAACAGGATGTATTGCTTCTTATTTACAAAACTGAGGTGTCTTGTCTTTGTAAATATAAAATATGCTGTGAAAGCGTCATATCTTTACATAGAAGTCAAATAGTGTTGTATATAGCGTCAAACAGTGTTGACTGTTTAACTAGAGAATGACATCATAAGTTCATACAGAAATACTGAAGGAAGTGTATGGTCTTCCGCAAAATCCCTTTTTTTCACTTTCTTGGATTGACCAAGTTTAGATGGCGGGTGTCGTCGATGATACAGGCGATGCTTACCCCTTTGGAACACCTGGTATTTTTCCTTTTGTACCTGTCAGATGTACCGGCATAAATTATTTTATTCATATTTAAAATTGGAATGAAAAATCCGTTGACCTGCCAGTGTATCATATTTGCGTGATTGTGTCGACGGTCTAGCATCGTTTGTCAATATCTCGTGAAGTGATTATATTGTGCTGACGTTTGCTATTTCCACTCAGGTAATTTGAAGTCTATATCACCTCCTGCTAACCACTGAGCAGTCTCTGATCTCTTTTTTGTTGCCTTTATTTAATGTCCTGCCAACATCTTGATACATTTTAAAAGCTTTGATCTCCCCATGATGTTAAAATGTCTTTCTTACCAACCTTCTCATCCCAAAGTACAATGAAATCCTATAATATGATATTAGACAATGACTAAGAATGTTATGATACTAATTTGGAATAACAAGATACCTGGTCGTAAATTTGAAATCTTTTAGTTAAAAAAGGATACGCCATTTCCTTATATGCTGTTGTTTGTTAATGTCAGCGATGAGGCTTTTTACATAGGATTATGTTTTTCTTTCTGAATACCTCTGATAAGAACGGTAATAAACGAGGTATATTGATCCGCGAGTAGACATTTCTGCTTGAGTAGCCACCATGTAAAATCGACACAAGATAATTAGCACGTATATTCATGGAATCTCGGAATACTGTTAGGTTCTGTCAGAGGTCTATCAATATTAACAAATAGCAACTTAATTTCCAATATTGGCAATGTTTCCAGATATTAGAATTAAACCAATGGCTTAATCACAAGCAGAGCGAACATTCCGATTGCGTGTTATGGAAAAGATGAATCCAAGTCTCTCATGCTTAAAAGCAGAATATCCCATATACATTAACTAGTATCGATATGTTTCAATCATCTAATGATGTCTTTATTTAGTATAGTGTATAAGCGTAGCAAATATATTATATCTATTTTAAGACATTAGCAACAAAAGCTAAAAAAATATCTAACTAATTTGTGTAAGATAATATCTGTTGATTTATCTCGTGTTGTTAAGAATATATCAGAGTGAAAATTAATCCTGTGATTTAGACCATCTCAGGATTGGATAAAATGGCCTTTCTGACAAGGTGATCTTGATAGTAACAACTGATTTGTTAATCTCACCGCAGATAACAAGCAAATAGTTGGGTGTTGTGATATTAAACACACCTTTGTAACATCTGAAGTACATATATGCTTGCGCTTTAGTTGGTCATTGATCTGCAAACTGAGGTGAAACTCGTGTTTGCTTATAAATCAAACTGATCTTAATTAATATATATATCTTGGTAATGCGGTATGTATGGAAATTCGTACACTAAAATTACATACCAAGGAAGTATTGAATATATTTTATCTGTTGTCAATGTCTGTTCTTTGTCTTTATCATTTTGTATATTTAAAACGAAATATTGCTAGGCGAGGGAAATTCTTTATGATACGCAGGAACACCTTTCAATACAAAATACAATGAATTTAGGACAACAAAACTGCAACATCCCTTGTCAAGTAATGCTGTAGGTTCGGACTCACAGATTCTCATTCATTTGATAACAAGAGCTCTTAAATTTATTGGAAACAACATGCTCTTTTTGTAATTGAAGATAAAATTATACTGGATAATTAAATCTTCATTGTAAGATATAAAAGAGGTATCTGTTTCCATCATGATCAAAGGGTTTGATTTCAAGATAGTTGTTATTAATGAGAAAACGTCGATACAAACGGAGTAACAACAGTACAACATAGGCATACATCAGTATGTGTCATTATACACGGCGTACTGATCTCCCAAATATTTCAACCCTCCATTAGAGGCTTTAAGCCTTTAAGACATTAAGGCAAACCTCGCTAAAATCGCTGGATATCTTTGTAGTGGTTGTCTCAGTTTTAAGACACCCCCTAACTGTATAATTTCGAATAGTCCTAAGCACCATTTCACCTGATTTTTACCTCACAACTGACAACATTTGGCTGTCATAAACATATCTTGTGTGAATTATACTGAATACATCCGGCAATTATCTTTGTTTAAACAAGTAACTGCAGGTGACGTCAATGTGTGCATACCACCATAAGGCTACATAATGAACTGTAATCATATTTTCAAACTGGGTCCTAAGAGGTGATTGTTGTTTGTGTAATGATAATATATAACATATTAAATCCATTTCTATAAAGATGTGTTTGTTCCGCCTCCAAAGAGGCCATTACTGCTATGTCTTACATTATTTTTTTTCACACGTTTTATATAGAATAAAATACGTTTATTTTTGTTTCAGATTGAAGTTACCTCCCTTTGTATGTGTGTGAGCATTAGTGCCACGGTCGCGCTGGTGTGTTTGTTTGCACCAAAAATGTACATAGTGCTACTTCAGCCACATAAAAATGTCCGTAAGGGGGCGTCCTGTGCCAGCAACAAACCTTCACTGTCTTCACGCCCCTGTTATGACCGCCAAAATTCATTCGGAAGCTTTCCACTACCACTTCCGAATGGAGGAATGTTTACCAACCCAGTTCCGGTGGCTCCTCCAAACACCCAAATGACGCAGACAACTTTTAATGACGTATTCAACGATAGCTTCGACGACTTATCATGTGATGAAATTACAGCGATGAACAACAATGAAGAACAACAAATGGAAGCGGATATATAAAGGAAATGCTAACATTTTACAACAATGTCAATCACGTGCTTTTTGGCTGTTGTCAAATCTCTTTGTGGTGTTCATTTCAAATTTGTTTCATTTATTTTATATCATTGAGTGTGTATCGCTCAAATATTGAACTCTCAACTTAGGTTTAGAATAGAGGAAAAAATGAAGAAACGTATCTCATGTTTTTTTATGATGAGTTGCTACTTTCCACGGATGTATCTTAATAAAATAATGGTTATCACTGTATTACAAGATTTTATCTCGTTTCCTAGAATATTTTTTTAACATTCAAAATGGTTACAATGACGTTTTGTGATATATTGATATTTCGTGAACATAGTTTTAAAAGGCTGAGCAAACCTATGTTAACGTTATCGTCTCCTGTTATTACTTAATGGCATTGTAACCATGGTAGTGTATATGTAATCTAGATTATGTTTCCAAGGAAAATTGATTTATCTTAATATTTACATTTTTCTACCTGCATCATGACATCTAAGGACACGGAAAACATAAGTGATTCACAAACTACTTTGTGTATGATTTTACATGATAATAGTGCTACTTTGCGTGTTATTAAATTGTGTATTTCGATTAGATTTGATTGTTGCTAATCTTAATGATATTTCTGATTCTGTCAACGAATGCGCTGTTGTTGTATTATAGCAATGGTTTCATACAGTGAAGAGAGACGAAAGCTGCTGCCCCTTAAAATGTCTGTGTCTATTAATAATTTAAACATTACAACTTCTAAACTGTTGTCGAGAGAAACAAGTGTATGTGTTTACGAAATCAGGACGACAAGTTGTAATGGTTGTAAGAATATATGAGTTATTTATATAATCAACATATCGAGTGTTAAATCCATTCATTAAAAACCTGTTTTATTAATTGTTTACAAGTGTCACCTGTATGAATGGAATCTTACAAAATGAATGAACGTTGCTTCACGTAACGTAACGAATTGGACTTCTATAACAAACTAGTTTTATTATACTTTGTGGAGTTGCCCTTGGTGTTGATGGCAATGTTAATTCTTTTATTATGACGTCATTACACGGATACTCGGACAAGTGTGAATTTACGATGACGTCATTACACGGATACTCGGACAAGTGTGAATTTAGTATGACGTCATAATACGGATATTCGGATAAATATGAATCTATTATGACGTCACTATACGGATACTCGTGCAAGTATGGATTTATTATGACGTCATTATACGGATACTCGGACAAGTGAGAAACCATATACCGGTGACATGTATGGCACATTATCACGCTTTTGCCATTCTAAAATATCAAATCAGCTCCATTAAACAGATATTGTCTTAAACAGAATACGGAGGACTCCATTCTGATGTATCAACATGGTATATTTTAAAAGTATTGATTTCATTGTGAAATCACAAAAATCTTTGAATGTCATCTTATTACTAAAATTGTACTTTTGCTTTAAGCCATGACAATTACAGACACGTGTAGGTAATATATATGTATCTCTTTCTACACTGACAAGCTGCTTTCTTTACTTTTGTATAAACGTTTCACCTACCGAGGTTAAGACTTCGGACAACAACTAGCCACGTAAACTAAAGCGTTAATGATTGTGTTACATAGCCATATTATGTCAACCTCCACACATATCCCCTTATAATAAAATTGAATGTTTTGAATATATGATTTTTTTTAAATGCTGTATGATTACTCTTTCATTTCTTTAAATTCCACTTTTACCAATGTTTGAGCCAAGGATGTATATAAATTATACCCAAACAATGCATGTTTATGGTGATTACAGTAATCGAGGTATTACAAAATGCTCCCGATTGTTAAAATGCGACCGAACACCATAAAATTGACCCTTACTGTATTATATTGCAGCTTGATGATAATAAATTCAGTGTTGTGATATATAATTAATGTAATATATCATGTATAATATATTATAATATGACTTATGTACATTATGACGTCAAATATTTTCATTAATTGGCCTAATTGTTGAATTAACTCGCCATGTTTTTTAATCCGCACTCTGTACATATTTATTTCAAATATAAATGCTGTATGTAATCTTTAATATGCCATTATATGTTACTATATCATAAACCTATTATCGGGATAGAAATCGAATGTCAATTCATTACATTGTTTGATAATACAGGTCAGTCTTACTACTTTTGTATCTGTAGATTCCACGATTAACACACAGTTGTAGTATTTCTGAAACTTATGTTCATCAAACATGTATTTACTTCATGAAATTTGAAATTTAGAACGCGAAACGAAAATACCGTTAAAAAGAAAATAATACAGTTTATGGTATATAATGTTTTTGACAACGCCATTCAGTTTTTTTAGTATCTTATTATGGTACACCTATGGAATCCTGTAGTATATAACTTACGTTAATTTATTAGACTGACGAGTTGATTCCATCACTTACCCGAACATGTTACATTGATTCCCCTGACATCGCCACAGAGCTAAAAACATTGAAGCAAAGCCTCTATCACCTATAGTCATAAAAGCTCGGATAGATTCTTGCTTTGGTGCAAACTTTTATATGACCGTGATGACTTGGTTAAAAATCCAAACTTTGATATGACTCTGATAATCTGGGTTAAAACCAGACTTAAATATCACCGTAATAAACTGGGTAAAATCTAAACTTTGATAATGACCCTGATAATCAGGATTAAAACTCAAACTTTTAAATGAATGCCTAAGTATCGTATCATTATCATACACTAGAGATTCATATATTGATTTAAATTGATATACAAAAATTATCCATTCCAGAAATTATAAACAAGGGCCTAATGTGTTTTAATTGTTAGTACATGTATGCATCTATTCCGAAACAATTTAGACCTAATTGTCTGAAAATCTGTTTTATTTGTGCATTCTATATCTGACATGTCCTATATCCTTCATGTACTGATATATCGTTACCCTTCATAGCCTCAATGTAGCCAAATATTGACACCTTTTTTCATTATATAACCATTATCGACGTCGCATCCCTAAAAAAACAGAAATCCTGAAAACAAGACACATTATGTACATTTTAGTCCTCTGTCGATATATTGTGTTATGACGTAATTGCTGCTCTTCAGTTTCTGTTTCAGATATAAGTTATAGTTATCGTTTCATGTTATCGCTAATGCATTATCGATTTTTTCGCTATCGATTTCTTTATAGTGATATGTGCGATATCAAGTTCGATATGTTTAAATATCACCCGTAGTCTCACAATTATTTAGTTACAACATGTGTACGCCCCAGGAAATCACTCGTACAGCGATCGTGTTAGAAACATATATAAAGTCAATATATCAAAGTTTTGTTTCAGTTTGATAAAAAGCTGTTTTCATAAATGTTTGCTTGTATATCTATCTTACGTGATAAACAGAATCTAACATTCCTTTACATTTCAAATGAGATTTATGAAACTCTTCACTTCTTTTAATTCTTATCCTCCAAAACTCACTTCACAAATCTCTTATACATGAAACTGATGTGAGCTCGTTTATAAAACCTATTGATATTCTGGAACATCTGTCAGCTCGACATCCGTGGGTCAATTAACTGATTTTTTAGATACATATATCAATATTCAACTAAACTTATTCCATCGTTAATAATGCAAGTTAAATTGGAACTTGTTAAGATAGTGTCCAATTAGTGTACCATTATTAGATATAGGTCATTGAAAGTGTCACACATTTAACGAGCGGTCAATCATCTTGTTTTCATAGTCAAGTTAAAAAGATATAAAGATTATTCCAGTAAACGAAAATTCCGGTTACAAGGAAAACAGGACATTGATGGATAAACACTTTGTTAAAGTAAAACGACTGTTAAAGTGTTTTTGGAAAAGTAATCAGAACGCACAAATTAAAACCATCCGTGTAACCTATTACAATATACGTGTATTGTCTTTCTTAAACCAGAACCTTTTGTCTTAAAGCTGTAAGGGTCAGAGGTCAGTGTAGCCGATAATTCAGCAAATGAATCGTCCATTTAGAGAAAAAACATAGTATCATGATAACATAGAGTTAGAAGTTTTCTCATGTAGATTCCATTGATGTCGTGCATAGTAGCACACATATATTCTTTTGAAAATAAAATAATTTTGTAAATTGTTGAAATCCAAAGCTGAATTCAAATTGCATCATATTTCACAAATTAGATTATCTTACATTGTTCTCCCATGAGATTCATCCGTCTCATCCTCAATGAATGTATTAAGATGTAGCGTTCCATGAAAAGGTATTAATTTGTACTTGTTTTAGAACTTTTGACGCAATGTCTCGTCAAACATTATTTGCTCGGATTATGCTTGTAGAACTAAACAAAGGAAACAAGGACCGTCATGTACTAATAGTATTACACCTCATAACGGAATTTGTTATAAGGAAGATACAGGTATATATAGAGATTCAATTAATGTAACATATTGTAGAGAGAAGTAGTCACTTTAAAATCAAAGAATGTTTATCTTATACTTATGTTGCGTTGATTTTATATTTGGTGAAATTATTCACTGTTAAGACATTATTTAACAGCTGTATCATGTCAAACACAGCAGTCATATTTTCGTTTATTTACGTTTGTAATATATTCTTTAGTCATAAAAATAGAATAATTTCACGGTTATATTCACTGATTATTTTAACTTCGAATATGAAATAAAAATGGGGACCCGAAACTGATATCGATTTGTAAGCTTTATGCAATAATTGCATATTATTCCATAGAAACACTCTTCCAATATTGCTTCAAAATACTTACTTATAGACACTTTGACGTCGAATTCGTGCCTTGTCATACCAGGTTCGGTGCACTTGACTTGATTTTCATGACAAAAACACCTTTTGTTATCACGATATTTTTGAGATTTTGTTTCATTTTGTGAGATTGTTTCTGTCGTGGTAAATATGCCTATCTTCCTGTTCTGGTTTTGAAGCAACTTAGTGAACTCTTGTGAATCCTCTTAATGAAACCGATTTCCGGTTTAGTTGCTGGTACCGTTACGGTGACATTACGGACTAAGTGCAGGAGACGCTCCCTCGTTCATTAGATAGATATAAGAAGTTTTTTTTTGGCCTTAAATGGCGTTAGTTCACGATAATAAAACCTTCATCTTCTCTACACTGCCTATCTGTCATATACGTGTAGAGTTTAAAATGTCATTTGGCATGTGTACTTTAAAACCATAACGTCTGATAACAATGCAAACACGTATAAGACAATGTTTAAGCCGCATAAATAACAACGGTTTCGCTGGCTATTGCTGAAATTATGTCTAATGCAAGTTAAAAGCTTCAATGTTTTAGTACCATAACCTTAAAATCATGACAAATCTTGTTTTTTTATACTTTCACAATCCTTCTACACTTCTGTGTAGTTGGAAATATAGTTTTCCCCTTCATAGCATAAAATCTGTAAAATATACTTCATGTACAATTTACTTAAGGACAGAATTTAAGCACGAAGCTTGAACAAACCCACGTCTTGTCGTTGTATTTGATGTTTTGATGCAGGATCCTATTTTGACAGTGAGATCTGGTCATGAAATTACTCTGATCTTCCGAAGCTTAAAAAACGAAGGCATTGTTAAACTGTCTCAATAGTGACAACGTTTTGTCCTTGCATGGGAACCTCACAAAAACCTTTAAAGAATGACAATAGTCAGCTCTCACTTATAAGAAATAACCAACTGAGCGGTCAAGATTACTGCTTGTATTTACAGACGCGAAACGCTTGTTGTTTTAGGCTAAATATTCTGTATTTGAAGTGGGAAACCAAATATCTGACAATAGAAACACGATATTCTGAAAACACAGTAGATAACAAATCCGACCTCCGTCTTCTTGCTTATCTGAAAGCGGAATAGGTACAGATTATGATTTTACCTAATTTGCATCAGGAGAAAAATGATGAAATAAATTTTCTCTTATATAAAAGAATGTATAAAATCCTGAAAACTGACCAGCCTGGACATAGATTACCAGAGAAAACAACTTTTGATATAAGACGGTGATGGTGGCAAATACGTAACGCACCATAAATATCAGTTCAGAAGTAGCCTATGTTTGTTTTCCTGTATGTGTTATCAATTTCACATACAAACACAAAAAAAGTAAAAATTCAGATTGTTATTTTGTATTTCATACGGTGACAGAGATTTCAAGAAACACATATAAATCAAAGGAATTGAACTAGATGAAACTACTACCTTTCGATAATTTTACATTACAAGAAGATGATGAATTTGTAATTCAAATCAATTAAACCTCCTATACATTTCCTTACCTTTTCCGATATATATTTCATTACGGGACAAATTCCATTTAGACGAATAAAAGTTTAAGAAAAACACTATGATCAAAAACATTTGCCATCTTCAGTAAAATAATACCCTGAAAATGTGTTTTATCTAATATAACGACTTTCAGTTCAAATTCATATTTATTTTCTTCACCCCCCCCCCCCCCCAATCCCCCACCCCCACTCGTCCCCCTCCCCCCAAATTTACCTCTGAAGAGTTCTTGAAAACATTACTCTTCTTAATGACAATAACCTTGGTTCAATATGGCATGTGATACGTCCATCGTGTCAAGAAATTTAAAATGATTCTATAATATTTCAATGTAAGAAATCTGTTGTCCTCGACAGTATGACGTCATGCTATTACGTCATAATTGCTGTCATTGAGTTAATGTCGGCTGATGTATTTAATTGCTTAAAGCGATTAGATATTATTGTTTGAAAATAACGTAAAAAAAATGGATTAACAACTTCTCTCCGAAACAGTTGTTGATGGAAGAATATGTCTTTTTATCAATAAACAATGTGCACTCTTATTGTCAGAGTGTATATGTTTTAGCAAGATGCTATATATGTTGTGATTATTGTAATAGTTACATATTTTCAATCATTTTAATGCTTAGAAAAATCTAAAATTTCTCATCATTCATTAAAGCGAAGGAACACTTTGTTTCGGTCTAATCTGCTTCCATTTGTGTCATATGATTTTAATCTGCATGTGTGCGTGATGAAGTTCTAAAAAACGTATCGATATGAATGTATTTGAGATATGATATTAGTATATCTTTATGAATCTTTTAAAAACCATTTACAGCAGTTCTTTGCTTGCACCTCTGTTGAAAACAAATATTCCATGCATGCTATTCATTTTACATTCCAAGCCTACACGTCACGGGGAAATTGATCAATGAAGATTGTCAATGCACTGACCCTAATCCAATTCCCATCATCACATTTAAATCTTCCAATTACCATCTGCCTGTGTTATTTTACCGGAAACTCATTAGTCCGGACAACAATTTCAAGAAACAATCATTTAACAGGAATGGTATGTGTTAATATGTCTCGAGATTACAGATTCCTGTGTTGATATTAATGTTTACAAAACCACTAAAGAAATATTCCACTGTGTTTACCTATTTGTCTATGTGTATATTATGTGTAAATTGAAGTAAATAAAACATTACAAAAATAAATACGTTTCAATGTATCATGTTTATAATAGTGTGGACGAATAATATGATGGTATGACAAATTGATCTTTTCACTTTCTTTTTCACGGACTGTGGTTTACGCATACATGTTACAAATAAAGTGACCATTGTATCCCCAGAATATTTACAATTTGAGAAACAACTTGATTATACAAACATGAATTTAAAATGTTACTTCGACATTCATATCACATTATTTACATACAAACGTTATTTTATAAGGAAACACATTATATAACTTCCCTGTAGCATAATGTTTTAGAATCCACTTATAATCGAGTTGTGTCATTGACTGTTATCGGTAATGTTACAAATAGATTAAATTTGGGGCTTGGTATCTTTATAATTAATCACAGTACGGACACACTGAACTACAAAACAACATCCAGTAAGATTTGATACTGTCATGTATTAGCTTAAACTTTCAAATGAGAATAAAAATCAACTTCAGATGCACAGATTTTATTTTTAGGTATTGATCGGCTATATGAACCTCGCGGTTATGCTAAAATTCTTCACGATAAGAATGACAAGAGAGCATTGAAATGTAAACAAAGTCGATCACAAAGGCTGTAGCACCACAGTAATCACCGTATCAACATCATTTTTCTGTTCATGTTTTAATGATACTCAGAAATCAGGAAGTCTGTACAAAGACACTCAAGTGAATAGAAACTTTTAATGATTTTGAGTTTGATACAGTAAAACCAAAATGAATTAAACTACATCATACAACTGTTTCGTCCTTCTAGGACTCGTCAGGGGTGTTACATCATACAGCTGTTTTGTCCTTCTAGGACTCGTCAGGAATGTTACATCATACAGCTGTTTCGTCCTTCTAGGACTCGTCAGGGATGTCACATAATACAGCTGTTTCGTCCTTCTAGGACTCGTCAGTGATGCTACATCATACATCTGTTTTGTCCATCTACATCAAACAGCTGTTTCGTCCTTCTAGGATTCGTCAGTGATGCTACATCATACAGCTGTTTCGTCCTTCTAGGACTCGTCAGTGATATTACATCATACAGCTGTTTTGTCCTTCTAGGACTCGTCAGGAATGTTACATCATACAGCTGTTTCGTCCTTCTAGGACTCGTCAGGGATGTCACATAATACAGCTGTTTCGTCCTTCTAGGACTCGTCAGTGATGCTACATCACACATCTGTTTTGTCCATCTACATCAAACAGCTGTTTCGTCCTTCTAGAACTCGTCAGTGATGTTACACAATACAGCTGTTTCGTCCTTCTAGGATTCGTCAGTGATGCTACATTATACAGCTGTCTCGTCCTTCTAGGACTCGTCAGTGATATTACATCATACATCTGTTTTGTCCATCTACATCAAACAACTGTTCCGTCCTTCTAGAACTCGTCAGTGATGTTACACAATACAGCTGTTTCCTCTTTCTAGGACTCGTCAGTGATGTTACACAATACAGCTGTTTCGTCCTTCTAGGACTCGTCAGTGATGTTACACAATACAGCTGTTTCCTCTTTCTAGGACTCGTCAGTGATGATAAGAGCCTAATTCCCTTTAAACCTAGGAGGACACAAATTATGGATGCTAAAAGATTCACATTACATGAAACTATAGTGACTATTACTCATACAATATAATCCACTGATACTTGTTATCACCGAAATAAAAGTTGTTGTACCTAAAAGGCCTACTCGAGCCGTATAGAAGTGATACAGCGACTATATTTAAAATCCAAACATGTGTATATGACTAATTCATTATTCGAAATCCTACGTATATTTCTGGTTAATAATCGATGAGAGTAACCACACATTACGCTTTATCTAGTGAACGACTACATAATGACACGTACAAATAGTATTAACTCCTAACTGGAAAGATACCTCTCCATTTTATAAATTTCTTACAGAATACTAATATAACTGTGACCTAATGGGTGTTGCTGCTCTCAAGGTCTAGTATAAACTCTTAAAACAATATAAACGTCTCCGTGTAAACATGTAAATGTCAAATGACTTGGTGCAACCAAGAGACAGTGAGAGAGAGGGGGGAGGAGGTGGAAGAGAGATAGATAGAGAGAGAGAGGGAGGAGGTGGAAGAGAGAAGGGGGAAGGTTGAGAGAGAGAGAGAGAGAGAGAGAGAGAGAGAGAGAGAGAGAGAGAGAGAGAGAGAGAGAGAGAGAGAGAGAGAGAGAGAGAGAGAGAGAGAGAGAGAGAGAGAGGGGGGGGGGAGGGGTGTTGAAAGAGAGAGAGTTATTTTGGAATCTGTAACTTACCTATATCAATTAATATGTTTCGTTACGTTTTAATATCATTTGACAATCAGACTAGCCAGTGCTACACGAATGAATCTCTAAAATAATGGAATGAACATAGGTCTCCTTCACATAAAACAAAGTTGATTAACGAATGTTTTCTGGATAATTGACTCCAGTGTTACAAATATGAATCTTTCCATCTTGTCAATGTCATTAAAATATCCACACATTTTATTTGCGTTAGATACACAATCCATGAAATCAGGATACACATTTTCTACATCGGCATTACATAATTTACATGATCTGCTGTTAACAGGAATCACTGGTCGAGTCTGCCTGCCTCTATTTGTTTTAATTTCAGGACGCAAGAAGCCTACTCTGAAATTGTATAGAATTTTTCGCTTACATTTAACGTGAACACATTTACCATAATCATTGGTCGGGATTGCCAACCTTTACTTGTTTCAGTTTCGGGAGTCAAGGAGCCAAATCTGAACCTAAATAGAGTTTTTTTCACTTACATTTACCATAATGGCTGGCGGCTACCTCAAACTGAAAAGTTCTTTAAGTGCGTAGTTTGATATCATTTATATTATCAGCATAACCCCACAGAGACATTTGCCACTTACCAGTATCTTCCGTAATCAAAATCTTTTAAATTGGTTTTATACCTTTATAAGGTATTTACTCAATCATTTGATATTTTATCTGAAATTTGGCTCATAACAAGCGAGTCCCCAGAGCTTTCTAATGTTATATGGCCACCTATGAAGTGACTGCAGTATTCTATAATAATTCTTTATAACCGAAATTAAGTCAAGTTGTCGATAGATTCGGGTCATAATTTAGGTCGAGACGTTCAAAAAAGCTTGAAATGTTTCTCTGAGTGGATTATTTGCCTAAACTGTTTATATTGATTTCTAGCGTACGTACATGAAATTTGTAATGTCTGTCTTTAAATGGTCAAGGTATTTTTCACCACATAAGACCGATAGAACAACGGACATCGTATAGAGGCATTGACTAAAGATTATGACTAAAGACTCTCCTGAAGTTGTTTGTGCGTTTTTTCCAAAAGGAGATCGGGGTTTACGAATTATTTTCTATATCATTATTCAGTAAACGTAGGAGACAATACTGTGTGACATGATTTGATTTATGATGTTATAACTGAAGTTTGGATTGAGAATATCACCTACTATAACGATTACAGAGTATCGTCTACAGTTCTTGACATTCTGACATTACCAAAGACTTTAAACGGAGAACAGTCAATCGGACCATGCCACAAAGACCAACGTCTTCACACTCTCCACTTCACATCTCGAGGACTCAGTTTAAGCGTGTCAGAATCCGTGAATATTTCTGGGATCAGATCATGAAAATCCTCCAATAAAAAGATGCGTTGCATAATAATTATTTTAGAATATAAATTATATAGGTTTCCGTGTTATATTTAGAGGATTTATGGTAAATGAAGAGAAACGTTACTGATAACTGGATATAAAGCATGCTGTCTTTCGTTTTATGCGGATTAAAAACAATCAAATTCTAACTACCCTTGATTACAGACAGTACTATAAAGCTTGTAATATATCTGATGCTGTGGGTTATTTTTGTCGGGTTTAAAGAAAGTTAATAAAGCATTTCTACTGAAAACAATGTAAACATCAGTATCAATGTTTATAAATACGTAACAAAAAACAAAAATCACACAAAATCTTTAGAACAGAAACAGCTTGGCTCCTCGCCAAGGGACTTGGTACCAGCTGCGGTTGCGTCTCAAAGAATTTGATTCCAAATTCAATTTCAGACGATGCCGGTTTGACATATGTAGTCTGGCCGGGGTTTCCCTCCTTATACATTTAACACAATATGGTTAGCGTCTGTCTACATGCGATTCCTTGGGACCCCATCCAACTCACTTACATGCAGACAAAGCTTGTTTCAGGAGAGTGCGCAATTCTTAGATGTACATACAAGTAATATGATAACCTAGTAGCTTTGGCAATACGTATGTTGATAATAGATATCCGTAACTTCTACTTCAGCATCAATTTGTTAAAGATGTTTCAAAGTTGCAAATATTCTGCCAAAGGAAAAAGTTGAAAAGATTCATTTTCGTAAAGACTATGAATGAAACAAAGGTTTACACTATAAATCAGTCTACAATTTATAAAAAGTTAAATAAATATTTATACTTTGAATAAAACTCAGGTTTGAATTAGACTAAAGCTTATAAAGTGTGTTGATAAATATTTATACTATACTGAGAGTCCTCTTCTGACTTAAACTGCGGTTTATACTTTGAATTATACTGAGGCTTATAAATGAATTTGTTGTAATATAACGAATAAGACGAAGGCTGAGTACATAATGTATATGAAACAGACAAAGATTTATTATATGAAGACGACTAAGGTTGATAATATGAATTAGACTAAGGGTTATCCAAAGAATTAGATTAAGTTTATATAATGCATTAGACGAAGTTTGAAACTATGAAACAGACAGACTAAGTTTATACTGTGAAGTAGACTAAGGTTTATACTGTGAAGTAGACTAAGGTTTATACTGTGAAGCAGACTAAGGTTTAAACTGTGAAGTAGACTATGGTTTATACTGTGAAATAGACTAAGGTTAATACTGTGAAGTAGACTAAGGTTTATACTGTGAAGTAGACTAAGGTTTATACTGTAAAGCAGACTAAGGTTTATACTGTGAAGTAGACTAAGGTTTATACTGTGAAGTAGACTAAGGTTTATACTGTGAAGTAGACTAAGGTTTATACTGTGAAGTAGACTAAGGTTTATACTGTGAAGTAGACTAAGGTTTATACTGTGAAGAAGACTAAGGTTTATACTCTAAAGCAGACTAAGGTTTATACTGTGAAGTAGACTAAGGCTTATACTGTGAAGTAGATTGTAGTTTAAACTGTGAAGTAGACTAAAATTTATAACGTTATAAGACGAAATTTTATACTATGAAATAGATAAGAGCTTATATCAAAATTTACAACAACGACAACACAGAGTTAAATCATCATCATCGGGTTTCCCAGCACCCAAAGCTAAAACCGGAATTTCCGCTGAAAAGTCGACAAAATGATTGAGATGTTTTGTGTTTAGAGAGCTATCAGATTGAACGGAGGAGAAGTACAAAATGTACCACTGTAGTCATCGTCGGTTAGCTTAATAATATCACCTGCTTAACAATGAAAAATATGTTATTTCCTGGTCGCACAGTGCATAATAAAAACAATAACTTCTAAGTTCAATATTCTAGGTTTCGAGCGTTTTCTAAATACTTTAGAAATTCATATTTTAGTGTGATTGAAATTCCCTAGTTCCTCTTTTTAATAACACTTTCCAATGGAAATGAAATTGATTAAATCAACTGGTTATGGAAATCCCACGGTTTAGTCTGCTATTGCTTATCATCTCGTAAAAATCCGTGGATTGAATTTATTCAAGAAATTAGAGAGAAAAAAAATAAGATAGCATGAAAATTGTGATTCAATCATGACCAATAAACGGAAAAAACTGATTTATGAATAATAAAATTTATTAATGATGCATGTTACTTAACGCTAGTGACTTCGCAAAGAAAAACAATGCAACGACCAAATAGTGAATTCGCTGCAAAGCATCACTTTCCTTCAACGACATATCAAAATCACGTGAAATCTCGCTTCGTCTCGTTCTTCTTCCCCTCGCCTGTGCTGTGTTTGTCATGTTACATCCATTCATTTCTCTAGACACCTTTTGTAATACCAGTAGATTACACAAATGACACACTGGTGATTATCGCCTTTCAATTCAATTTACAGCGTAGTCAAAAAACGAAAATAAACTTGAAATATAGCTGTTTCTCACTGCCTACACATTGAAGCATCGGAGACGACTGAAAAAAAAAATTCTGTATCGACAGAACCTCTATGCATTCATATGACGTCACATTGAAAATGACGGAATCCATTAAATATAGTTATATCCCAGTCCTAACTGCAGCTTAAATTAAAGCATTTTGTATCGATACGTCCTGTTTGGCACATCATCAGATTGATGTAATTACCACAAACAGTCTTCTCTGAGTGATTTGTTTACTTCAAACGGAAACACCTAAATAAAATTTGTCGGCGTGTTTTGAAGCAAGAGATAAATGGCCATTAGAATGTGTGAATCCGATTTCTGTGATCTTGGAAACGTCAATGGTTAACCTGCGTTATATATAAATACTGCCCCCCCCTATCCTCTCTCTTCCAAATTTTATCATAACATTATCATTTCAATTAATAATATATAATAAGGATTTACATACGATCAACATATCCATGTTAATTTAGCAGTCGTTCGCTCTAAAACAAATATCAGCCCATAAATCTCTTTTTAAAGACGTTTGTCCTTACTGATGAATTCGCCTTTGCTCTAGAGCAGCACAGCCACTTCAAACTTCCTGTAACCACAGCCTGGAAAGACCTATGCGCCTTTAACGAGAAGCATTAAAGGATGATGATGATGTACTATTTCTTTTACTTCAGTTTTATGCAGATGTCGTTCTACTGGGGGTTATTTAATGTCGGAGGGTGACATTTTGAGTCAGTTTGACGACTGTTTTATAGCTTTCGTAGTACCATGATTCGTGAAAGTATTTCTTTTCTGCTACATCCTTCGTTTGAGAGATGCAATAAACAGACCAAGCCGAGAGATTAAAGGAAGGCGGCGCGTGTGCTTTGATTCGTTTTCCACCTTACTGAAGTCAAATCAAAGTTCCCCAACTATAAGTATGGTATGTGTTATTTCTTTCAAATGTCCAAAATTACTCTAAAAGCCAAGCGAAAGCGAGAATACTCTCTCAATGCAGGTTTTAATTGTTAATGATTGATGGTGATACTTTTTAAAAAATACTTAGAAGAGAAGACATTGATCACAGTTTATCAGATATGTTATATAAAAAATTCAACTTGACAGAAATCTGGTCATAATTCAAGGCAAAATCGTTTGAATGAATGTATGTATGTAAAGACATTGCCGATATTGTTACAAAAAACAACATACATATCTTAAGAGCAAAGCAATGAAAAGGACTCAGCTCAGTTAGCGTATATAAAGGGAAATAACTCTAGCGAGACAATGCAAGTCTTCATAACGTAACTGAAGATGTTTACAAACAATTTTAAATTCCTTATATGACGTATATCAGTGATAATATTGTAAACGGTATAAAATTATTGATTTATTAATCATTATTCACTGTAAACGTACAATGTTTGCTGGACTCAAAAATAACTTATGGAGATGTTCATTTCCCTCTTCCTCTCGAACCAATACGACCTTATTGGCTTTCAAACAGATCAGGAAAATAAGAACAAATGCTCATGACATTTCTTGGTCCTTCCATGTAAGTTCCAGCTAAATCTCCTTATGACTAGACCTTCGAAGAGCAATGCTGATTAAGTACTGCTATACGTGATACATTGTCTGATTTTTATATAAACTTATATTTAATCATTCTCAATTTCTATCAGAGTTTTTGTTTTTCACACTCTTGTATATAGAATGCTACAAACTGCATGTGTGTTTAAGGAGGGACAACCATGGATAAATACATGCATCGAAAATGATTGAAAATATAACACCATGAAAGGCACCTATTAATTATTACCAGCCTTTCAATAACAACAACGTGGTTATCTGAGATTTTTTAAACATGTTTATTGAAAACAAATGATAAAACAATGACAAGAGTTTAAAAAAATAGATTGGCTTTTACTTAATTACGATTTGTGAACTTTAGTACTTTTTATGTTTTTGGTTCAAACGATCTTGAAATTCCTTCATAGAATGAAACAATTGAAATCTTAAGCCATTTTCATCATGGTAATTAGCATTAACCATCGTTTATATATATATATGTGTGTTTGTGTGTGTGTGTGTGTGTGTGTGTGTGTGTGTGTGTGTGTGTGTGTGTGTGTCTGTTAGGGTGTGTGTGTGTGTGTGTGTGTGTGTGTGTGTGTGTGTGTGTGTGTGTGTGTGTGTGTGTGTGTGTGTGTGTGTGTGTGTGTGTGTGTGTGTGTGTGTGTGTGTGTGTGTGCATGTCTGATACAAATGGTCAGAGTGTGTGTTATTACTTAAGCATATTCTACAAGGTTTCTTACAGTATGAATGTGTAGTACAGAAATATTTATAATTTGCAACATGAAATTTTATCTTAATGACAGATCAGATATAAGGATATTGATTTGATAAGAGAGTACTGGCCTTTCGACAGGCAAAGTGATTTGGGACTAAACTGGAAAGTGTGATCTGTAATATTAAAACGGGCAACATAAAAAGTGTATATACCGGGTAAAACACAAGGAATAACGTAGGGCAAGTTATAATAGAAACATATTCAAACATTTAAAATGAACCCCCTCCTTCCGGTTGCAACAAAATTCCGAAGTGGGACATCAAATCTCTACTGTGTATGCTAATTGCATGCACGCTTTGTGAAACACTGATACCTTCCTTGTGCAATAGTTAAGGACAATGTTTAAGTTTTTAAAATGAAGGTTAATGGTCACAGTCAAGGTCACATGGTCCAAAATGGTACCAGTGGGAAGATCCTGTCACAACGAACACTATTGCCAAATATGAACACTCCACTTCTTATAATTCAATAGTTATGACCAATGTTAAAAATTTTAAATGTAAATCAAAGTTTTTAAAAAAAATGATAAAAAAACAACTATGTGTACTATATGTAAATATGCCTACACGTAAATCACATTATTCATTCTATGAGTGAAATACGTTATTTGTATATATTTACAATGCTTCATAACATGGCATTCCTACTGTATATCCTTTACCAAATTCTGTTCTGTCTTATCAGCTCTGTGAACGTTGTATGCATATTACAAATTACGTAAACAAACTAAGGTAACCTTTCCATATTGTCCAGATGAAAACTAATCATGATTGAAAACTATTGAAATGATTGAAAACTATTAAAAGGAAGGAGCAAACTAAATCTGAGGAAGTATCTTTTTCTGTGAACGGGTGGTAAACCACTGGAATTCATTTCCTAATGCCATTCTATCGTCACCAACAATCAAAACTTTCGAATCCCGATTGGATAAACATTGGAGGCAAACTGAATGTGTTTATAATCATGAACTAGACAGTAACACACTGATCCATTTTCGGGATACTAATTCTTTTTAAATATGATCTTGATATATAGTATTAATACACTTGCGCCATTATTATCATAATTATTATTTTTAACTGGCCTTGGGATATAGCGTGTGTTGAATTTGCCTTTAAAATGTTCACATTTATTTCCCTTTAAATCTCAACTGAAAACAGATCAATGTCAGAGTATTCCAGAAGAATATAAAATTTGCAATCATGTTACTATAAATATTAATGATTTTGCCTGATTCCTGGTACTTACGCTATTTACAAATTAATTTTAACACTTTCGTATCGTCTCAAAACGACATTACTTTTTCTTTTCGATGCCGATTTTCCCCTTTTTTCCTGGCCTCTACTTCGACGTTCGTCACAAAACCATCTCTTTGTTCCCTCCTTCACGTCTGTCGTTTCTCAACATCCACCTCCTCCATCCCCTCCCCCTCCGCATCCTCCCCCTCCTCCACCTCCACAACCTCCTCCGTCTCCTCCACCACCTCCTCCGAACCCACCTCCACTACCTCCAAACCCACTTCCTCCACCCCCGTCTCCTCCAAACCCACCTCCACTACCTCCAAATCCACCTCCACTACCTCCAAATCCATCTCCTCCGCTCCCAAATCCATCTCCTCCAACCCCAAATCCATTTCCGCCCCCTCCATTTCCACCATACGACGCCACTCCAAGTCCCCCACTGTTCGTTACGCCTGGAGTGTAAGGAACCGATGTGCTTGTAAAACCAGCTGTAGGTGTAAATCCTTGGTTTGTATAGTTCTGAAAACCTGGCTGGCTTATAAATCCCGACTGGACAGTATCTGAAAGGGAGAGAAAAGTAATTCAGATGCTAGTATGCAGGAGTCCTTAAAGTTTGCACCAAACGCTGTATATATGTTTTTCTGATATCGAAAAAAGCAATAATAGGGAATACCGATAACTGATATTGTCGTTGAAGAAAATAGTGAAAAACACCCCCCTTTTTTTACCGTAAATGTCAAATGAATTGTTGGTGAAACATAAAAGTCTGGAGTGTGAAGCTAGAAAGGCGCCTGATGGAAGGTATTTGAAGGTTAAAATGTTTTAAACTAAAATCCCAGATATAATGGATATTTCCTTCAGTAAAAACAATTTAATGATCAGACTGTGTTTGTGATTGAAATGTTTCGAAAACAGTCGTTTTTAACGGTTATCGCCTTGTAGCCGCTAATAGCTTTAAAGAATACGAAGATATAATCGGTGTGTACCTTACTGATCCAAAATCAAGATCGTCAAACAGTTGATAAAGTTCTTTTGAGTCGACATAACCATTCTCTGGTAAAGAGTATATATAGATAGATAAAGTTACACTTTACGTAGATAAAACTGCGGTATTACCATTGAAGACAATAGAAATGTTGCTTTTCCTTTCGTCGAATCTAAAGCAAATACAGTTGTGTGATAATTCTAGACGCAGTTTACGTGTTAACGGAATCAGTAAAAGCAAGTTGAAATAACAGCTTCAACTGCCTGCATTTCTCATTAAAATACAATTTGTCTCCATTGACCATAATCAATTAAATTAGCCCCTGTCATGAAATTGTTTTACAAGGTGACGAAAGTTTTAGAAAGTGAACAGAAATTGTCATTTTAAATACAAGAAAATAAAATAAAAGAAAGGTTTTTTTGAAACTGTAGCGTTTTTTCTTTACATGCGTCAATTGGATTATGTTGATATGTGTCATTGAAAATATACACTGCACGTGACAACACATGTATTTGTTTCCAAGGACGACACTTTTATTTGATATTGATCCCCTCTCGGTCTTCAACCTCAAAAGAATTTCAGTTGGAGATATTAAAATAAGACAAATACATAGCCTTAACGATTTTCTGTGGACATTTATGAAGATTTATTAAATTTTACGGGAGATATTCTAACTTTATATATTCAAATTACTATCAATGCTAATGAGTTCTTTTTTATTCCATTGCTAAGTTAAGGTGTCAAAACATCAAACTATAGATGAATGCAAATATTGAACGAAAGCTACCCTCTTTGTTTTGTCTTCAATTTAACAATTCTAGAGAATGCTTCACTCATACGACAATAGATCAGTGGCTTTCCTCCGGGAACCCAGGCTTTCCTCTACCACCCAAATCTGGATAGTCTTATAATACCATGGCTGTTGGTAGGACAAAGGCAAAACCACACATAACTCCGGCAGTTAGAGAAGGCTCAAAGACTGGCCTCTTGTGTTATATCTAAACTTCGCTCACACAGAATGTGAGAATGTAAAGCAGTTTTCTTCCGATCAACTAATTAAAAACATTTTTAATAAGATATATTTACGATCTAACTGAGGGTGTCTTTAACCGTCATCTACCACATTTTGTTGGTAGAAATAATGACTACATATTTCCTTTGTTTAGTCTATGTTACACCATAATATTAAGTACAGTTAAAGCTCATTTCCTCGTATTGAACTTAAAGAGCAATACTCTGTACAGGAAACTCAGACACCCGTAACATCCGACCCGCCTGATAATGGATATTATATATTGCATGTATTTTTATCAGAATCGATTTATTTTTTACAAAGGACATTCTTTACACACTCTTAATACTTTGGAAGTTGAATTTGATTTAGAACCTGTCTTATTAGGAAAAGTACCTTTCAATGATGAATGTTATAACGAACAGGTCGTCATAATACGGGTAATATTTTTGAATGGCAGATATGTTAGAATATTGGTTGCGATAGTTTGTGTTTTAAACAGATTTACTCGCATAACAGCATTTCCATGATCAAGGCCATGCAAACTCGTTTAAGAAGTAAAGATAATTCACATCTTCTGCAAGTTGCAAATAGAAAACCGAAAACAGCAAACAAGGCAATATAAACTATAGACTATTTTTATATTCAAGCTTTGTACACGTTTGTGTGTAAGTTAGCATGCTTATTGTACATTCAAAATCACGACCAACAGAGACTAGTCCAAAACATGCTGAACAAATATATCATTACAATAAATCTATTTCTTGGACCAGAGCCCGAACTTAACATGCCAAATACTTCCGATATATCAGTTCTTGACGGTTCGCTGTTTTTCAGGGCATTTTATCCTACAGAAGTTCACAAGCTCAATCCGTAAGTGATACACGATTTATCTATGTAATATATATATATAGTTAATGACGATACGCAAGTGATAATATCAAAAAAATTGTTAAAAACCACACAAGAAAAAGTTAAGTGAGCATTTTGCATAACAGCTAAGCTGTGAAAACTTTATACAAAATGTTAACTTAACTTTTTCTTGTTTGTGTTTTTTTAACAATTTTCTTTATATATATCAGTAAGAAATGTGTTTTTTAGGTAAGTTATTTGTATAGTTTGAATTTCCTATGATATTCCATGGTATAATATAAAGAAAAAACCTATTCTGTTATATGATATTCAAAGTGTCAGATTTTCAAATAATTATAAGATTTTTGTTTAAAATCGAAATTCATTTGATTTTTCGTTCTTGAGATATGAATTATCTATCGTAATTCTGGACTGGGTTTTGGGGTAGGATTTTTCTAGATGGTATTAATAGAACCACAGTAGAATTTGGTATTAAGACCTGGCCGCATCAGCGTTTTACGAATTCAACAGTCTTAAATTACACTGTATTCTAATATACTGCTTTTTCGGCCACTAAAATGCTAAAAGGTCGTAAATGGATATAAAGCACGGTAAATAAAATAAATATATATTGCTGACGACCCGATAATTCGTTTTATGTCATACTGCTGTCATGTACATGCAGAACCCATGCACTTCATCATGCCCTTACCTCCACATAAGTCACACCACCTGGAGTTAATTTACCCAAAAAGGTTTGATTTGGAACGTATATCTGACTGACATAAATGTTTTAATGGTTCTTAATGCATAGATTGACATTAAATTGAGACAAACTATGTCAGAATGTTAAACTGTATAAGCAGAAAGCCACTGTCGGAAAAAAAATCATATAACAATGCAATATATCTACTGGAGACGATAAAACGACAGTGTGTAACAGTCTGTCTACTGGAGACGATAAAACAACATTGTGTAACAGTCTGTCTACTGGAGACGATAAAACAACATTGTGTAACAGTCTGTCTACTGGAGACGATAAAACAACATTGTGTAACAGTCTGTCTACTGGAGACGATAAAACAACATTGTGTAACAGTCTGTCTTCATGAGACGATAAAACAACATTGTGTAACAGTCTGTCTTCAGGAGACGATAAAACAGCAACATTGTGTAACAGTCTGTCTACTGGAGACTATAAAACAACATTGTGTAACAGTATATTTACTGGAGACGATATAACAACATTGTGTAACAGTATGTCTACTGGAGACGATATAACAGCATTATGTAACAGTATATCTACTGGAGACGATAAAACAACATTGTGTAACAGTCTATCTACTGGAGACGATAAAACAACACTGTGTAACAGTCTGTCTACTGGAGACGATAAAACAACATTGTGTAACAGTCTGTCTACTGGAGACTATAAAACAACATTGTGTAACAGTCTGTCTACTGGAGACGATAAAACAGCATTGTGTAACAGTCTGTCTACTGGAGACTACATACGAACTTGGTAAATAATTGAACATTGGTAGAAACAGACATATCTTAATGTTTGCTACTGATTACTGTACAAAGTCAACATCACTAAAAATGTTATAATCTTTTACAGTAATCGGAATATTTTCTGTAACTAAGCGATCACTACTTACGTGTGTTGACGTAAGTAACCGGATTTCCAGTCGGCGATGATGTAACCACACGTCCAGGCGTTGAGCGACGATTTGAGTTCACACAATACACACAAATGAAGACGACAAAAGCTATGAAGAGGCCGATTCCAACTAGACTGCCTATGACTATTCCGGCGATGATTCCGCCAATATTATCCGACCTTGAAACCAAGATAAGGCACGACAACATAACATCAAGCTGCAGTATTCGAAAAAATAAATAAATCCACAGTAACAGGGTATGTAACTGCAAGGCATCAATATGTGTGGAAGTTGTGTCTTGTATGAGGTACATGTATACCATGGTGAAGTGCGAGAATGTCTGCGTGCATGTTTGGCTTTGATTCATTGATGCATGAATGATAATTTGGCGGTTAACTTTATTTTTCATTGTTTACGGCTGTCAAATGGGATTCTCTTTCTATCTTCGTTTTCACTTTCACTTTCATTCCGAGCCCACTCTCCTAACTACCTTTTAATTGGTTTTAACTTTCTTGCTCTCCAGTTGGTCAATATGTCTGTTTTCACGACTCTTTCTTTCTTCCTTTCTCTTTTCCCGAGTCAAAGTGGTATGTCTGTAAGGTGGGTGCCCGATCTTTTTTAAGTGTTGGCAAAACCTGTAAAGGCCAACTGACAACTGGCATGTCCTGTTGGTGCGTATTATTTATTAGAATCCCTCTGATAGCCGTAACTTGTCTGTTTGTAATGTACACATGCGATAGGGGTTTTGTCTGTAATGTACACGTACGATAGGGGTTTTGTCTATAATAGACACGTACGATAGGGGTTTTGTCTGTAATGTACACGTACGATAGGGGTTTTGTCTATAATAGACACATACGATAGGAGTTTTGTCTGTAATGTACACGTACGATAGGGGTTTTGTCTATAATAGACACGTACGATAGGGGTTTTGTCTGTAATGTACACGTACGATAGGGGTTTTGTCTGTAATGTACACGTACGATAGGGGTTTTGTCTGTAATGTACACGTACGATAGGGGTTTTGTCTGTAATGTACACGTACGATAGGGGTTTTGTCTATAATAGACACGTACGATAGGGGTTTTGTCTGTAATGTACACGTACGATAGGGGTTTTGTCTATAATAGACACATACGATAGGGGTTTTGTCTGTAATGTACACGTACGATAGGGGTTTTGTCTGTAATGTACACGTACGATAGGGGTTTTGTCTGTAATGTACACGTACGATAGGGGTTTTGTCTGTAATGTACACGTACGATAGGAGTTTTGTCTGTAATGTACACGTACGATAGGGGTTTTGTCTGTAATGTACACGTACGATAGGGATTTTGTGCAGTTGTATATTTGTCAATTTGTTGCCCTCTTACATATATGTTAATAAAATCCAATTAAAAGTGCATGCGAAAAAATAATAATTATATGTTAATGAAGACGAAAGGAGCTATACATAAACCTGACTTGGTTATATCTATATCCTTTGTTATATATCTATTACTGTGATACACATCCAACGAATTTTGTTTCGTTGATATCATATTGCCATATATGTTATACCGTCTTAATTACTTTTTATTTTCAGTTTTAAAATATGTACACATATTTCATCTCTTAGGGCTCCGACTCCGTACTTACACATAACTTGTGTAGTCGTAGTAATCAACATACTGGGCCTGACAACAGTAGGTGTTAGTGTACCCCCCACAGCATCCTTCACTACAGTAGAAAGATCTATGAGAGTAGTACATCGTCTGATCCCCGTTATTGTAGTAGGAATCCAAAGAGTAACAGTCGGACCCCGCAATAGCAACTCCTGAAAAAATCAACAACATTGTATACTTTCTACAATATTATTTCAGTTGCCATAGCAATGATAAATACATAACTTTGAGTTCTCTTCTTTGTTGTTCTGTAACATTAATAACTATACTTATTCTTTGAGATGACATTGTTCCGTAATATTAAGATTGTACAAAAAAACAAAATGAATAGCAGCTTTTGATACAAATTTAGAGTAAGAAACAGAGAGCCAAAGAATCAACAGAACGCACCATACAGCTGTTTCGTCCTTTTAAGACTTGTCAGTGATACTAAGGGCCTACATTTTGGACCCTAAAGTGATCGAATGAAAAATGTGGACGGTGCTGTGCACTAGCCCCATAATTATATACATTTCGTCGTCTGCATATACCAGATAGTTTAAGAACAGCGTCAGGAATATATGTATATTCTGAACCGTGCCACTATTCGAATGAATGAAAACATGCAGTTTTTGGCAAACCTTTGGAACAATTAGTCAACCGACAATGTCTACCACCTGCTATATCAAAGATTGTAGAAAAGACACACAAGTGAATAACACATATCGATACAAATTTAGAATCAGATGCAGTATAGCCAAATACACTGTAGTGCAATATCATAAACGATAGAGCCAAATCATAACTGAAACTACTTGATAAAGCTGTTTTATCCCAGCGATAAAGACATAGTTTAACCGAACAAAAGAAATGACAAAGTCTAGATTGAGGAGGTACATTACCCCCATGACTGGATAATGATAATATCTCGAAATCCTACAAGTTGTTTGAGCAGCCGTTACCTTTACTATTGATTTCTTCCATATCAAGAATAAAAAAAAATGTTGTCAGTGTTACACCAATGTGTACATATCGTAAAACTATATGATCTATAGCATACCCCACTCCTGAATGCAAATTGTTGGATATCGATTTAACAAACCTTGATATCTGTTAACATTTTAGAGTTTCGTTAGCATATTACGTAATAAGTACCAACATAACACTTTTTTCGCTACCTGAAGCCATATCTATAATGGAGAAAAAATGCTCTACGTAAGATTTTTCTTGTTCGTTTATTAAACTAGAATGCATTTAAATGGGTTTGTAAACAACACAAGAAAGCACATGTAATTAAATAGAAAATAAAGTTAATAAATTTAGAGGTTTTTCAATAATATTTGAGAATTTTGTTTTATCATTTTGCAATTCTCGAATTATTTGAAGAATTAGAAACAATGTTTTCAAACAAAAGAAAGTATTATTTTCAATACCGATTGATAAAATCGTATCCCTGCCATGTTTCTGATAACACGCTTTGCTGAATCCTTCAGCAAGTGCACTGAGGCGCATCTTTATTGATAAAAACCCGTATGTGATCATTATTATATGACATAAATCTTTGGTTTGACCACCTGTTGCAAGGGAATTGATAATATCCATACAGTACAAATGTGTGGTAAAGACATATTGCGTGTAAGGGTAAAGTAGACATGCCTACAAGTAGACAGAAATAACATTTTATACAAATGTATAGAAGCTTGCCTATATCTCACTGACAATGTTTACATACTAGTAATACCATCTTTAGCGACACCTTTTGTTCTCCAAATTATATAATAAATGACAATAAACAATGTGGAAGAATATTTATCGGGCCTCTGATTAACAACGTATGTAAAAGTTTCTTACCTGTACATGACAGCAGCACAAACAACATACCCAGTGCCGCCATGTTGGAGGATATGTGACCTCGACAGTTATTTTTAGCTATTACCTGTCGACACGAACAGCTCGCTAAAACTGGTTATGGATGAACGGATATTGACAATAACCAGGTGGTTAGAATGATGCTTTAAAGTGGCATGCAATTAGAGCAAGAAAATTGATATTCAACATATACATACGTATTTAAGCAAAGGTTAAAAGATAGGGACGACAATGTATCCCAACAGTAATATTTTATCTCAGTTTTATGCATGAAAACCAAACATCAGCTCGCCGCATTGTCAACATACCATCGTAAGTTACAGCAATAAATGTAAGTATACTGTGATATGTTGTACTCGACATAACATAAAAGCATTCAAATACATCGGAAAGACCGTAATAAAATTTTAGCTCGTCATGTAGTGACTATTTGGGAAACTATTGATCGATGATGCAAAACATGTCACTGATCCATAAAGTAAAATTGTCTACACGTGTTTGTTCTGAACAGACCTCTGAACACGGTAAGAGTTGTGATCTGGAGATTTACATTTTGTTAGCAGAACTGTTTATACGTGCAGTGGTAGCTTTAAACATGGGGTTGTATTACGTTCTGCTACCCAGCTAAAGATTATACAAAAGACACCTTTTAATGCAAATATAGAATTAGATACTTAAGAGTCAAACAATGGATTAAACTGCATCACACAGTTGTCCTTCACGTACTCGTCAGTGATACGAAGTGTCTAAATATTGAAGATAAGGAGGCGAGTGAGGAACATCAAACGTGATCGAAAGAAATGTCAAAATTATAGACGTCATGTTTTGTTATGAACAAGGCTGTTTGATTGCTAGTTATGGATGGAAATGATTCTTCTTAAATTCATACTGACATACAACAGAAATTTTATTATGTATGTGTTGTCGTGTACATACTTATTTGACTCTAGCAAAACTTTTTAATAGCATCGCTTATAAGGTACGTTGTAAAAAGCACCCTTTTCTAGGTGTCTCTTTTCAACACAACATTTGTTTAAATAACATGTGTCATCAAATTGTGGAACATGTGCTTTTTGAGAAAAAACATCTTTGTTTCCTTCTGTTCCACTCCAAGTCACTAACAGGAACCAATGCAGGCCGTGCTTAGTCTGGTATTGTTTCAACAGAACTATTGATATTGATATATTTGTAGTCTTCCTTAACTACAATGCGAGCTAGGGGAATATGTATTCAACAGTAACTAATCATTTCTCAAAATCCTAATTAAAACTGCTATTCTCAATCAGTGCTGTTTATATTGCTACATTGAAATGTCAAAATATATTAACAACAAAACAGTGTATTCTATAAACCATCATGCACGACCATTTCGCCACTTTTTATGACAATGATTTACATGTGCAAGCCTCTTATGAATGTCTTTAGTATCTAACGTGACATAACGTCGGCTGGTGACTTTCCAATGTTTTCGGTGCGACATTTTGTCCTACCACCATGTGTTTTAATTAGTTTCTACATTGTATTATATGAAACAACAAATATTTCACTCATTGTTTAGAACGAAAGATAATAATTTTTTGAAATGATGATTTTTGTCCATCATTTTGTGTTCGAAATTTTAAGTTATGTACACGAGCGATTCACGAGTGTAAGTAAAGTAACTTGTAATGTTTAAAAAAAAATGGTGTTATTACATTTTTGTCTTTTACACAGTCTTTTAAATAATTCAAAAATTAAGAATTTGTGGAAATAGTATCATAAAAATATATATTTTCTTCAAACTTTTGGCCCTTAGCATCACTGAAGAGTCTTTGATGGACAAAACACCTATATGATGCAGTTCAATTAATTGTTTTGTTCTACTTTATCTAACTCTAAATGATCAGAAGATGCTATTCACTTGTGTGTGTTTTGTACAATCTTTGATTTGTTTAAAGTCGTTTTCTTGTACGTAACAGTATGACAGATAGACCCATTAGCAACCGCTAAACACAAACATATCCCGCTGAATGAAAGGAATACTTATATATCCTATTCACTTCAGACTATTAAAGTTAATCATCAAAGTATACTCATAAGTTACCTAAATTAGATAATCAATTGTTAAACCTGTGTTTTTCCTTTAAATGATGCCAAGTCCAGATTAGATATTTCAGTTATTATTGCCAGAAACCAAAAAGTCGTGATAAAGATGGAAAAATGCATTAGCTATTTATCTGATAAAGAGTTAGACCCTGATAATCTATTACACGTTGAACGCGACGACAACTCCACCACTCAAATAATGTTCTCCCATCTGTTTTAGTCCGAAGGAACAGACCATGTTTTACTACTCTGTCAGCAAACGTACTGTACTATTGCCAACGATTCAGATTTGTAGAAAATCTAGAATATTCCTCGACATTAACAGATTGTCCGTGTCTTAATCATCTTTTCTTTGTCAGTTGGAAAATCATAGCTGTGGCACAAAGAAAAATAATCTACGTGTAGCTCAAAAAGCAAGATAGAATATCAGTATATAGTGAGACATGCATGCAGGAGTACTAAATGGATTTTCATTATCCAGATAACTGCATATTTTCATTCCAATTTAACACACCTATGCTATTTTCACAGTAAAACGGAAAGTTTTTCGTAAAGTTCCGTCGAAATTGAGAGTAATGATACATTTTCTTTAATTCTAATACTTTTGTGACTGCTATCAAGATATCGTAATAGAATGATTTGATTGATCCAGTTCGAATTTCAGGAAAGCGAAAATGACCAATCTCAGACGGACATGATCCTTTGAAGATTTCAAAGGACCGACAACCAACTTCAAAGCCAGTACAAAATATCGTTATACGACCTCAAAATTAGTTTGACGAACACCAAACGATCAAACTACATGTAGTCCTCTTGTCTTATACGCAAGATGTCGCACATGGCACCTTCATTTTTGCCATGAAATGTTCCTGGGATGCAGAAAGCGATGGTGAGCGTAACGCCTGGAGTATCGAGGATGTACACTATCGTTCTCACTGTATATTGTAACTTTGTCCTATGTATGTGGCGTCCGTTTTATTATTTCGTATCTTGATAAAGGGCAGATCGTCGAGAAAATGTAACAATCGAAATTGTCATTATTACTTCACACGTGGTATATTGATGGTAAAATAACAAACATATACACAAATAGAGTAGTGACCCATTCCTTGACGTTTGTTAAAACACTTTCATTTTGCAACAAACGTTTGGTTCACCTAAGAAAATGTATTCAATCGAAAATAATTTTTAATCAAACTGCCCAAATCGGTATGATTTCAGTACCGGATGTTGATACTTCAGGTACACCTAAAATTGTCAGGAAGTTGAAATTTATAGAAAGGCGGTTGAATTGTCTTTTTTTTTCATACAAGTAAATAATATAAACAACAAATTCATTATAAAAATATATTTGGCGATTTTACTAGTAATATCGTAAAATGACTTTCAATTGTAGGTATGTTTTAATCATAATACATATCAAAATTATTCTGTTTTAGTTATGAGTTAATAATACACTTTGCCTAATTAATTATATATATATATATGCATACAGCTATCATAAACAACATTTTTCATTCCGTGATAGAATTGTTATATAAAAGGACCTGTCTGTAAGGTAAAGGGATGTCAACTTTTTGTTTCAACTACTGTTTAATAGGTTGCAAAATTAATACAATCTGATAATACATTTTGAAATGTACCAATGAGTAACTGAAGAGAAAGTCTGGTTTATTTCCGTTAGAAATTATTATAATTAACGTTTTAAAGATTGTACACTTTATCTAGTTAGGTTTATAAAAAGAACGTTCAAAATATGATAATGAAATTACATTACGTGACTATGCATTTACATGATATAAAGCGAAAGCGGATATGATCATTTGACACTTCCGCTCTTGTCTCTCAGAACCAAATACAACATTGCGACATCTGGTCTGGTCTGGTTAATCAAAACCATTTGCAACTTTTCAAATATTACATATTACACAAGTAAACACATTAAGCGGAATGTCTATGGCAATGTGCAAGATGCAAAGAAGCATATTCGAAAACGTTGAATTGATGCAAAAACGAAAGTCAATTTCAACAACATACACAATTGTATAAATGTGAAATAAGTGAATTAATTTTCATTTTTTTAATCCTTGGGTAAAACCCGAAGTACATATTCTATATAATCTTTGACAATAGTTCTTTAATTGCACATGAACGTCATCACTTCTAAAGGAAGAAGCTGTATACTTTTTTATCAAGCCTTTAACTGTTACATAAAAGTCCCTCTCATTCCAGTGGTATTGTGTGAAGAAGATATTTGAATTAAACATTTTATCAACTGAAGACAAATTATCTGCCAAATGTAATATAACATCAAAACACTGGATTTTTTTTGTCTTTTGAATGATAATAAACATTTGATATCGATATTTCGTTTTTTTTTTCATGTGTAAAACATCGTGCGCCGACCTAAGACAAAAACTCTTTTCCCTTCCATTATCATCTATCCTCAAACGCACCTATCATCACGTGACGTGGATTATCTTGCACCAAAGTAACTTTGTTCTGCAGTAGTCGTTTACCACGTGATAAGTCTGTATTCTTCAGTGACACCTTTCACATAACACTTAAGAATTGATGATGCGGCAGTTCATCCCGCCGATGACTAATTGAAGAAGTAGTCATCTGTTTCTGGTTCACCAACCCGTCGCGTGCTCCTTCCAAGACCACGGTAAACGAAGCCATCTCCGCCTCCGTACTCATCTCCGTCTCTCTCCTTCACAGTCGCGCGATGTGATTGTCGGTAATCGGTGTCTCGGACAACGGTTGCACGCTGGGAACGCCGCATACGGGGAGAACCATAACTATAGTCATCTGCACGCACTGTAGTGCGACGTTGTATCGTTGGACTTTGATCTAGTTCAACTATCTTGGCTCTAGGGGGTTCTTCATAAGTTCTAAATGCGGATCGACGAAGACTTCGTGCATAAATGTTATCGGGCACTTCAACGGTTTCTATAATGCGAGTAGGTTCGGGTTCCACTTCAATTCTCCGTAATCTTGGTTTTTCCTGTTCTACGTACACCAATTGTGGTTCCGGCTGCGGTTGCTCTACATAGACGATTTCTCTTTGAGGTGTCGGGGGTCGTGGAGCGTCAACATACACGACTTGTGGAGGAGGTGGTGGTGGCGGCGTCGGCGGAGGGTTCATCATTACGATAGGAGGTGGAGGAGTTCTCGGTCGTGGCTGTACTGGAGGATCTATCATGACAACAGGCGCTGGTGGTGTTGGTATCCGTGGCATTTTTGGTGCTTCGATGTGGACAATAGGTGTCGGAGGACGAGGAATTTCAGGCAATTCCGGTGCTTCAACATAAACAATTGGTGCGGGAGGTTCAGGAATGGGAGGAAGTTTTGGTGGATCAACATGCACAATTGGAGCTGGTGGTGTTTTCGGTCTGGGAATCGGAGGCAGAGAAAGCTTGACAACGGGAGGCGGCGGTGTTTCTGGTTTAGGTAAAGGAGGTACCTCCACGTAGAGAGTCTGTCGCGGTTGTGGAGGAGGTGGGGGAACTTCCATAAATACTATCTTTGGAGGCAGAGGGGGAGGTGGAGGCGCAACCACAGGGACAATTTCAATAGGCTGCGGAGGAGGAGGTGGTTGAACTATAACTTCCTGGCGCATAGGTCGCGGCATCACCGCTGGTGGTGGCATTAACATTTGCTTCGGTGGCGCCACCGGGGGCATCACCGGGGGCATTTCCACAGGCTCTTCAACAATTACTTCCTCTTCGGCCACTGAAACAAGTTACAATCCGTAAAAATGCATGTATTCGTTTATATTATCATTTGACATAGAATGATTTCTGTTTCAAAGAGGATAATGAAAGCAGTCGACTTTTCCCCTCGCCTAAACGACGGTGTGCATGAAAAAACAAAAGAATGGTTGATAATTCCTATTGCTACTACCAACATTCTAGCCTCAATGATATAAATAGCCATAGACATTTAGATTAATATCAGTAAATCCTTTGTTGTAAGGAACATTTGTTTGAAATTATCGCGCGAATTTATGCAATGAGCATGTGTTTTGTAAAAACAATAGAAATAAAAAAATCTATTTGTTACGGAGGCCGTTAAAGAAGTCCCTCAAACCACCCCTGCTATCGTATATAATGAAAATTGAAGAAGGAAGTTATTATCTTTACCAGTCTATCTACACTACAACAAGAAACCTGACGCCTGGCGTACATATTCTAGACCGGAGAGGCAGTCATGCATCATTCAAGTAAAGCATGGCCAAGTCAGCAGACTCTAGCAGACAACACTTACTCCTATCAAGTGGTTATCAAAGGTTCGAAGAACCTTTACATGCAACATGTTATGGGTGCTTTTAGTGCATCGTTTGCAGATTTTATTTGAGAGAGAAAGCAATATTTGGCCAAATTAGCCATAGCCTACGATGGATGTTTACGTTTGTCTATTGTTTACAGTTCATATACAAAGGAAGTTATCTCTAATGCGAAAATGATAACGCCACTATATCAAGATGAGGTCGCTAAAGTATTCAAATTACTTCCTTCGAATATGTATCACTACACGTCATCCTTGTCGGTATATTGACTCCAAAAACTAGTTTAAATGATGTTGGTATATTGTCTACTACTTTCACGCTAGTTTTAAATTTTGTCTATCAACAGCAACTTATGTGAATTGCAGATATTGTCAACTACCGTGACGTCACAGATGATGGCATTCCTTGTCGTCCCCTTTGAGTCACACTTTATACCATATATACAAAATGACGTCACAGGTTATAAAATGTATCCAATATGACGTCATAATTACATGAATTTTCGACAAAACTTTGACATCAAATCGGACCACACAAATGATAACATACCTCGATGTTTCCAGAAAATGACATATACGATGATAACTATGACAATTATGGCCCCTATCAGACAGAGGATGGCGACAAGAACGGCGGCGATTCCGGCCGGCGAGCTGTGGATGAAATATGGAAACACATGTTACTGACTACAACTCTATAGATAAAATTGTTTTCTGATTTCATATCGACCAACATCAATCGCCAAACTCTAATATTATATATTACAAGCAATCGAAATTTCTTTTCGAGATTTCCATATCTCTAAAATCGTTGAAAAAAGTCTTATTGTATTTTCGTTAATAAGTATAGGAAACAATACCACCAAACAACGCATTTTTACAAGAACTTTTTATTGAATCTTTCAACCCTTTAAAGGAGACATTTAACACCCAATAACCCTTTAGTAGCACATAGAGCCATGCATTCTTGTACTCTGATTTAAACAATAATCCAAGGAACCGAACATTTCACACACAAGTCATGTTGATGAAAGTTGTCTTCAAAATACTTACAAACTGTTGCAGCAGTATTCGTTTGGTGCATCCCCACAGCACAAGTATTCTCCATAACAGACCCGAGGAGCAGTAGTCGATACGCGGATATTGGCTGCATTATAGGTGAAATATGAAACTGTTCCACACTCGACATCAGCCTTCACCACGACTGCAACAAACATTTAAATCTAGCATGAAATCATGCTTTCAATGTATTCTTCAATAAAATATCTACAAAAACGTATAAACAGACATTAAAATCACCTACAAAAAACTATGTACATTGATGTACATGCAGAGCGGTGTCCAGACGACTGAGCCCGATTCAATCCATGTTAAATTTTGTAAAGTTCCCTCTTCCTCATTACATAGCGTTCTCCGATGTTCGTGGTCGCGACATCGAGCAAGATATTTCATCCTTTAACTCTGGCTCGTGTGTATTGGGTTACTATCAATCTCCTTGAGGATTACAATTTAAGTTAAGTAGAATGTATTATGACGAAGCATTATTCCAATCCGGTGTGTAAGCAGACCAATTGATACTTAACAAATGTGTAACTTCTAGTTACTAGTTGTGCTTATTTTTTAAAACTGAATTTTCTGTGTAAATTGTTTTGGTTTTGAATTTCACAGGTAATCTTGTTATTTATCCAGCTATATCGACAACAATACAAATATATAAATAACTCCAATAGTGAGATGATAAAGGGCGACAACTCTAAATTTGCCAATTAAATTCATATGTAGCCATACGAAAATTAAGTAGAAAAAGAAAAGAAAAAACATACAAACAACGCAGTATATTTGTGCTATAGACTTGAGCAGATAACCATAACAAGTAAGTTGAGCCAACGACGAAATATTATATGATTTTAGCACACATTGAAACCAATCTTTCTCAATCCTCCAAATCACCAGTGCCAATTCTTTATCATTTTAAAAGGTTTTCTCGTGATATACAGTACATGGGCAGCAATTTCAGGGAGAATGTGAATATCATAATCTCGACCTTCCCAGTATGTCCTTGCCCCGCAGCTTTTACAATGATAGAAATCACCAGAGGTTTTAGCTGAGAAGTTGACAATCTAGCATCCGTAATACCGTTATACAAACCACCCACGTTGCTTGAAATTCCGTTATGATTTCAAAGACAGAATAAACCCGTAGCTCGAAATATTAATGGTTCTTTTTATATACTTTTTACAAACTAATAAGACACATTTTGAGATGCCAAGCGAAGTCCTTCCATTTCACTTTCCGATATATTGATAACGTCTTGAAAATGTCCATCGTATATTTCCATCAATTTTGGAAACCAAGCATACAGCAGACCACTTCTTCAGTTGCTTTCCTCTACTCTATTTCTTCCTTCAACGAAATCAAGATGGACAACTTTCCACCTAGCTGCATACGCATGGTGATTTTATTTTCTGTTTTGTGAATTTTCTATTTCTGAATAGCAACATCCCCATCGTATGGTGCTTACATGTCTCGGTTGATTCGATATTTCAGAGACTGTACCAAATATCATCCTTTTTGTGCAAGATGTCGGCGACTGACAGACGAACTCACAATACAGGGTTTCAAGGGATGCAGAATAAGGGGACATTTGAAAGTCATTATAATGTCTTATTTAGAAATAGGCTATTCTTGTGCAGCATGAAGTTGAACGTGTTTGATTATCAGTAACATGCGGTTTTGTCAATCTTTACCTTCTCTCTCTTAAGAGCGTGACATTACTTAATTGGATTGACCAAGATTTTTATGACGGGTTTCGTTCATGAAATAGAAGACGCTTACTCTTCCGGAACACCTTGTTTTAGTCTCTTTATATTTTTCCAGATGTCCCCTTGTAAACTTTTCTATTGTTCATGTTTGCCCAGTGACTTTGAATTAAAATTGTGTTGACAAACGGTAATAACTTTGTATATATTTAAAACATCGTCAATATTTACCTCCATGTACACTCTGCAACCCCCGCTCTGATAGAAAAAGAGTATGAGACACACAGTACAGAAAGATGGGTTACAGACATCATAAATTGATGTTGTTCTCCAGGGTTTTCGTTTAGGAATAGCATTATAACGAAATGAACTATGTGTCTGTGAAGGTGTGACTAGATTACTTGTTAACCTCAAGTACAATAGATCGCGTGAATTTGTGAGTGTCAGTTTAATGTATCAAGAGAGAGTTTATCTTATTTGTAAACTGCCTTTAACTCAATCTTTAAATTCAAAATATACACCCGTCATGACATTGACATACAATTTTTAATGTAGAATAGAAAACGATGACTCTATTAAATCGTATATCTAGCCTTAACTACTTACCTTATTTAAAAGAATTTTACTAGATCCGATAAAAATGACCATTGATGACAAATCCACTACCAGATATTCCAACAATGAATGGAGAGAAAAACAACGCATTCTGTGAGACATTGAGGCATCATCAGCTGTGATCTCTATTAGAAAGAGTCCATTACATTTTATGGAAGATAGGTTCAAATACTTTTTATGTACTTTACTACATCAATGAAATTGTTATGATCGTACACCGGATAACGTATATAGGACAAAACCAATGGCCCCTGAAGGTCAAGTACACCGACCGACGAAGCCATCGCCCTCATGCTTTGTATGTCAAGTTTTCAATAGGTTTACCGATTTAACTAACATTTGTATTCGCCTAATGTTTTAGTGTTAACAATTGACGACCTTGTGAATGAAAGGTTCCACTTTCGATTAGTCATAGTTTAACTCTAAAAAAAATAATAACAGACGAATGGATCAGAATGAAACACAGTGTCAAGTGTTTAGGCTTTGTTTGTGAGAAAGACGTGTCCGGTTTAGTGGGGTAGGTGGTTGGCGTGAGGGATGCAGGCGGGGAGAAAATGGTTCGTTTTGGAAATCTAATGTTCTTAGAAAGCTGAGATCACTGGCATGGCCATCTTGTGCTACTGTAGTTTTGTCTTTGTGAGAGACACTTTGACTCAATAGCAAGTTGTTTCGATGGCGTTGCCACAGCTACAACGAGACCCCGCCTGGTTTACGCTGGTATAATCCCAGACAAACAAATACAACAGACTAAGTCTTACGTCAATTGTCAACATTTTGACCTGTTGTCCTGAACATCTTTTTAGCATTGTTTCTTGTTTTTAGTATAGCCCTTATATCACCACCTGTTCGTCGACTAGTACAGATTTCCCTGTTGTTGCACTGTACTCCGCCTTTTCTTCTTAACACTTGTGAAATCGGAACAAAATAATGGATTTTTTTCATTGATGATGAAGTGGTGGGTCATTGAAAAGGAAATGGGAAAACAACATGGTATTAAATATATGTCCATAAAGCTTACAAGACTTTTTTCAGTAGATTTTCTACATTAAGACACGATAACGTCAAGGTCTAAGTTAAACCCAGTGAGCTACAGCGTAATTCTTCATAACAACAAGTTTTAGCCCGGACAATGATCCATGGGGAAATTGTATGGTAATTATAGCCTATTGAATGTTGTAGTGGTGGTATGTCATATACACAAGAATGTCGACTATCGTATTGTGTCAAGGCACAGATTAGCCCTGCTGTTACAAATCCCTCTTTTAGAGTTTTTCGCTTTACAACTTACCGAACTGTTGTCCTTGCCGAACTGTTGGCCTTGCCGAACTGTTGCCGGAGTTTAGATTCATGTTTTCGTTACGTCTTGGAGTTTAAATAGTATTAGCTTCAAGTTGTAAAATGAACGGTATGGGTTTATATAGAGGGCGGATGAATCGGGAGAAATTGAAGAGAGACTTGATAGAAAATAGATTGTGGGTGTATATAGAAAAGAGAAAGTTGGATGTAACATGAATGGGAGTGACAATGTGTGTTTGATAGTGTGTAGTACTTGCCCTGTCAATCAAGAAATTCGCACAGCATAAGACTATCCTACCTTAATAGAAAAGAAATGTTGCCATATGGAGGAACATTTCATTTGTGATTGAAAAATAGTGACGAAGCTCTTCAAGTAAAATTTTGTAAATATGGAAATATCATTAATTTTGCTGTTGGTAATGAAAAAATAATATATGACGCAAGTTATTTCAGAAAATTTCCGTTCCGTGAGGAAAGGTAGTCATTTAAATAATTCGCACGTTAGCATAGTCGCTTTCTGCGTCTCCGCTCTGATACAGTTAAAGTCTACATGTAGGTTATCTAGTGTATCTAATGACAAGATACATACATACATACAGACACATACATACAGACAGGGGGTACCCGAAGGTTACGTGATGAAACAACCCAGAGTGTTCGTTCGTAGACAGGCGGGGTTTACTTCCATGTTTGTATTTATACGAGTGACAAGAAACTGTTGGACAGGGATGTGAGTTTTACGGTTAGTTAATTTCGGCAGCTGTGATTAACTATATCGCCGTAAAAGATCAGATGACATGCACAGAGAAGATAGTGATACTTAGCTGTAATCGATACTAAGATCTCTAGATTGACACGTTCAGGACACTAAAATCTACATTAAACTTTGACGTATATGTGGTTGTATATTCAAACAGATTTGTTTTAAGTTTGTTACACAACATAGTAATAAGGGAAAACCTCTTGTTTACGTTTTGAACATCAGTGAATTAACACTAAACAAAACTACCAACGACTCCCAGAAATACTAATTCCTCCCAAACATTAATCTTACCTGCGGCGAGCGTGAGAATTAGGGCGAGGGTTGCCCCTCCCCTTTCCGACATTTTTAACATCTCCGTCCGGGATTTGGGGGATATTCTCACATCCACCCGATCAACGTATCACACCCTCCTCCGGTGTACGGATGTTACGCCTCGTCTCACACACATTAAAACAGGTTTGCCGAGCTAACGTTACGGTAGAGTGTACACGTACACCCTGCTGACTATATATATCCCATTGTAAAAGATTTCAATTGTGCTGGCGTCGTGCTTTAAATACCACTAGACCCAATAGTTACCCATTTTTTGCGGCTTACCTGTTTCCATTTATCTTAAAGTCCGGTTTGGTAATATCATAGCTTATAAAATGTTTTACTTGAATACACGATTTCTCAATTATACAGGTACACGTGACACACAAATCTGTGTAATGTTGTAAATTTCTCTATATCAAAAGAGGCGAGTGCCGTGAGTAATCACTTTAACAGGTATGACGTGTACAATTAAACGTTTTGAACTGCCCTATCAAGTTAATTTCTCATCAAATATAAATTTTCGTAAAGTTTGTTCAGTATCTATCTTATTTATTTCACTAATTCTTTTCTCCGTCTCGTTTCCCTACCATATTCAGTATTTTGAGTTTAAGTTTGTCGGGATTCATGAGGATAAGCTCTGATGTTGCTTCTCGGTTAAAAATGCAACTTTGCACTAAGTTAAAAGTTTTATCAATACATACAAATGTGAGATACTTAAATATCTCTCAATTTCATTCTAACATCTAGCGTGTCATTCATTGCACCGGGAGTAAAACAAAGGGAAGTAACTCTGAGAGACAAGAAATTCTCCAGCGTCACTCATCTTGCACATTTCAAGAGAAGGTAGATACACACTCTACAGATACACAAGCACACAAAATGTGCCACTAGAACAGATATTGTACATCTTTTCTATGTAAGAAACCTTACCTGTCCTTCACAAGTAAGGTATACTTCTCTATGGCTTGGATTCAATAATTTTCCTGTACAAAATTTCTGGCAGAATATCATTTTCGACTTGTGATGCGATGTTCGACAAACACCAGGGCAAACAACTTTGTTTGTTAAACGCAATTGCTCTACAACTGCAATTGAAGCAAATATGAGCTCAACTATTGTATAAAATATAAAGAAAAAGAAAGTATTTGAGTTGTGTAGTCAATATAAGCGTCGGCTAGTGCAAAAGAAAATCTAGTTCATGTCATTTCATTAAGGGATATGACAAATCAACGTTTAAATGGGATTCTTACTGCGTTCAGGTGCCCACCATAGTATAAGCAGGTATTGAGTTGACAAGCTGTATTTTAACAGTTTGCTAGTTATCGAAAGAACTTTATCCAATGGAAGACAGTTGATAAGTGTCTGTTTCGCGCAATATTAAGATATTTACTAAGGATATCCACTGGACTTGTACAGCCAAAGATGTTTTCGTTGTTTATCAATTTCCGAACTACAGTATCACAGGGCTATTTGGGGACTTGTCTACTTTGTAGAAGCTGGTGTCTAATTCTGGAAACCTACAACTATGGGAGTTTATCTAATTTACATAACTTTTATAAAGAATACATTTTCTGCTCATCTGCTCGTTTGGTAATTTTACGTTTTATTTTGAACACAACAAACTGTCCTTCTTATTGAACTTTATCGCTTACTCAAAAAATGTAATGGGTAAAAAACAGGGTTCGGTCAGACAAAACTATAATTTCAGGCCACTTTTACGACCTTTTTGGATGCTTCCGTTAGTTGGCATCATATATATTTCTATATTAGTCACTAGATGACATGTAATATGTTGTCACATTCAACATAAATAAATATTTCAAGTTTATGGAATGACGCACCAACCGAAATCAACTGTAAAATTGTAACACATCAGATTTTCTTGTCACCATTTTCCATGCAATTTTTTCGTATACAATTTCTATATAGTTTGACAAAGATTATAATGAGAACAAGGTAAGGTTATAAGAACAATTACAAATTTTACTTACATATCACCAATATTATTATCATAAATCGTAAACATGTCTTTAAATTACATATGTCAATAACCACGACCTCAGGACCTGTTCGATCTACTACAAAAACATATTTTATTAGTACACTACCAGTGAGAAAAAGTCAGTCTACATGATCATGTTTGATTACAAGAGTAAACTGACAGTCTAGTTTAGCTTTAAGTTCATCTCACTCATAGTATCAATGATTTGATCCAAGTCAATGTGTTATTATTAGTATCTGTTGCCGGCAACCTCCTGTTAATATCTATAATGTTCAGTCCAGCATCAAGCTCAAATTTACAGAGAGAAAATATATTGTGAAGAATTATATTATCTACTTCTCTGTCATATTGCATATGTTTCGCTTATTTCTCGTGTAAGTCTGCCAGCCTTGGAATGATATTTTTACATTGTACTGTAACTTCACACCATACATATATGTATGTACTTATTTTAATTGGATATGATTTTCTTGTTTTGAACAATATGCTCTTTCATTGCATTGTTATTGTTGTTGATCCTTAAGACTCACAGCGAATTCTCAGTAAACAATAATAAACTGTACAGAAATATGAGCTTACTCTATCTACTTCCATCTATGCTAGATAACAAGGCCCGATGGCTTTAAGCAATCATTTGAGAGCTATTGGTCACAGATCAGAAGAGTCTGTGTCGTGCGTGTCTTGTCGTCCGTTGTCAATCCGTCCGTCCTTCCATACCCATCTATAAGTAATATCTTATTGTCACTTCTCATAAATAGGATAAAGGTTCTACACAGAGGTTTCGGGCCGTGAGAAGGATAAATCATAGGGGAACTGTGACCCATGTGACATACAAAATGGCCGGTAGCTTGGAAACAGTTTCGTGAAATATTCTATCCCTCTGGGCTTTACCTACGGACAAAACTAAACACAAAAATAAAATAAGAACTCATTCTGTATCTCTCTGGGCTTTAACTCCGGACAAAACAAAACACAAAAATAAAATAAGAACTCATTCTGTATCTCTTATCGTTATAGAGCTGAGATACTGGGAGGAAACTGATGCATTTAATTTTCGAAATTGTCTTGGTTCAAAGGTCAGATCTCTACATGAAACAATCAAAACATTCAGCTGACCTGCATCTTCTAATGACATAACTATGCTTCTAGATTTCTAAGTTTGATGTCCCACTCAAGCTCTGAAAAAAAAAACAATCGGAAACTGATGGTATTCAGATTCTTTTTTTTTAAATTTTGACACCATTCAGGTGAAAGAAAAAAAAGTTGACGTCAAAACCATAACATCAGTATGGTTAAGGAAAGACAACTCCTGGTAAAAAGTGTTCGATTCAAAACAAAAAGCCAATTAACAACAACAACAACAACAACAACAACAACAGCAGCAGCAGCAGCAGCAGCAGCAGCAGCAGCAGCAAAAGCAGCAGCAACAACAACAACACGAATACATGTAAATACAACCTCCCTGGTTTAGTACATTTTTTATTTAAACATATATTTTCTTCTCATACATCTATTTAAAGAGGAAAGGTGGCATCAATTCAGCTTCATCAATTTATTTTAAATTACAGTTTCAACCCAACATGATAAATGAGTATGGATCTCAAGACAATGAAAACAACATCATCGCAAAATGAAAAAAAAAAAAAAAAGATGAAAAATTATAATAAAAGAAAAGGTTCATACAAGGTAAACTACATAAAAATGAAGACAATGAAAACAACATCATCGTTCCAATCCCATATTTCAACATAATTTAAACCACATATCGCTACATTAATTCTTTTTCGCATTGTAGTTCTTTCCCATCCAAAATCTTCATATATTTCTAAAAGCGATTTCATAACTTTTGCAACAGATTTCGATGATAGTGTCATGAGTCTAGGACTGTTGGGTAGTTTCCCTGACCTTCTGTTACCGTCCAAGACAGATACTCTCGGTAAGATGGTGGCTTTTCAAGGTCCAACAGATAACCAGGTGGCTTTACACATTCTTCATACGAAGGCAGCAAAGTGAAAATCTGCATAGGTTTTCCTGAAATGAGAAAAGATATATCTAATTCTGAAATGGAAAAAAGAAACAAAGCATACGACAGATTAAGCTCGCTCACTTAATTTGCATATCCGCCATCTTGGTTTTCGAATATACTATAAAGGCATTGCAGAAGGACCGAGAACTAGTGAATCTTAGAATTAAAGGGATCAGGCACATTTTTACCGGTCACTTATTGCACCTGACACCGTTCTGTATGCATTAATATAATAATAATCATTGTTATTTTTCTGAGGTTCCCACGAGATTCACAAAACTGATTGAAGCGGTAAGCGCAATATAATCTTTTGTCGTCTTATTACAATTTACAGAACCGACTCGATATTTTCAGATTCCGGAAACAATACCGAAGACGATGCAGATGTTAAGGTTCTTAAGACCTTTGAAATAGTTATTAATGCATTTGTGATCAAAAGTTGAAGGGGCCAGCAACGGGGTAACTAGATTTATAACTTGCAGGAACGGTCTGATGAAAAAAAACCCAGATATTCTGAACACGGTGTCACCTTTCAACCGCTTTCCCCAATAATGATTATATCTCTGCTGTGTAAGATGCCATCAGTGGAGCTATCACAGTGAGCGCTTGTAAAGCTATGGAAAGTCGAACACAGTCATAAATGTGACTGACGAATTTATTTTGAATACTACTGAACAAGCGCAATGGTCGAATAAACAGCATACATTTACATGCTCATACATTAAACTGCATAGACATTATTTACAAACAAAAAGAAATTAAGTTTTGTTTTGCCTCAACATCTAATATTGGAAACAGGATAAAGAAATAAAGAAAACTATAATTTTACCCTTTCCTACCCCCTGTTTCCATGCTTGCCGCCTCTCAAGATCTGGTGACGTCACGGGGTATTTTGACGACATTATCTCATGAATATTAATGAGTTGAGGGAGCCTATTTCTCCACACGGAAAGAAAGAAAAGAAAGAATAAAAGAAAGAAAGAAAGAAAGAAAAGAAAGAAAGAACTGTATTTTAAAAGAATACCTGTTTGGACCAGTACTATAGCATATTGATTGATGTTTTTATGCAAAATCGAAACTTCTTCCATTGAAAAAAATAATATGTATCAGTTGAAGATATAGAAAACATTTAATAATGACATTTTCTTACCAATATCAACAGACACATGGGGGGTTGCCACTTTTTCATTTTTGTCAAGTGATGTCACATCCGGTTCCGGTAGATCACTCCTCCTTTGAGCTTGGCAGTACTTACATGTTAATAAGAATTTGAAAAGAAAATATCCAAAAATTAATACACCTGATACTGCAATACCAGCAAACGCTCCCAGATCTACTGACATGTCTCCTTTATTGCAAGTCCTTGAAACACAGCGATCCACCCCAGCTTGGACTCTCCTTCATAAGACACAGAGAAAAACAAAGATTTGATTATATTCCATTCATAAGCAACCAAACAGAAATAGACACCAGCTAACAAACTGAAAATCTCTCTTTGTCTATAAAATAGTAGTGCTGGCGTGCTCTCCTTTCTCACATTTTTGAGAAAATATGACTGCAGTAATGTTATGACAGTAGTTATAGTCTGTTCCTATTTAACCTGTGTTGTTGTCCTGCCTGTTTACCTGTGTTGTTCTCCACTTGTTTACTTGTGCTGTTCTCCACCTGTTTACCTGTGTTGTTGTCCCACCTGTTTTACCTGTGTTGTTCTCCACCTGTTTACCTGTGTTGTTCTCCACCTGTTTACCTGTGTTGTTGTCCCATCTGTTCTACCTGTGTTGTTGTCCAACCTGTTTACCTGTGTTTTTCTCCACCTATTCTACCTGTGTTCTCCTCCTGTTTACATATGTTGTTGTCCAACCTGTTTTACCTGTGTTGTTTTCCACTTGTTCCACCTGTGTTGTTGTCCAACCTGTTTACCTGTGTTGTTGTCCCACCTGTTCTACCTGTGTTGTTCTCCACCTGTTTACATATGTTGTTGTCTAACCTGTTTTACCGGTGTTGTTTTCCACCTGTTCTACCTGTGTTGTTGTCCCACCTGTTTACCTGTGTTGTTCTCCAACCTGTTTTACCTTTGTTGTTGTTCTCCACCTGTTTACCTGTGTTGTTGTCCCACCTGTTTTACCTGTGTTGTTGTTCTCAACCTGTTTTACCTGTGTTGTTGTTCTCCACCTGTTTTACCTGTGCTGTTGTTCTCCACCTGTTTTACCTATGTTGTTCTCCGCCAGTTGTGTTGTTGTCCCACCTGTTTACATGTGTTTTTGTCCAACCTGTTTTACCTGTGTTGTTTTCCACCTGTTCAACCTGTGTTGTTGTCCCACCTGTTTACCTGTGTTGTTGTCCCACCTGTTTACCTGTGTTGTTCTCCCACCTGTTTACCTGTGTTGTTCTCCAACCTGTTTGCCGTTGTTGTTGTTCTCAACTTGTTATACCTGTGTTGTTGTCCCACCTGTTTTACCTGTGTTGTTGTTCTCCACCTGTTTTACCTGTGCTATTATTCTCCGCCTGTTTTACCTATGTTGTTCTCCACCAGTTGTGTTGTTGTCCCACCTGTTTACATTTGTTGTTCTCCACCTGTTTACCTGTGGTGTTGTTCTCCACCTGTTTTACCGGTGTTGTTGTTCCCAACTGTTCTACCTGTGTTGTTGTCCCACCTGTTTACCTGTGTTGTTCTCCACCTGTTTTACCTGTGTTGTTCTCCACCTGTTCTACCTGTGTTCTCCTCCTGTTTACATATGTTGTTGTCTAACCTGTTTTACCTGTTGTGTTTTCCACCTGTTCTACCTGTGTTGTTGTCCAACCTGTTTACCTGTGTTGTTGTCCCACCTGTTCTACCTGTGTTGTTCTCCACCTGTTTTACCTGTGCTGTTGTTCTCCACCTGTTTTACCTATGTTGTTCTCCGCCAGTTGTGTTGTTGTCCCACCTGTTTACATGTGTTTTTGTCCAACCTGTTTTACCTGTGTTGTTTTCCACCTGTTCAACCTGTGTTGTTGTCCCACCTGTTTACCTGTGTTGTTGTCCCACCTGTTTACCTGTGTTGTTCTCCCACCTGTTTACCTGTGTTGTTCTCCAACCTGTTTGCCTTTGTTGTTGTTCTCAACTTGTTATACCTGTGTTGTTGTCCCACCTGTTTTACCTGTGTTGTTGTCCCACCTGTTTTACCTGTGTTGTTGTTCTCCACCTATTTTACCTGTGTTGTTGTCCCACCTGTTCTACCTGTGTTGTTTTCCACCTGTTCTACCTGTGTTGTTCTCCACCTGTTTACCTGTGTTGTTGTCCCACCTGTTTTACCTGTGTTGTTGTTCTCCACCTATTTTACCTGTGTTGTTGTCCCACCTGTTCTACCTGTGTTGTTTTCCACCTGTTCTACCTGTGTTGTTCTCCACCTGTTTACCTGTGTTGTTGTCCCACCTGTTTTACCTGTGTTGTTGTTCTCCACCTGTTTTACCTGTGTTGTTGTTCTCCACCTGTTGTACCTGTGCTGTTGTTCTCCACGTGTTTTACCTATGGGGTTCTCCACCTGTTGTGTTGTTGTCCCATCTGTTTACATGTGTTGTTGTCCCACCTGTTGACATTTGTTGTTGTCCCACCTGTTTACCTGTGTTGTTCTCCCACCTGTTTACCTGTGTTGTTCTCCAACCTGTTTGCCTTTGTTGTTGTTTTCAACTTGTTTACCTGTGTTGTTGTTCTCCACCTGTTTTACCTGTGCCATTGTTCTCCGCCTGATTTACCTATGTTGTTCTCCACCAGTTGTGTTGTTGTCCCACCTGTTTACATTTGTTGTTCTCCACCTGTTTACCTGTGGTGTTGTTTTCCACCTGTTCTACCTGTGTTGTTGTCCCACCTGTTTTACCTGTGTTATTTTCCCACCTGTTTTACCTGTGTTGTTGTCCCAATTGTTTACCTGCGTTGTTGTTCTCCACCTGTTTACCTTTGTTGTAGTCAATTTTGAAGACCCAGGCAACATACTGATGAGTTTTCATGCTACTCAAAACCAACTTTACCCTAGCTCAAATGTCTTGGCGTTCCTGGCCACTAACAAGATAACGCTCATCCAACATGTAGCAGGAGGTAAACAGAGACACTGACCAAAACGTTACCGTAACATTGACAGCTGCCTCAACCAACTCAAAGAACGTTTGGAGAATGGTTCAGCTGATGCTATCCAGCACAGAGCATCCCGTCTTATATCTAAAGTGATATTTTGTTAACTTGTAACAGTGGTTTATATTTGATGATGTGTTTGGATATTTTTAACAGTTTTACCAAAGGAGTATTCATTATCAGTTCTTATTATAGACTTTCTTAATATCTCATGAGTGCATTTAAGGTTGTACATATATATATTTGAGTAAAATGTATGTTTGTGTATCTCAAAAATATGCAAACCTGTGCTACGACTTTCTCGACATCTGCAGATCTCTATGTTAAATTGAAATAATGTAATACACACTATGAACAGAACAGGTAAGTATTCCACCTGTATATAGGTACTATATCAGAACAGTATAGGAAATAGTCTACATGTTCAGAGGTATATCAGAGATTGTGTTTTTGTTGTTATGTTGGTAGTCATAAATGATAAGAAGAAATTTACGCTAAATGAAAATTAAATGTTTTTTCAGCAATTCATTATCAGTTTATCATCAGCAAAACTCTGAAAGATATGATCACACAATCCTTAACTTCAAAAATGGTTCAAGCTAATTGTCAAAGGGACTTAATGGCTAGATATTCATTTCATAACTGATAAAAAGCATTATTTGTTTTAGATATCTGTTAAAAATCGTTTACTTTCTGCTAATCATAATATTTTAAAATTTGCATAACCATTTTATTAACAACGAAAAAAAAATTAAAATAAAATAGTAGCGTCCCAACACTAATTAATATCATTATCGTTCGGAGAGTGAAATCAATGTCTTTGCACGTGCAATTTTAGATTCAGATTAATTCAAATTCTTTTATTTCGCTCTGTTTGAATTTAAATCAATTTTATTGCATAAATCTTACACAATAGGATCGGGCGCAAGTTGTCACAACTTATAAATGTCCTCTCCACAATACAATTATACATATACATAACTTAGCAATGACCTAAATAAATCAGTACATAAATGGAATTTTTCAAATTTTAAGTAAAGAAGAAAAAGGACAGTAAAGAAAAAAGGTGCAAATAACAGAAAGGAAATGGGATGTTGAGAATTATAAATTAAAAAAAAAAAGAACAAAGTAGGTGCTCAGGGCTAGTCAAATGGCACTGTCGACATGTAGAAATATAATGACCTGTATATGTACTTACACAAATATTTTGCTATCGATAATATTTTTTTACAAATAGCTTCATTTAATTTTACGTCCAAGGAATTATCACCATACATAAGGTTTTCATATGTAATTTTACCATACCTAAAATGAATGTCTCAGCATTTTATTTCTTTCTACATTGTATAATGGACAACGAAAAATAAAATGTTTCCCGTCCACTACAGTAAGTCCACATCGACAGTACGGACTGTCAGTTAGATTAACACGGAATATATCATTATTAAGAATACTAACACCATTACGGATACGACAATGTAAAATATTAACTCTCTTTTCGCAGTACTCTTTTAAAAATCTTCCCATATAAGGGTAATTTTGCTGGTCTGATAGAATTTTGAAGCTGTTTCAAAGTGCCGCTATTTCTTTTTTCTAATGACAGATTTAACAATAAATTACAGGTGTTAGGAATGAAAGAAGACATAGTTAGACTAAGACGGTAATGGGGAATTTGATATTTATCTTTATTTCTGAAATTATAAGTGGACAAGTCATACACTTTCGGAGAAAGGAGAGACACAAGATAGTTTGGTGAATTACAAGACTGAATTCTATATAAAAGACAGAGTTTTTAAAAACACCCAAAGTTCTTTTAAGGATTACCAGTTTAAGCCTTGACATAAGAGTGATTTACAGGTAAAGATGGGCTAACCTGTGATAATTCTGACGGATTCATACTATGTATTTTCAATAGCTTCTGTATCTCCTTCGTTCAGTTATCCTAAACTTCACAAGCATATTCTAGAAGAGACCTAATATACACAAAAAATGATTTTTAAAGAAGTTTCCTGTTTAGAGTATAGTTTAGGTTTCTAAGAGTTGACAAACAATTTTTAGGTTTATTTATAATGCTATCAATATGGACACTCCATTTGGTGTTTTCACTAATGTTAACTCCTAAATGCTTATGAGACTTGACTAAGGGAATCGTGTTGCCATCAAATTCAAATTTAGGTTCATAAGGTAGGTTAACAAATGATAACAATAATTATTCAGTTTTAAGTGGATTAAAAGACATTAACCATTTTTCGTACCAAAGTCTTAGTTGCTCTAAATCAAAATGATAACTTGCTCCAATTCTGCCAAATTTTTAGTTGAGTGTGCCAATGCTGTATCATCAGCGAATAGTCGAGCAAGTGATAGTAAAGTATCTGCAATATCATTAATATATGTAAGAAAAAACAACGGCACTAAAACTGAACCATGAAGAACTCCAGCTTTAAGAATTCTTTCAATACACTTTTTCATAACAACTGATTTTTTCTCTCAGAGGGATAGTATCCAAACCATTTCAGTAACTTTCCTGTAATTTCATAATTTCCAAGCTTCAAAATTACTCCCCTGTGCTAAACACGATCGAAATCTTTCGAAAAAAACACAAAAGATAATCGCTATATGTTCTTTATTATCTAGAGCAGCTGAAATTTTATAGTAAACTTCTATTAGCTGATGAGTAATAGAGTGGTTCGGAAGAAACCCAGACTGTAGTTTATACAACAAATTTTAATCAACAAAATAATGATATATATATTTATATAAGATACGTTCAAAAACTTTCCCAATACAGCTTAATAACGAAATTGGTGGGTAGCTTTCTGGAAGCTCAAAATAACATTTCTTGCAAAGTGGTATAACAAGAGCAAGTTTCCGAGAACATTGAAATTGGCATATGTTAAGAGACTCGTTAAATAAAATCGAAAGGGGTACTGCATTCTCATTGACTGCTAGTTTTAACATTGTATGGCTTATTCTGTATGGTCCTGAGGCTTTGTTTACGTCGTAACTTTGAATAATATCTACTACGTCTTGGGGAGTGACATTTAACACACCTATAATAAATAGGACAAGGATTCATAAGAGTTATCAGGGTCGGTAATAGATTGAAAATAATGCAAATTATTAATATTTAATAAATAACTATTTAATATTTTTGATTTCCAACGCGAGTTACCTCCCATCATCCACTCGATAATGTTCAGCCCTCTTAGACCTTTTGTTTTTACACCGGAAACGACCTTTCATTTCCGTTTTTTTCACGGTGAACAAGAGGAAACCCTCCCACCCTACCCCTTCATTTTGAATAGAGTCTGTGCCAGGTTTACTTTTCTTCCAGAGTCGATGTTGGATCCTAGCCATGATTGAAGGAAAGTGGTTGTGTGATGCAGATGACACATTATGAACTTGTGTTTGTCAGTCAGTAGGGCAAAACATATCGATGGACTGTTCTTTTCTAGATGTTGAAACTGTTCCTGGTTTTTTGTATATATTCAGTGTGTTGATTAGAATGACAGGACTACGCTAACATCAGTGCAGTGAAGAATTATAATTAAAGTTAAATTTACTAAATATTTGATGATCATTGGTCACCCGTTGATCACAAAAAGGTTTCGAATAATGGTATCTCTTTGTTGTATATTTGTTCCACTGTACTGGTAATTTTCACTCTATTTGCATTGTCTTATACATGTTTGATTGTACTGGTATTCATGCCAGTCGGGCCGTAATTGACCTTTTGATTTATGTATGAGTGGTAATTGACCCCATTCTTGATTGATGTGTGGGCAGTAATTGACCCCATTCTTGATTGATGTGTGGGCAGTAATTGACCCCATTCTTGATGGATGTGTGGGCAGTAATTGACCCCATTCTTGATGGATGTGTGGGCAGTAATTGACCCCATTCTTGATGGATGTGTGGGCAGTAATTGACCCCATTCTTGATGGATGTGTGGGCAGTAATTGACCCCATTCTTGATTGATGTGTGGGCAGTAATTGACCCCATTCTTGATGGATGTGTGGGCAGTAATTGACCCAATTCTTGATGGATGTGTGGGCAGTAATTGACCACATTCTTGATTGATGTGTGGGCAGTAATCGACGCCCCTTGCTTGATGTACGGGTTCAATGTTTTGGTTAACAACACTTTGGAAGAAAAATGTAAAGATGGTCTACAGAAAGCGAATGACATATTTTTGAGTTTGGCGATCACAGTAAGAAAATTGATCAAAATAAAAGTAGAAAAGAGATAAAGGAGTTATAAACTAAAAAGGGAAATAAAAGTTGTATTTGGTATACAATGAATTTTGAAGGATAGACCGATAAAGAGGCTTCGTTTACATTTAATCAAGCATTATTAGTAATATATAGAAACTTTTAATAACCCTATTTAAAAAGTACTCATTTACAAAATAGAATTCATTAAACATAATTGTTTTCACCACGCGTGTGAATTTTAAGAATTTCTTAACAATAAAATCTAGACTGCATACAACCAACTCTACAAAGAAAGGTAAAGCTATACACCAAAACACACATGCATGAAGCAAAACACACGCCGACATACACAAACACGTCGTGGGAGAAACGTATAACCTTACTTAATGTTATCATTAATCTTATTATTACTTAAAGCACGACCAAGTTTAGAGAATTGTTTTAATTTATATGTATATATATTATGAGTAATTATCAAGACGATTTCTGACAGTGCCAACGACTGAATTCCGTACATATGCCCGCCTCCTGACCACCACAAATTAGACAGTTCATTTGTCGGACGCAGAAACAAGAATTCAGTCAATGGAACGATTATGAAACTCAAGTATTCATGTAGATTTTTTTCCCATTTTTGCTGACAATACGAGTACAACAAAAATGACATTAATCACTTTAACATCTGTATATACATAGGTATACACTCCCTAACGAGTTCATCCACCTACCCATGTACACATTCACTCAAATACTTCCACACATATATATGTATTACCTGTATTTGAAATGTATATCAACATGTGCGCGCACATACGCACACACCCTTACACACTGACTATACAAAAAGTAATGATAATCATATTACAATGTATAATCATATCGTATGACAGCTGGAGTCCCGAGGACACACTTATGGTTGTAGATAACTAATGTATACGTAACACACTGTATTACAACTTGTCAATCTACATTCAGGCTACTCGAACCAGAAATAAATGAAAATTGAAAGGGGAAAACATAGAAAAATGTATATATAAGACCTCCATATTGCAAAAGTAAGCACAAACTGTTGCAGAGGTTGTATGCTTTGATATACATTTTGACTAAGTATTAAATGTTACTCATCTATTTTAATCTACTCATCTTATTGTTTATCACTTTTGACCGCAATCTTCAACATGCTGTAACAGATATTAAGCACCGATTTTAAAGAGTAGAAATTTGCCTAGCCGTCAATAGGTACATTTACAAACTACAGATATGTACGTCTGGAATATCGTTCGTGTTCATCTGAAACGTCATTTTGCTGTTTGAACGTTGAATAGATTCTAAATGTTTTATTTTCTGTCTAAGAGCTGAGAGCTCGACATTCTTTGTTTCAATAATATTTTGTAGGATAGAAATTTGTTGTTCTATTTGGTGTTTAAAGTTAGTTTCCAAAGAACCAGACACAATGTTTTTTGATATATTCTTTATTTTCAAAGAAATGGCGCATTTTGTCATCTGGTAGTTTTGAATATTTTTTTTTCATTGAAGACACTGTCTAGCTTTTGCAACAGCTTCCGCCACGGAACGGCAAATATTTGAACTAAATGGTTTATAAAACAGGGGTCCGATACGGTTTGATATACTCTGTCCGTCTCACTAAGGTGAAAGCTGGAGTAGGCGCGAAATCGTGAATCGAAATACCAGCAGACTGGTTAGCTTGACCAGGTGATTCATACTGTAAAAGAACGTTTCAGGTCTGTTTGGGAGGAATTGTGCGGTGAAATTTGATTAATGTCCCGTTTATTTCCAGAATCAACTAATGGAACAGTACCTGTATGTAGATAGATAGGCTTGTTACCTGGTAATAAACGGGGTGCTTTGATTCACTGTTGATTAACTCACCTGAGTGACCCTGAGCACCTGAGATTTTACCTGTATCGGTCATGTCCAGATAAACAGAAATTCAGTAAGTTCACGAAACTCCAACTACGAAAACTCACAATACGCTACAAGAATGTCCACGGTACGTTGTAAGACGAGGGTATCCAAAAAATTAAGTATACAAGTTTATATGGATATGGTATTTTCAGAAAAACCTCACTCCAATCTTACTAGGCCATCTCATGACATCATATAGTGTGAAACAAGAGGTACTTTTACAAAGTAAGAATTGAAACATGGCTGGTAAATTAAGTTTTGGTTAATTACATAATTATACATAGTAAGAAATAATATCAAAACGGCAGGTGAAAACGAGGCTCCGAAAGGTCACGTCATGAACTTGGCCATTTCTGATCTAAACAGCGATTGATGATAGACAAAACAGCGAGTGTCGACAAGCGTTAGTTTGAAACGGATAATCTTTTTTCAATTTCTCTCGGAGAGTGTTATAATTTTGTGAAGAATCGAATTTTAGTTTTAATCTTACAATGCTTGCCCGAAATCAAATGCATGGGAAAAAATGATGAAATCTAACCATTTAGTCCATTTAACGATAAAAATCTTCTTAGGTTATCCATGATGGAATTATTAGTAAAACATTTTACCTTTTTCAATAAAAATGAATCTCTGTGCCTTGATGTGGTAAGCTCCGTATGAATATTCTGTCGGTCCGCTTAACAGGAAACGTTGGTGTATAGAGCGCTTCAGGAACTCCAAACACAATACACTGTATATAGGGTACTTATCACATCCAGATGAGGAAACTGAAACTATATTACTTCCTTGTCTAAAGTAATAATAATAATTCACTCCCTGTCCCTATTTCGTACATACTTATTTTTGGATTGAAAGTATATCAAATGGCAAGCAAGAACTTATCATTTGTTGATTAATATAACACCAATTGAAATTTGATATTGTCATTTATCGGAATTGTACCCATGTAATGAAAATAACCTGCAAGGCATTTCGAACGTGAATGTACGAAGGTGTAATCATTATATAACGCATGACTGTTTGTAAAGTGTCGTTGTCGCCATTGTCAATTCTTGGCGATGTACGTTATGTACAGATTAAACACAAAAGAACGGCCAAGATATTAACATTAGAAAATACAACAGTTTATATTCACATGGTGGAACGAAATGTTTTTCTTGACAAATGTTTCTACAAACTTCCTGTTTAAGCGATGAATATATTGTTACGGTTATATACTGTAGTATCATCATGCAAACTTGATCATAAAAAAGCGAAGAACACAAGTATTTTAACACCATGGTGTCCAAATTTGACGTTGTAACACAATGGTCGTCTGTGTATATTTGTATTAAAGAAACAGAAACCGAAAGTAAGTTTTCGTGTATGTCAATAATGTTTTTGTCAACGCAAAGTGAGATTGTACATGTCTATTTAGTGCATTTCTTTATCATTTCCGAATAACAAGACATGAACATGTCCAGTTTCTCAAACTTTTAATGTAATTACAAATATAATCATATCAAAGGATAGGATGTTGCACGATATTAAAGGATAGGATGTTGCACGATATTAAAGGATAGGATGTTGCACGATATCAAAGGATAAGATGCTGCACGATATCAAAGGATGAGATGTTGCACGATATCAAAGGATAAGATGCTGCACGATATTAAAGGATAAGATGCTGCACGATATCAAAGGATAAGATGCTGCACGATATCAAAGGATAAGATGCTGCACGATATCAAAGGATGAGATGTTGCACGATATCAAAGGATGAGATGCTGCACGATATCAAAGGATGAGATGCTGCACGATATCAAAGGATAAGATGCTGCACGATATTAAAGGATAGGATGTTGCACGATATCAAAGGATAAGATGCTGCACGATATCAAAGGATAAGATGCTGCACGATATCAAAGGATGAGATGTTGCACGATATCAAAGGATGAGATGCTGCACGATATCAAAGGATGAGATGTTGCACGATATCAAAGGATGAGATGCTGCACGATATTAAAGGATAGGATGTTGCACGATATTAAAGGATAAGATGTTGCACGATATTAAAGGATAAGATGTTGCACGATATCAAAGGATGAGATGCTGCACGATATCAAAGGATGAGATGCTGCACGATATCAAACGATAAGATGCTGCACGATATCAAAGGATAGGATGTTGCACGATATCAAAGGATAAGATGCTGCACGATATCAAAGGATGAGATGTTGCACGATATCAAAGGATAAGATGCTGCACGATATTAAAGGATAGGATGTTGCACGATATCAAAGGATGAGATGTTGCACGATATTAAAGGATAGGATGTTGCACGATATCAAAGGATAAGATGCTGCACGATATTAAAGGATAGGATGTTGCACGATATCAAAGGATGTTGCACGATATTAAAGGATAAGATGCTGCACGATATCAAAGGATGAGATGTTGCACGATATCAAAGGATGAGATGTTGCACGATATCAAAGGATAAGATGCTGCACGATATCAAAGGATGAGATGTTGCACGATATCAAAGGATAGGATGTTGCACGATATCAAAGGATATTACGATTTTTTAAATACACTGAATTATAGGGCTTGTACATCACCCCGCCTTGAGTTGAACATTTCTTTCGTTATCTTTCGATTTTCCCGTCATCATTAACGTGTCTTAGTGGAACGAAACAGCTGTATAATGCAGTTCAATAGGTCAGTTAATTGCTTGCGTTTATTGCACCTTATTTTAATTTAAGTTGAAGGTTGATATTCACTTGTGTATCCTCATATTGATTTTAACCTACTTTTGTATCATTTTTTCTGATATTAAAACGTAATCTTGTCCCTTGGGTGGTTGGTTGATAACGGACTCGCCTTTCACCTAGCCAACCGGGGTTCGATTCCCGGAACGGACGTGAAAAGGCCAGGGGTCACCTTGCCGACCACGTGGGTTTTCCCCGGGTATTCCGGTTTCCTCTCACAATAAGACCCCCCGCGCGCTTAAATCCGGGCCAACAAGAGTGATCAGTATAAGTTGACATAACTTGTTTCGCAATTCTTGTAAGATAAATAAAGTTTATATTTTAGATTTATATTTACAATCTTGTCCCTTGACATTCACTCGCCGTCCATTCCAAATGTTAATTTTGTGTATATCTACGAGGGCTTCGCCTCTCAGTTTTAAGTACCCACGGTTTCAATAAGGATATGCCTTTACCTTTCTTATTCATCTTGATTCTACAAAAAGCTGTGACTCAGAGCAATCCATAATATAAATACTCTTGATTTGTTGTTTTATGTTAAATCACAAAAAAATCAATCACGTGTAGCCCCAACCATTTATTATCTAGACACTTTTCACAGATAACAATGCTGAGATTTTATTTTTAGAATACTTCATAATACAGATTAACGGTTATAGTGGATCAAGGAGACCGAGTCCAAACTCTATTGATTACCTTACCGTTTAAGTTTGAAACTCCTTCATTACAATGCATAAAGAAAATGGATTTTAAAAGTTCTCCGCGTTCTCAAATTTGCATCTGACATGAAAGAAATATTGTCACAGAATTATAAATAGTGTACATACATTCTTTTAAATCATACAAAGATTTGAATTGTTAACAACAGTCCATTTACAACAATCCAGTAGAAAAAATATTCTTATGCCGATTCAAAACAGATCATTGGCATGTGACTTCACCGTCGCAATACAAACAAAACGAAGTTGTTTTAAGTTTTAAACTGTTTTTTTTTTTTACAAGTAAATGTCCAAAGAGTGATTAAAATTCAATTAAACATGATATGATTAAAACAACGAATTGACATTGACGAGACAACATGCATAATTCAAACAGGATCGTAGGTCTCGCGTTTTTGTTTTTGTTTTTTATCTACCAGACATTTTGGAGATGTTTGTGTCAATGCGTTTTATCAAACAAGTTCATCTATGATAGATATGAATGAAGACTATATTTTGTAAGCACATTTAATAATAAAAAGGAACACAGAGTTAATCCCCAAGCTATATTTCCGAAAATGAAATTCGAGTTCGCCTTCCACTACGAATATCAATTTGTAATGCTTTAGATATCTAAACATTATTATGCCGCCAATACCGAAAAACAGAGATTATCGGGTGAATGTTTTGACAGTATCAATTACCACCATATAAATAACAATGTGCCTCGTTTTTACACAAACGCCATAATTATCTTTTACTTATTTGGTATGTCAAAATGACAAAATTGACAAAAAATAAACAAAAACAAAAATAAACAATGTCAACATGTCAACATATTCATAAATCAAATACAAATTCAATAAGACTTGGGCATGATCAAAAGGTGAAGAAAATAAATATCTACATAGAGATTCCCGATAAAAGCACAAGGAGAATTATCCCAAGTGTTCCGAAGGAGTAAGCGTCTTCTGCTTCATCGACGACACCCGCCATGTAGACCTTAATCAATCCAAGTAAGTAACGCCTCATTCACAAATAAGAAGATGGTCTACAACAATGGAATCAGCAGGCAAACCAACGAGCATCAAATGCGTCCAGCATCATGTCGCACCAAGATATAGGATATTTCTCAATGAGATCACTATGGCGACCATAAAAAATCGTCCTAATTTCCATCAACCTGTAACTTTTGAAACCCTGTGTTACGAGTTTGTCCGTCAATTGACGACTGCTTGATAATGGCCTTGAATACCGAATCAACAGTGGTATGTAAACAATACAGGTTGAGGAATCACAAAACATAGGACGCAACGCTCTTTGCTTTTCACATTATGTGCTGTCTACAGTTCTGTTTCATACAATTTTTTTTCTGGTTTTCTTTGATACATTTTTGCTCATAAAACTTTTGAAGGCTGCTATTGTTAGTTGAGAAACAGTATTTAGTAGAGTTACTATGGAGATATTTTATACCAAACATTGCAGGCGATAGTGAAGTTCTTTGAACAAGATATGTTATTCCATCCAGCCGGATCACTTGATACCAGGATGACACAGTTTTGATTACCGCGGCCGTTAGGTTGACCACGCATCCACAATGGATTTTGTACTTCATCACCAGGGCTCCAAACCCATTTATTCACCACACTCCTGTCGTTTAATGCAAGTAACAGTTGGCCAAATCCTGTAATGGTTGTGCAAATAGATAAAAATTGAAAGAGACATGTGTTGTTTAGTTCATTCCTCAAAATGTTTAAATTCTACGAAGATTTTCAACAATCTTAATAATACATAACGGTAGAATACCTGAAAGCATTAACCCGATAGTCTGAATAGCAGGACTCGAAGGCTGAGTAGGTATGTGATATCCAAATGGTCATATAATGGTCAGTTATACATGATATTTCTCGGATCAAATTTTTGCGATCGCGTCAATGATTACGTAATAGCGAAAATATCATCCCATGAGATATACAGATCTTTTCATGCTTACCCCTCTGTGCCATTTCCAATTTTAGGAATGCATTCACTTCATGGTCGTCAACCCTAATAGGTGCTGAATTCATCATCTTACAAAACTCCTAGACAAGTTATAGAAACATATTTATTGTTTTTGCATTAAACATTATTTATATTATACTAATATGAATTAGCATGGTACAAGCTATTTCATAAACCACGGTACATTAAGATACACATTGCTGTTTAGAAATTTTCATGATTAATTCAATCCTGTTTCCTGGTTAATATGAATATAAACGGGTCATACTTACCACATTCTCATGTGCAGTTCGTTCAATGCCCGGAAAAAGGTAACACTTGTGCTTATAATGCACCCAATCCGCACCAGGACAAACATCTGCAAATATTATACATGTATTTATTATCACATGTTGAAACATGATTTATAAACTATAACTAATTTGCAATTACTTTTTCCTCTAACAACGGATAACTTGTCTTTATATGCTAATAATAGAACTTTGTATAACGAGAATAATCGCTATTACTGAACAGTGTTTCTTCTTTACATCTGATAATGAAAGTCATCGTCTTTATACCGCGAATTTTCGAAACAAATGAACTACTGTACATGTAAAAAATGTAAAATGAAATTTGAAGATATTCTCATAATGATAAATTGAAGTAAATTAAGACGAAATATTCCAAACTTAAATAACAGATGATCCCGTTTACCTACTTCCTGTTTGCCTTACTCAGAATGAGTTAGATATAAAGAAAATATGTTATTGTTAACATTACTGAACAATCAATCACCCGTTTAGCAGTTGTCTTTAATTCTTTTATTGTTAACAGGAAGTTACAATACCACATCTATACTTGCTTCGATTTCAAAAGAGTTTACAACAACAATAACTACTATTCAGACGTACGCGGTTGCTTGGGAATCAATGACATTTTAAAGTTTAGAACTCCAACTAATTAGCAGATTTTTTTCTAAAGATTTAAGTCACCTACAGGTATCTGATCTCTGATTACCTTGGCTAACGCAGACATGATGTCTATTTGCTATGTCGACACAAACTGCGGTCTCTGTACAGCTAACATGTGAACAACTGGAGTTTCCAATCTGAAAAACGTAAGCAACAGTGGAACAATAGATCATTACATATTTTGGTTTGATTTGTCACTCTCATTCCTGCCAATCGGAAATAAATTACAATACGTTATACACAATTTTAAGATATAATGTTTGAATTATAGTATTGTATATTTAGTTTGTTTTCATATGTTGCCTGTTCTGCATCCAATCACGATTTCCAATTTTACATTAAACTGCACTCTACTACACTGATAAAGCATTCTATTATGCACTTTCATGCACGTGTTTTGTGCCGTCATGTTATTTCTACCGATCATGTTTTGTCGAACACACGTCCAGCACGTTAAGCGGGATGCAGATGACCGTCTGTTGCATGCTATGGAATAAGATGCATTCTAAATGGCACGGTATCGTACCTTTAACATTCTATGTTCTAGTTTTGATATCGAAATTTAATTAAATAGTTATGGTACCTCAGAGTCCGTAAAATGGGGCAAAATATGAAGGAATGATTAATATGAATAATTCTGAAGATATTAGAGAGCAATAAGACCAAGCTTTCAGACTTATAACCAATATTGTGAAAAAACCACAGCAAAAACCAAAAGTCACAATAGTGTTTTTACAGGAAATCTCTTTGTCCGCCTTCAAAATGTTCTCATTTGCGAATGTTATATAACATTACATGGCGGGTGTCGTTGATGATGAAGAAGTTAACGTTTCAGGAAAGACTTATTCTTCTCAGACGTTTCCAAACTTCTCCGTGTATGAACGTGTTTGAAAGCATTAGTTTTAACTGTGATGGCAAGGTAAATGTACAATATTAAAACTTATTTCATTATAATAATTTAATTTATCATATGAAGACCACACACTCTTTACGGTCAGCTATTCCAACTTTAGTTAAAGTCGTTGGAGTTATGTCCCTTGTATCTGTAGATTTAACTCTCTTGATGTTCATTACTTCATAGCCCTGCATTCGCCATTTTGCAAGGTCAAGCTTAGGCAGCAAAGAGATCAGTGGGCGTTTTAGTGAAAAAAATATCCCTCCCACCCCTCCCGTTTTCATTTCAAATTCTGCTGTGCTTTTTTGTTTGTGTCTTTGCAGTGACCTGGACATCAGGAACCTATCTGTCAAGACTTGCAGTGACCTGGACATCAGGAACCTATCAGGAACCTATCTGTCAAGACTTCAACTACACTCCTTGCAGTGGCTCAGTTTTTTGCACTCTGACAACAGATTGCTTATTATTTCCTGAATTTAATATTAATGCCTCACTTACTAGTTAACATCAGCTATTTTTGGAGGAATTTTCTGTACCCAGTTTCCTCCATTCTTATGCCGATTCAGTTGAAGTCATTGGCCTATATTCGCCATCTATATAAAATATTACATCCCTTGAAATAAATATGAACATAATCTGTATCAACTGTCTTGGTTATTTATTTAGTCTTCTTTTTGATAAGTGTTTATATTGTATAAGAAAATAAATTCTTTACCGCTCAAACAATAACGGAAGCATAAATCTTCCCTAAAGTCATCATCATCCTGCACCCTGTAGTGAAATTTCCATTTATGGATATCAACATCCCTGCACCCCCAACCTATGGTGTTTACATTTCGCACTTGATTCGATATCCTGTTCCCATTATCACGATTTTCATACAAGAAGTCGTCAATTTGTGGTAAATCATGACACTGGGATTCAAAAGATGCAGGCTGATGAAAGTTATGGGAAGTTTTACGGTCGTCATCATAGTGATCTCATTGAGAAATATGCTTTCAAATTGTCCAATGTAGAGCTGGACGTGTTTGATGCTAGTTAGCTCGCCTGTTTGTTCCGTTGTTGTATACCTAGTTCTCATTTCAGAACACGACATTAAATACTTGGATTGACCAAGGTTTACATGGCCGGTGTCGTAGATAAAGGGGTAAACGCTTACTCCTCTCGAACACCTGGTCTTATTCTCCTGTTTCTTTTCCAGGAGTCTGCTAGGACACTTTTGTATTTTATTTTTTTATTTCGTTTCTTCTTTAGTCACTTTTTTTCCCCGGAATCTAATGTGTTTTACTATGAAACTAGTGAATATCAAATTATTTACCAAAATCTTTTCCGACCAACTAGGTTTTTTCAGTACGCCTGCTGTATTATAAATTCACCATACCCCTTGGCCAATATCATGATAGTTGAAATATATCATGTCTTAGACACAGCTGCATTTTAAATACACTCATATGTAAATACTTATTACCATTTAGTTTGTAATGATTAAATGAGTTTTCATATGATAATATTTTTTATGATAATGACCATAGCGATGTTATCATAGAAATTCATAGGCTACTTTTCCCTTAAGTGATAACTTACTTCCGGAATACTTATAGGTTAGTTGCTTATGTACCGAGGAGATAACAGTCAATGATTTATGGTCTGGTATGGTTTTAAACAAGGACTAGGATATGGCTAGGATTCGAAGCTTAGCTATGACCCTTTTTCACCGACACCTTGGCCAATAGCAAGATACTTTAAAAATTGTCATTCCTAATACAAAGCTGTATTTTGAATACACTTGAATGTAAATACTTATTAAAGGTTACCCGATAATGATGACAATAATTTAAAAAATTCATATAAGTAACATGTGTTTAAGGGGTTCTGATATTATTATCGGCGAACACGTTAGTGCTTTTACATCATGTCGTTATCTTCCATTAATTCCATTAGTAGGATCCCTTTTCATCCGTGAATTTACAAAAACAATCATGTTACGTAAAAATTACACCATATTAACAATTTGAAATCGAGCTTTCTTTTTTCACTGTTTATAGCTTTGATGTATGTATTATCAATAAACGTTAATGGCATTTTCGCATGTGAAATATACCAAAGGGAAAATTGTACATAATAAATATACGTCTGACCTCACATTTGCTATTAAGCTAGTTTATGTAGCATGCATTTTAAATATCTATACTATCATGGGAGCATTCAGTTACAAATTTACAATGGGTGTGTTTAATGTGAATAAGATTACTGAGTTGATCTCCAGATGAAGAGCCAGGGTCAACTTTGAACGGTTGGTCTCTGAACAGCTGATGAGTACAACATTGAATAATGTGAAAATATCATTTCCATTCAATAAAAAATCCAGAAAATAGTAAATAGGTATTGGGCAGCAGGTTAAATCCTATATAAATCCCCTTCCTGGAGCGTGGATAGCTGGATCTTAATTATCATAAGACATAATCCTACATCACACAGTCCGTACGTTGATCATCTTTTTATAGCACAACAGAAAAATATAGATAACAATGGCCAGAAGGAACTACAGATACGTATTTCAATGTAAAATAAGATGGCCACAAGGAATCAACCTGTCAACAAGATGACTTTCAACTGAAACATTGTTAATAAGAAACACATTTCTGCTGGAGATAAATTAGAAAAGGAAAGTAATGTAGGTTATCATGTCAAAGGTCTAGTGATAATTTCTGGTCTTGAAAGATGAAATACAATATAATATAGACTTTATAAGAGGTTCGTGTTCAGTGATGGTAGATGTCCCAGGTCCCCATAACGTCCTGAATGGTTAACAAACTCCTGTTTGTTTGTTCCCATCATACTACGTCTTCGCACTACTGTCCTCCAATGTATTTGGGGTCTGATGATGGACAGCAAAGTTATACATACATTGTACAAAAACAAACACCTATTTCCTTAAAATTCATTCTTCCAATTTGTCATCACATACTCACTTACATACACATGCACTCGAATCAAAAGACCTGCTCATCCCTGATTACAATTTTAATCATCTTCTTAAAACATCCAAAACAATCCATACAATAACAGAAATGTACTGACCGTAAAAATATACTCCGAATTATTGTCATTAACTTTAAGTCAACCATCGTTCTTCGTTTTATCATCAAAGTTCCACTCAAATGCTTCTAAACATATACTAAGCAACCTATTAAGAGGAAGAAAATGTTTGGTATTATCAAATTTCCTAATTGAAAACATGTCAATATTAAACATTTACCCCATGTTCACATAAAAATATCTTTTTAGCAAATTGTTTTTTCTACGTCAACACAAATGAATACAGGCATACATGTTTTAAGGTGCCTTAATTGATTTTGCTTAAACAGTGTTTACTGCAATATCACAAATCGGTTGTAAAAGTAAATCCAACCCCGATATGTGTAAAGGAACGCAACCTTAGCACACAAAAATAGATTAGCATTTGTTTTACTGCGTGCTTATAATCAATATTAACATTTGAAATATCATGTTTAAAAGTTCAGGATTGAAACCAGTGAGAAGAATTCTACAGTCCGTATTTGTATACTGAATTTTAAAATTTTACTCTTTCCAGTTCAATTCCATACATTTTTGTCATAATAGTTGTCAAATATTTAATATTTTGTTGAACATATGTGCAGCGTTCAGAAAGATCTTCATTGCCTAGCTGAAAATTGAGTCTTTTGAGATTTTGAGATTGCAAATTGTAAAATTCATTGAAGGTTGAGTTAAATATAGGTCCTTAGTATAAATGACGAGACAGCTGTTTACAATGAAGCAGATTTATTTATTATTTGGTTCTAATGTATCTAATTCGTTAGTTTCGTTAGTTTCATCACAAAAGACAAAGCGATGCACTTCATATCAAATAAAAAAAGCTGTGTTACAGTTAAGTAGGTAAGGAGATTCCCATCGGGTGTGAAACGAAAGAAAGAAGAAAAAACCGAAAAAAGAGAAAAAAGACAAACATCATTTTCTTAACTCACCTGAACTGATTGGACATCGACAAGTGACGTCATTTTGCCCTTTTGCGCGCACGTCATCATGAGGTCACAAGTCAATTGCTCCCGATCATGGTAAATTTTCTTACACAATTTGTACTTCTTACATAACGCGAGACACTGCAAAGGTCCAATAATGTCTAAATGCAAGAAGGACTTGTAGTACCTGTTCGACTCATTGTCAACATGTAATACACTGGAACACTGCCCGTGTCCTGACACAAATAACAATGCTTTACATATGACTGTTACTGACAGTATTAGATGCTGATTTGGAACACAGAACATCTTCAGCTTACAAGAGAGTTAAGTTCACTCAGATATAGTAGTCATCCAGAGCAGACATCGTGACTTCTGTTGATAAGTTTTCAGTTCTTATGTTGATGATTCATTGCTATGTGGTAACGGGATTACGTAGAATAATGGTATAAATATTTATATGCTTTTAAGATCAACCATATACACCGGCATAGGCAAAAAGTCTCAAAGTCTGAATATTTACAAGCTGAAGACCCAATGGTAAATTATCAGACTTTTGCTCCGGATTCATGCGACGTTAATCGGATTCCTCCATATTCATAATTACAAAATAATTGCATATCCTATTCACAATTGATCCAAAATGTCCTGAATTTTGTCATCTTACATACATTTACCCATAATAAAAGCTATCGGTGTATTTTGGTTAAGATACTAATTAAAATATTACTGTAATTACAGTTACATGTACATGATATGTAAACAAACAAGGCATCTACATTTACAACTGTAATTTCAGCACATGTTGAAAAGAATATATATTGTGTAGAAGTGACATGAGTCTAAGATACAGAATTATCGAGTTTTAACACATTTTTGCAATTGGTACCCGGTAATGTTTAATTCAGCAAATCGTGTGTATATATGTTAATGAATGATGCAGATCCTCAAACATTACATTTTTGCAATATTGCATGTATATCTCTTTTCCTAACTTTTGTTCATTTGAAAACCATTCTACACCGTTGGAAATATCTGTTTGAAAGAATTTCTATTCATAGTGATATGTAGCACGAATTAAAACAATCATTTTGGTGCGTCTTGAAGGTTTCAAACTACAAAACATCATTTCATGTAAACTATTTAGTTCCCCAGGTTTGCCGTAACCTACATGCCATGTTCTACTTTATTCGAATAGTGGCACAGCTCATGATATACACAGGAACTTGAAGTTGCTCTAAAATTATCTGATATAGGAATACTACAGAATGTATCTTATTACAGGGCTGCTGCATCTCCCTGTCTAGATTTGGACATTTCTTTTTCGGTCACATTATATTTCCTTAGTCGCCTCCAAGGCTTCCAAATTTATACCTATAGCATCACTTAAAATCGTTCTAAAAGTACACATCAGCTGTATGGTACAGTTTGATTAATTGTTTGGCTCAACTATATCTAACTATAAAATATTTATATAATCTGATTGTGATCCCTTCTGTTTTACTTTATCTGGTTGTGAATGATTAAGAAATGAACAAATATCGCCTGCGCTTTTCAAAACCCCTTTAGCTATCGAAAGCGTCAGAGGTTTGTCATACTGTGTGTTCTTCAACTTTTGTGGTATACTGGGTGATAACTTACACACCAAACAACATTTTGCAATTTCGTACATTTCCTGTCCGTATCAAAAAGTCACTCATAACACGAACACAACCATGAAATAAAAGTGATAAGGTTTTAAGGCTATTTAAGACATTAGATCCATAAATGGAAACTCAAGAGTAAGTCAAAGTAATTGACACCAATATGTCTCAGATTCACTTCTTTTTATCGTCTACAACAAGTGACATTTACGAATACATGATGATGTTTTCTTTATTCCTTCTGCGTATAGTATCGCTTACAAGTATTATCTCACGAACAACCAAAGTGACGAAAACAACACGGCAATATCGACGGAGATTTTTTAAATGGCACGAGGGATCTAGGTCAATTCAAGAAGTAAGTAAAAAAAACTATGGTTATTGATAGTGAAACTACCTGACATAAAGGGAATCGAATGCATCTGTTACGACCTAAAAACGCCTGGCTTTAGAGGCAGGCTTATCCCTATCTAGAAATGAAAAGATAGAGAAATCGAAAAGATCATTTGTGAAGGAGAAAGCTGTCGCTGCTGATTTCGCTGAAGGAAACACGGTTTGTTATTATGGGTAAGAAAGCACTATCAACTAAGATTTTTGTTATGAAAATGGGAACGTTTTCATAATACTATGATTAGCTTTTGAAACCTTCTTGAGTGAAGGTTAATCAATTTTGTATAAACAGTGGGGCTCATTAGGCTGGACTTTATATCAGTGCATAAATGCAGAATGTTAATGCTCGACTTCTTGTAAATACCGAAGCAACTGTGATCATTCTCCCACGACAGATGCAAGAAAAAATTCCACATGAGTCACGAACGGTATTGAGAGAGATAAAAGGGGACCTTCCAGCGGCGTATGGCTCTCAGTTGGATGTGTCTGATGAAGGTGTCTTCTGTATTAGACCCATATAATACAACGCTTCCACCTTTGAGACCGTAGAGTATCTGCCCACTACAAGAGGAAGTGGACCGAAAGGAGTTATTGATATGTCAACAAGCCTATGGTTATTAGACAAAGTCCTCGTCAAGAAGAAAGAGAGAGCACTGTGATATTGAGAGGACTATGAAGAAAGCTGAACGACGTAAGTATTCACGATGCATACCACTTACCACGGATACATCTGGATATCACTGGTTCTCTTCCCTCAATCTTAACGTCGGATGCTTGTAGGTAGAACTAAATGAAGATCGACCTAAGACGGGTTTTGGCGCTCGCATGGGTCTGTGCGATTTCACAGTTATGCCGTTTGGATTAATGTTAGCACCACCGACTTCGAACGGCTGATCTAAATTGAATAAGCCGGTTTCTAGTGGCAAATATGCAAAATCTATTAAGATTAAGAAGACATACTTGAACTAAGGAATAACTTGATTGTTGATATGCAGAAGACAGGTATTCGGCCGCCTGTCTGTCGCTGATATTTAACTTAAAGCTCACAAGTGTCATCTGCTTGGATAGAGAGTTCGCTACCTCGGACATGTAGTGTCTAAGGTGGGCATATCAAAAGATCCCGAGGAAGTACAAATAATGGATTGATGGCCGATACCGCCTACTGTCAAGGATGTACGGGTTTTCTAGGATATTGCAGCTGTTGTTGCTGCTTTGTGAAAGATTTCCCAGAAATAACCAAGTACTTACACATGTAAAAGGAAAATGGAAAGACGTATGTGTGGGCACTAGAGAATTGTAAGAAGCCTTTCAGACACTCAAATACCAGTAACGACGCAATAGGAGAGGCCCGTTGCAAAAATGGAACAAAATCTTACTTAGTCAGAGAGGCAATACTGTGTCACACGGAAAGTGTTTCTTGCTGTTGTGCATTTCTTCAAATACTTTTAACATTATCTTTACGGTAAGAATTTCGTGGTAGGAACCGACCACAATTCTTTGTTGGTTACTGAATTTCAAAGAGACTGAGGGTCAAATGGCTTGTTGTCTGCAGGCACTTAGCATCAACATCATGGTCATTAGACACCGACCTTGCAGCAAGCCCAATAATGCTGACAGTCTCAGCGAAATACAATGTAAACAATGTTGATATGAACCACAGCATCAAGTGGTCGTTCAAGCATCAGGAAGAAGAACTGTACTTTGCTTCTGTTATGACAGTTAAGCCACAGGATCAAGTGGTCAATCAAGTATCAGGAAGAACTGCACTTTGCTTCCTGCATGCCAGTTAAGTCTCAGTATCAAGTGGTCGTTCTAGTATCAGGAAGAACTGCACTTTGCTTCTGTTATGACAGTTAAGTCACAGTATCAAGTCATCGTTCCAGTATCAGGAAGAAGAACTGCTCTTTGTTCTTGGCATGACAGTTAATGATGATAGGGCAGAACTACAATCGGCCAGGAATACTCCAAAATGTGACAAGCTATGGCTTATGTTGCCCGCAGTGTGATAGGCGGACGAGTCCCTAGCAAATCAATGACATTCATGCAATGTGCTGAGGCTGGTTTTTTTTTGTCATGGAAAGGATAGCCATAAAAACTCATTTTGAGCTTCCTCCACAAGCAATGACACCAAGCATATTCTCATGATAGCAGGTTCCCACACGAAATTGAGGAGGTGACCTGTATATTTGATGTATCTTATGCTCTACATTCTGCTCCAAGCTCACACTCCGGAACTGCGTTGTTCCAAGTGATGTGTGCATTTCTCTAGATCAACAAAGCATGCACTACGCATATCATCTACAGTCGAAGCTTTTCAACAAAACGGTTGTCACGAAGTCCCTTCATGAATAATTATCATTACTAATTGTGAGGGATATTGTGATTCACGCTCCACTGAGCAAGGAACCATTCAACATCACAACTGAAAAATGTTTGGTAGAGAGACCGGTACTTGACATTCAGTTTGAGATGTCATGGTAAATGCAAACCATTCATCAGAATGAGTGGGTCTGGCAGCTGAAGGAGTGGATGAAAAAGACACATTAACATGTGCTCAAAAACATAAACGTACGACCTGACAGGACGCCAAACCTGAGATAAAGATGGGAAAGTTCCTACGAGATAACTGGAAAAGTGATGTCGCTTACAAAGTCAGATGTGGGTACAAGAGAAGAGTACAAGCGATGCATGCCGACGGAATGAGAAAGAGAAATCCACAAGAGATCCAGGAAAAATGATCAAGGGAGAAGAGCAGGATCTAAACGACAGGTGAGGCCGCCTAAAAAGGGAAAATAGTCAATACTTATTTTCTTCTATATTTTAAATAGCGAAAGGAGATTTATACATTTCTGTATGAGTTGTTTGTGTAATGCAAGAGGACACTTAAGTGTTTGACCGTAAATGGGGGTTTTTGCGGTCACTTGCATGCTTGAAAAGAGCTGACTCTGAGCAACAATAAGGTTAAACACAGCGAAAGCTGTGGTCTCGAAAACGGAAACATAATTAACAGAAAGGGGAGAAACCTGTGATTATACACCACCTAACAGAGATAATCAGAAAGGGCACTGAGAGGGCGCCGATAGCTAAAACGAGTTTGTACAATTCTGCAAAATCAAATAGAAAGAGATGCTCAGCAGACAGTACATGCGGTAGCCAACGCACCAATGCAAGTAGTGTCGGCCTATCTATAGTAATATATATATTAATCGGCAGCTCATGAGCTGTCAATGTGAACGATCAAGGCATGCGATACGATTAGAGACCTGTCAGTTGGTACATGTACTGCATGCAGTCGAATGAATGCACTGAGCGATCAGTGGTCCATGAGTGCCAGTCTACATGTATGTAAAGCGGCTTGACAATAGACTTCGGGTGTAATGTTGTTTTAGTTCCGTGCTAATGATCTTCTAAGAATCTTTTTATCGGTGATACCACTGTCTGCTTAACGAGTTCCGTAGGCGTAGGATACTTTCATTATTCATGTTGTTCGAAAGCATGACCGAAATATATTGTTAAAAGGTTTGGTTTGATATATTGTTGTTTTACGTCCTGTTACCAGCCAGGGTTTTTTAAGGACATATCGGGTTAGATTGATGGAGGAAATTCGGAGTTCTAGAGTTCTAGAAGACAAAATCTCTACACACAGGTGATAAAGACCTCTAGATCGCCATGGCGCGCTCCAATTTCAAGTTGTCCACAGTATACTATTCACTTGTCGTTTTGACTGATAATGATGCCCAATCAATTGAACTCTTCAAATTCATATTCATTTTTTTTTCAAATTCAGCTTCATGGTTGATCAATATTTGCTTCTGTAAAATATTTTGTTTAAATACATCGTATATGGCACGAACATTAATTACATAATGATCACTAGAAGTAGGAGGAGTTAAAACAGTATTTTTGAATGGGTTTAATTATATATCATTCACTATTCATATTTGCATTCTATATAACCAGGATATATTTATCACATAATGCCCATGTTATCCAGTGAATACGTCCTTGTATTTTTCCGATTATGCAACTTGTGTGATATACCATGAAACGTTTTCCGTAGACTGCGCCATTTACAAATCAATTTTTAAATAGGTGTATCTTATTACGAAACAACTCCATGGTATCCAGAATTGTTATGACTTTCATATAATTATACAAAAGACCTACACTTAAATAGGACTTTTCAATACAAATAGAAATAGAGGGAATTAGATACAGTATGCACAGTACACTAACGCATACTGCTGATTCGTCAATGATACAATTTTTGTATATTGTTGAATCCTTAGAGGCGACTTAAGTTAATTAGATGATAGAAATGAACAGCGAGGTGCACTTATTCCAAGCATTGTACTTCAGTATATCTCATTTTCAGTATTGCAAGATTGAAAAAAGTTAAATAGATGAAATACATGTACTGTATACTTTACAAATTCACATTCCATATGAATTACCTTCCAGAAGAAGTAAGAAGTCACTTTCAAAAATTAGATTTGGACGAAATAGATTTTCGTACATCTCAGTCAGATTATTAGTGATTAAAGAAAATATAATCACGTATATCCTTTCTGACAAAATATCATACATACGAAATAAGGTACAACTTGTATAATTTGTTTTGAAGTATTATCTAAATTAGTAGGTGTACATGTATTAATTTTCAATTTTAAATTTTTAATTCACTACTAGACCGCAGTTACAATAGATATTAAACATAACAGTATAATACAACCAAAAATGAGTTTGGTAATTACTAAAAAAATGAATGTTTATTTTATACTCCCAAACTAATAAGTTGGTAAAATAGGCTAACAGAAGGGTTCTAATTCTCTACACACATCATTCACACTGTAATTTACTCGAACGTACAACATGGGTACAAATATGCATAAATTATAAAATCTAATTCATTTCAGGTAATGGACAATTACCTTTTATTGATAAAGACACACACAACTTTTTAAAGGAAACTTTCACCATTATTTGTTTTCGTTTCAGGACAAATATCTGTTAATAAAGGCAATGAACATCTAAGCACATACACATCACATTTATCTCCGTTTTGTAACAAATTGTGTATATACACGATGGTGCGTTTCCTTCACAAGGGAGATAACTTTTACATTCATTCGGCCTCTTTAACGGAAGTGAATACTCTCTGATAAGGACTACGTTACCATGTGCGGTGTACACGGATTTGGTTGCTGCTAAATCTCCTGACTAAGGTTTGTTGAGAAATCGATTGTGATGTCATGATATGGACAATACGAAATTAATTGATGATGGCACAACACATCTTTACTTTAAATCCTATAGTGATCTTGCTTTTAGAGTGTTTTGATCAGGAGTTATTGATTTCTTTTCTGTCAGTTGAGGTTTTCTGAAACTCGCCAAGCCTCACAAGAAAATAAATTAAAATCGTTTCATAAAGTGTAACATGAAATGAAAACTCATTTAACTTCTTGTTTATATTAAATAGAGTCTTCCTGAATTTTATTTATTTTAAATTTAGTCAAATGAGTCTAACAAAAGGCGTTAAAGAATCTTATCCTTTACTATCACATTTGAATAAATACACTTGAATAAGATTACATCTAGCAGTACTGGCACTGATTTTGCAATCTTCTGTTGTAAAACTATTTTATTGACTCGTGTTGTTTTCTATGTTCTATTGCTTCGACAAAAGACATGTGTAAACACTCATACCTTAAACAATTTAAACTTTCATGTCGTATTTTATTCGATATTAAAGATTAAAAGCCTCTCTTCAAATCTTTGAAAAAGCTGCTCGTTTGTATTTTGTTTTGGCTGCGATAAATAATTTTCATTTTCAACTTCTGGTTTTCGGTTTTCTCGATGTTTAGATCTTGAAGCTGAAAAACAATAAATATTATCTATAAGGTCACACATGCATTCAAACTTAACTTTGATTAAACAAAACATGCATGGATTCCTCACAAAATTATCTAAATGCTTATGTTTAACTAACCTTGCTGCTATTGATCTGTGTACAAAAATTTCTTAAAGACACAACAGAGTTAACACAATCAACTTGTCGTTCATGTGTTACGATGTCAACTGCAGGATTTGTTTGAGATAAAGCGCATCTCAATCACAAATTCATTCAAGTTGTATGTTCACATAGGACTATTGTATTAGGAACGCCACTGATTTGCCTTAACATTATTAACTTAATATTTCTAAGTTTTTCCAACCTACCTGCAAATTTCCGATGTAAAACATAAACGCCAATAGTAATAAATATGGCAACTGATGTTATTGTCAATATCGACACTGAGGCAATTACACGAAAGTCTTTGGAGTGTTCCTCAGTCCTATAGGAACTGTTGACTTCAGTAGCAAATTTCTCCTCTAAAATATATGCAAAAAGGATGATTAATACTTGAGCTAGTTTAATACTTAATTTGTTGGCAGGTTTAAGACATTTCCAGGGTTATAAATACGACATCACGAAATAATTGCCAATTACCCATTCTTGCAAAATTCTTTGAATTGCGTATACAGCAGAGAGTTATACCCTTGGCTGTCACATCATTCTGGTGTGGAGTATAATGTATATGTCTAGACAACTCAACAAATTAAATGCTGCGGTTGCTATATTTTCCGAATCAAATATATTCAAATTTAAGTCTGTTTAGGCAATCGAAGAAACGATGTTGAAGCTAAATGTCAATCATTAGATGTAATGAATCCTTCAGTCCAGCAAAACCATTTGATTCTGTAATATTAAGATCATGAACAAAAATTAAATTATGATCAATTTGACCACTTTTTGAGCCGTTCGCGGTTCTCTATAGCAATTAGCCCCATATCATAGCTTGAACTAATTAATAGTGACAAGCTTGGTTTGAGTACTTCAATACTAAAGAAAATTTGCCACAATTCTTGAAATAACATTCAGTGAAAATAATGTTATCAGTCCAGTGTTGGGCTCCAGACATATGTAAAGTCGAGTTTAACATATAGATAGTAATTTCTATTTTCTTTTTAAATTATTTGGTAATTATATGCGTCTTATTTCAATGCACCCCCGAATCGCATTCTTCGGAAAGGTGAATGTAAAACACTTGCCAGATGAAATGATGGGCGGAATTGAAAATGGCTGCGATCTACTCCAGGCAATTGGAATCCGTCCAAGACAATGCACCTGTTGATAAAAAAGGTTTCCTTGTAGTTTTTAGATGCGTCTCTGCGTATATCGTTCTTTTTTCATATTTTGCCCTAGTTTTGTTGAATATGAGTTTGGATTAGAAGTAAGTTCACATGTTGGTATTTCTTGCTGTTTTTGAAATATTTACCTCCACAAAGTACTCGCCTCTCCTGATTCTGTTGAATGTATGTGTATATGATGTAACTGTCCCCGGTATCTATAGCACAAAGAGAATGTTGAAATAGTTAACTGCAAACATGGAAAATTCTGTTACATCGTTCGTGGATGCTACTACTACTGTTTATAACAGCTGTGTACAAAAAAGGTAAGCCCTTAAACGAGCTTTGGCGAGCAAACTTAAAGATGATTTTCATAAAAAGTAATTTGAAATAAAAGCAAATTTTAAACGCATTTTATCATATAACTGAGGAATGTTAAATTTTGGCAGGATTTAAAGTAAAATAAGGCAGAACTAAACCAAACGGAGGCAACCTATTTTTGCACTATTTTCAGTTCATAACAAAACGACATTACCAGTGTTATGGCAATCGACTTCTGAATACGACATCCATTGAAAAGCGATTCAGAATATACAACAGAAGTGATTGGTTTTTTTTTTTTTTTTAAATATTACTTGGATGAATTTACTAGATGTGATGAAATGTTATATGTGTAACAATATTCGCTAATTAGCCTATTTAACGAAAGAGAATCTGTACCTACGTCATATTTTTGTATTGGGTTCAATACATCATATGATGCTGGGTACTCGTACAAATGAATGCTATAGTTTGTGTTGCCTGCCGATAGTTGGTGAGGAAGAGGCTCAAAAACTACTTGGACAGTTTCATCAGCCAGGTGAACCCCAATCGCCGGCTTCCATCCTGGACTTAATTTAGCACTCTTTGAAACTGAAATTAAAATGTGCATTAAAGACTTAAAGAGAATTACCATACACGTGAAATCGCCTTGTTTTCTGTGTGACATTTTATGGATTTCATATTATGATACTATGTTAAATGATATTCTATTCATCATTTTATTTCTTAATTATTCATATTTTATTAATTTATTAATTTATACAAAGGGTTTGTATGAAAAGGTAAAGCCTTAGGTTTTTCAATATAACTTTTACATGATAAGTTTTTCAATATAACTTTTACATGATAATAGTAAACAATAATTTGGTATTTGGCTTTAAAGTGTTTTTATTCTGAACTTTTATTCAGTAATAACAATAAATATCTCTTTGTCAAAGTGGTTACCAAACAGTATAATTTCTTTCTAGACAAGTACCAATAATAGTTTCCTAAGTTACACGAAGTGCAATAATGCCAATATGAATTTAATAACACTTTATCTTAATTTGTTTTAACGCTGTTATAATGTTTTGTTTAAACTAATTATACCTTTGAGATCATAGTCAAATATTCTCAACACCACATGATATTATACAAGATTTCAAACTATAGTGTATTTAAGATTATTATAATATTGTTAGACCATGTTTTTAACATTACATTTTCGTATACCAATAGTAAGTTAAAAGTCATTTTATCAGGAAATGACCGATTCCGGTTATAAAAATGGGAGCCTATTTTGCAAAACCAAACAAAACTGGGTCCTTCTTATTACCAAATACAGTTAATATATTTGCTGTAACGTATACTTCCCATAACTTCAACAAATACTAACGCAAACTCTTATCTCGAAAAATATATATATATCAATGTAAAACATATCAGAAGTACAATTATATCTTTGAATTATGCTTTCATTGGTAGAAGTCTGATTACTCTTACTACCTCTAAAATACAAAGTCCTTATGAAGCTTACTATTATAAACTGTAATGAAATAAGTCAGCACAGAGTGTTCTGGGGATAGCGGGGCGAGGATAAGGACGTACAAAAAACAGCCATGAAGATTGCAACTCGTCTGACAAGGTTCAAATCCTCTATATGATAACTTTATATCGACTTTCTTCTGCAACAGAATACTGAGAATTAACAACAATGTATAATTGACCTTTTTCATTAAACCATGACCGTTAAAAATATTTATGTGTGAAATCTTGAAGGCACTTTAATTATACCGAAGCGTATGTGCTCTTAAGTATGCAGTGCTCGTACTAATAGTGAATCGACAAGATACTTAACAATAAATATGACGAGATGGCGTAACGTAACAATTAGAGCGAAAGCAGTTAGAATTGATGATTAACATCAGACAACTCCTGTCAAGTGCGTCTGCAAAATCACCAGTTCGACCTGTTTTTGCTAAATAATTAGTCCATCCATCACATAACACACCTCGGTCCCCATGACAAATGATGCCATTCCAAAGCATCCATTTCGGACAAACAGGAAGAATTAGATACCGCAAATTTATATAATAGATTTAGTTGCAATATACAGCTCTTTCGTGTTTCTAAGTCTTGCAGTGATGATAAATGCTTAGTCTAATGAATGCTAGGAGGCGATTGAGAACAATCTAAATTTATGAAAATAACTGTCAAAAAACCACATAGAGATATATCCCGAACTTCTGTACCTTGATAATCAGAGAAAGCGAATGAAAAAGATATAAGAATTGCGCAAGATAAATGGCAAAACCCTGATAGGGAGGTGTTCTTATCCAATATATTAGATCACTTCACAAAACCGTAAAAAGTAAACAACCTGCGTGTGTTTTTGGGAACAGTGCCCATATTCCCATAAATTAAAATGTGACATACAGATTCATTTTACTAGACTACCAAGGTCTCAATATTGATAACCTAAATTCTTAGGTGGAATTTTACAACGTATGCAAATTAATGAACGAATCAGCCTGACTTAACAAGTTTCAAAATAAATAAATATATTTGAATCTTCGACAAGCCCACCTTCATCGTTTTATATTCTACCTACCTTATCATTAGTAATAACAAAGCAAAGTGTTTCAATTGCATGAATTCGTGTTTTCAATATCTTTGCGAATTTACTTAGACTCTTGAATTATTTATGTATAAAGTCCATATTACCAATAATCGTAAAACTATAAACAAAGTGATATCAACAATTTGTATTTTCACTTGCACTTATAAACACTTATCTTTTTTTATCAGTACATACGCCTATACCTTACAAATAGCATATCTATTAAAAACAAATAATAAATACATGTACAATTATCATAACCTATTTATTCTTTAATTGTGGCCTATATAATCGTTTTCGTGATATTACGCTCAGCACAGCACCCACAAACACTCTTACACTCACAAACACATACAAGATCAATCAATACTTTTTTATGATAGGGTCATTCATTCAGAGTACAAAACATAAGACAAAAAAAAAAAAAAAACTCAAACAAACAAATAAACAATGATTTCTTTTTATGCCGGGGTATTTAATTAAGACCTTTAAATAAGAAATGCAATGGCTATGAATGAGTTACCTGTAGCGGGTTCTGTTTCACTGACTTGAAGTGTACAATTCTTTGATCTGATAGCCAATAATAATATGGATCTCCTTTCATAGTTTCATTAGCAACGCTGGTCATATTCACTATCCAGAAGGCACCTAAACATAGAAAAAAACAGCAGTTATTTCAACGAGATATTCGACTTATTGAGGTATTAGTATCTCATAAGCAAATTATATTTACATGTGCAGTATTCCAATAGCCGCCTCTCAAGTCAATCATTTCCGAAGTCTGTTTTGTTATTACTTTCAACCTTCGGAAAATGCTTTGTCCCTACCTGCGCGTGTAAAAGTACATAATTCAAGATTATGTTTTTTTTTTTTTTAATTTATAACTTCAATTTATCATAAATCGACAGATTGGCGACATTCTTACGTAATACTGTCCTTCCACACGAATATGAATGAATTTTGATTGGATAGGCCTTTGAGGTATAGGGCACATAGTAAAGTCACATGACTGGATTGATTCGAAAAAACGGTTTTTGATCCAACTCGAAAGGGAGGCATTACAGTATAAGGCGGCCGGTGTTCTCGTGAGACAATAATTGCAATTTTCAGCGCGTTGTGAAATATCGAATACCGTTCAATGTTTCAGCTGTTCCCATAATTGGATTTACTCCATCGTATAAGTTTTTTACGCTCAGTATAACTCAATACAAAATTCATATTCCCCAAATGTAAATATGAACATTAACAATTATCAAAACAAACCTAAATGCATCTATTTCCTTCATTTAATCTTATATCGAAATAATAAAATTTTGTCTTTATGTTATGGAGATTTGCCGAAAACTAAAGTAAGTGTAAGAGAGGACAGATTGAAAGCCCAGCAGTGCTGAGATCGTTCCTCTCTCACACATATTGTACAGTTTGAGACTTATCACTAACTTAAAACATATATCTCCTTGTATTAATATAGAATACATTGATTTTTAATAGAAAAATATTTATTATTGCTGTCCTTTTATAATTCGATGACAGCTCCACCTACATTTGTTCAACAACATCAACGTTATACATCACATATAACAGCCAAACACAACAGCATACCGGTAAAGTCATTACCTTAAGCTTGTGAATTATGACGAATAATAATGATATCATGAAGTCAACAAAGCATGCTTTTGGCTGGCTTAGTTCACGTTTGTAAATATATTTTCACTGTGCCCTCTGTCAGTGAAGCAGGACATTCCTTCTTCAGTCAATGTCAGAGTTGTCAGTGTTGTTTTATCATAATACATCACCACATATTCACCGAAACAGTAAGTTTGGATGTGGTCACAATAAAGCAAAAGAAATTTTATTTCTCCATGTAAAGGTATTCCTATATCAATTGAAATTCAGTAATGTGTCACTATTATACGTTCCTCTTGTAGATTCGTGAAAAGATTTGTAACCTATTGAACACGGTGTTATATTCAAATAAACAAGAGTATCATTGGAATATTTAAGTATGTGCTTTATATCGGATGTTATACGCTTTCTATTGGGAAATGTCTCTGTCACCACCCTAGAATTTAATAAGGAAAAGTGCACTAAACCAAATTATATTTCAATTAACATCAGGTAGTAACTTCATTATCTTCAAAACAGTTAAAGTTATTTGGAAAAAGATGAAAAATCCCCAACTACAGACAACGGAGAGCTCAGCTGTTAACATGAATACTGAAAGCGTGCCCTTATCTTGAAAATTATGGAAACTGTCACCCTGTGAATGATGTGAAAATCTTTGTACACATATGTATGATTTTCGTGGTGCCTTTTGTTTCAGCTGGCACACTACATACTTGTGTGTTCATTAGTTATGCTTTCATTTTGACAATTTCAAATTTAATTTTACCTGCTATTTTGAAGCAAGACTGTCTACTGGTATACACGTACTTTTTACATCCATATTAGGCCAATAGAGAGACCAAGCAATGTCAAATTACATTGTACATCATTCTCGGTTGTAGTACAAAAAGAACAAAGGATTACAACTGTGTTTAAACTGGTAAAGAAACGTACTTATGTTCGTCGCGTTGTATGAAATAACAATAGTGAGCACAGGAACTGTAGTAGCTCCATCTTTCTTGAGACTAGAAGACAACATGGACACGTATGGCAGTTCTTTAACGAAGTCCGTATCTCCTTTCCTCTTCTTCTCTAAAATATTACATTTCTCCCATTCTAAAATATCACAAAAACAAAAAGTTCAATAATAACGTTAATAATGCAAACAATTCCAATATTTCAAAACAAGTTATGTGATGTTTTGTTTTTGAAAGGTCAGATGGCAGAAGAGAATTTATAAAACAAGAAAATAAAACCATGTCGCTGCTGCAAATATCTTAATCGCTACAGAGCTCAAAATATGTATTATATGAATTATGCGTTTTCCCTTATTTCTATCATTTTTTCGTTAGTGGCAAGGGTTCTTACTTATCTTTAAGGTGGAATTTGTTTCCAATATTTTTTTCACTGAAAGACAATAGAATGGTTCACGAATTATATGCAAAAATGTATGCTAATTTGATTTGACAAGTGCAACTCTCCATCGCAATCAAAAATGTCATTTTTGCAAGATTGCTTAAATCTTTTATTTTGTACTTTGACAAAACAATGTTTTGGCTTAGTAATCATATCTAAGATAGAAGGATTTCAATGTTCCTAATGTTGTAATTTTCATCCGAATGTCATTTGTTTTCAAAAATCATTTAGCACACAAAAATATTTTATTTTTCAGTCATTAAATTAAAAAAAAAAGTAAAACTCTAGAGAAAATATTCTAACAACGGGAAAACATTGAAATTGCCGACGCTAAAAACCAAAATGTAGAACACAAGGAAAACAGAGGGGCCACATACTCTCGCACATCTGTGATCAAGTGTGAAACAAAGCGTAGTCGAATTGACCATACCGCATTGTTATCTGTTGTAGGTTTTGGTCTATAATCTGTTTACCATCTCGTCACACTATTTACGACCTTAGATTAGAGTGCAACTGAACAAAGTTGGTCGATTTCGTACCATCTCGTACACTACGTACATCAGTGATTGTACACTCCACAGTGTTCATTTCTCTGATTACGGTGACCGTGTAATCATCGAAATGTCACACTCTAATCTTCTACTGTTTGTGTTATAAGAACTTCTATTCTTATGGCAGTATAATATAAGATATTTGAAAACCGGGATCAGACATCAACAAGTTCAAAGTACTTTTACTAGTTATATGCTCCTGTCACAGTGCACTTTGTCTTATTTGGAATGAATCTTGCCATATATCATTTGTATACCTCGTTTATTGCTTTCCATGCAGTATGGTGGCGGCTTAAAGGAAGCAGGAGTCTGAAATGTAGAATAAATCTACATAGTATACCATTTTCAATTTGTAATTTATCTGCATCAAACAGGTTATAAAAAACTTGGTTACACCATCACAAGCACAAACCATTTTAAATATTTTTTTAATACGCCTGATGGGTTTGCTGTTTATGTACTCTCTAGTTATACAGAGGTCACGATATCCCTGTCGGTAGAGCTTTTGCCTACGTAAAAACCGGTGAAGATCCGCTGTGTGTGGTTCAACGCTCTCTGCCGATCGTCGCGATAAGTGTTTCTCAGGATATGAATCGATTTATGCTGAAGTGGTCCGTCCTTGACAAACCACTTTTCACTTATTGTCCTGGCTGACATGCAGTGAACCGGTAGAATTTTTAGTCAGGTATGCACCAGCTAAAAATCCTGCCTATTAAGGATCCTAGTTGTTCATGGGTCGATAAACCTTAACAAACCCAGTTTTTAATGTGATGCTTATGTATAAGAACACTACTGGCTGTTATGTTAAAAGAAACGAAACACAGAAAAAAGTATCGTTTGCAGAAAGCAGTCTGATAGCAACACTGTCTGATTCAACAAGAGATGAAATTCTTTGATATAAAATTATGGGAATATAATTCGTCATTCTTATTTGAAAATAAATTAATTTGGAAGTGAAACTTTACATGTCTGTTAAGACATAAACAAAAGCTATCAGAGGAAAATAGCGATAAAAATAGCGGTATACCTAAAACCATGGAAACAACAGAACATATTAAACATGATAACTCAGCGAAGTGTCAAAGTGTGATTTGTGGTTCATAATTTGCTGTTGCTTTAACACAATTGCAGTCTATGCTTACTGTCCTTCCGAATCACCGTTTGCCCTTTTATCCTCTGCTATTGCTGTATTGTTTCTTTATCTAAATGTTGCAAATTTTTTCTGCATTTAGATACAAGCATACTTTTGTTGTTGTTTCTATATCAAATAGAAACCAAAGGTAATCATACACTCCGATATTTATCAGTAACCAGAATAACCATGTCAAGGTTACTGAGAATTACGTAAACAAACAAGAAGAAAATACAAACATGTCAACATGACAAAAATCCGAACCCAATTTCAATAAAATTGGAGCAAAATAAAACCACTTTTAGACTAAAAAAATATCATCAGTTTTTTTCAACGGATCTTAATCTATTCTGTTACTGGTTTATATTTGGGTATTACAGGATGGTAAAAAATGAAGGTATTTTGTGTGGTAAGTGTGTATCCACAGATGAGTGCACACGTATTAAGTTCTCTGTCGACCTCGTTTTTTTATAATTTAGAATGTTGGACACACATGCTACTCTTACCAGAAGTGACATTCTTAAGAACAAAGGCTATGAAAGAGGATAACTACAAGGCTGGCCTGTGTTTTTGTTGATGGTTAACAAACAAAATGTACACTGATTTGATCATGTCCAAATCCTTCTTAACATGATGTAGATAAATAGTTACCATATATACTGTATCACCCAAGTAGAATGAACAGACGGGTCTCGTAACTTCAATTCCGAAAAAAGTGAGGATTGCTTAGCCATGAACATATCATTACAGATTTTAAAGAAAGTAATCACACAATGAGATATTTCTGTAAGACAAATGCATTTCAGTTCATTTAAATGTGGTAGTTTGAGGTGGAGTTCCTTAAACAAATATTTAGAGAACTAAGCACAATTTTTAACCTAAAACGGTTACAAGTGAAATGATAAATGACTTTAGCTTACCTGGCATTGCTTAGGTAGGCACGATATGTTCCTTCCAATAAAATCTCCTTGACACTCCACCGTCGTCCCAGTCGATGTGTTGAATAGCACAAACAAAACTTGAAGGATAGTGTATTGCATTTTCATTTTACACTTCTATGGTGATATCCGTAGTGTTTTTTTGTATGACAAGCCGATGAAGATTTTGACTTTATATGTCCCCTTCTGAACAGTTCTCGGCTTGGGTATCATGTGATATTAAGGGCCCGTAGTGTAGACGATATCGCGTGATGCCATGACAATAGGAAGTACTGCAGTTTTTACAGATATAGAGCCTTACACTAGTTGTTTTGAGTTACTGACAACTGGCTTTCCATTCATCTTAGCTTAATAACGACGAAAGAAAACCATTTTTCATGTTGTCTTAGGGAGTGATAAAAAATTCGCATGTGTTATTACAGCAATTAAGGAATCATTTAATTATATCCCTGAAATAATTGACAACTAGTTGAACAAATGAAACTACAGTTTTAAACATATCATTTACTCTCACCATCATGCATGCAATAAAAGGACACATTCCCTATCTAGAGTTACATAAATTGAATATTTCATAAACAGTTACAGGGTTCTCAGGTTTTGAGGAATATTTCCGCTCAGCATACATTATATCGCGAAAAAATGTTTGTTGCATTTTGAAATGCAGTCATTATACTTCATACTGGTTGTTATTATCCATCATTTTAAGACTAAGAAATATAAAACCATGAACTTGTAGTGTCAGACTTTTGGTCATGTCATGAATGAATAACACTTGACTATTTTAAAACTTTCTGCTTCTTTTTGGATGCCTCTGTAACAAAATAAAGCAACATATTACCTCGCTTCCATAAATTCAAATAGAACATGAAAAGTTGGAGATGTCTGATGTTTAAGGAAATGCACAGAAGGAAACTACGAAATTAGTCGTACGAATAGGTTGAATTAAGTCTAAACTTTACCTTTAGTAGGTATAAAAAATTATACATGTTACCTTTACCCTTAGAGAGAAACAATTGCAACAAACACCCATTATAAAATAGCTTTTTGCTTTCTTTGTACTTCAATATACTATCAAATGATAAATATTAATTCTAGATACCTCTTCACGAATCCTTTTCATTAAAAATGCTTCATATTGTTGAAATAGCAATTGATTTCATCATTTATTGATTACATCTATTCCTAGTGAAAAATTATGCCACGCATGAATATTGTTATGGTATGTAGTTTTGGTCCATGATAAATAAGAGACCAACGAGGTGAAACTATAATAAAAGTTAAATAAAAGTCACACGAATAGCAAGAAAATATCAACATGTATACATGATCATACCACAAACTCTGATTAAATAAAACTAGTGAAAATTATGAACATATACTTATAGATTTCTCAAAAAAAGCACAAAGAGAATAAGACCAGGTCTTCAGGAAGATTAAGCGTCTTCTGATTCATCGACAACGTCCACAAGCTTGAGTTAACAAAGACTTCAAGTGTATTTTCTTTTGACTAATTGACTTTCCACATATTGAAGTGTACATTATATAGAGCACTACATATAACATAGAAACGTGTTATTAACGGTCAATTAATATTACCGTTAAAGGTGTTTTTGAAGCTTTTTTTTTCTGTGCAAAACAGACAGCAAGTTTACTGGTCTAACGTTATAATATCTACCATGTACCGTTTCATATTTTCAGGCTCCACACGTTGCTTTATACCACAAACGCACTAAGGGCAGTGTTGCATGTCACTTTGCTGCTCATAAGTGCATATCCGCACCTTGTGACATGTGTATTTTTTTGTGTTTTCATCCCGGTTCTTCGATAGCTATGTTGAAATGAGTGATGTTAACTGAGATTAGATAATAGCACGAGAAATTAACTTTCATGAGTTACGGCTAGTTATGCATGAAACTACAACTTACTTTTCAATGATCGCTGGCTTGATTAGCTGTGCGGTTAACTATGATGACGGTACATGTGTATTGTTACTACAAAATTCTGTCAATGTCTAGACATAACAAAAAATCGCACAGCACGGATACATCACGTCTTTAAATATATATATAGGATAAATTAAACGTATTTCTGTATGGAATGTTTGTATATCAATAATATCATTGACGTCTTCGACGATGTTATGATGTTTAAAGCACTGAATGTTTGCACCCGAATATACACAACAATACACATAGTATTAGGTTTGTATTGCATTGTAGACAATGTAAAGTGCTTACATTCTTTCTATAATCACGTAGTTCATAAAAAGGTAATATGTCGAAATTACACCATTGTTGGCATTTTTGTGTCATTTCAGTGAAATTTGGGAATATAAAAATCAGAAGAATGTACAGCTTTTTCGTTCCCATTTTAAGGTATGCACAAAATTATCGATAATGTTGAGCACTGGTGATATCACGTGTGGTCTCACGTTACAGTCTCGGTACTTGCTAAGTGTGGACTTTTTATACATCCGTAATTGTCATGCATGTTGTAACCAAGGGCCATCAATACGGTTAAAAAAGATCGTCAAAATAACGCGAGTTTCGTGCGTTTTAAGGTAGAACAGCATTAATAACCGACTTGCGAATATTTACACATATATTTTGAAAATGAAGTACTCTTTGATATTCGTGAAGGATATTCTAGAACATAAAGCTGTTGTTAGAAAAATCTCCCTTCATATCAGAATCATAGAACGCATCTAAGCTATTTTCGTTCAAACTTATTAACTAATATCTATAAAACTGCTAGGAAAACGCATCATGTCGCTGATCCGACTGCACTACGGACTATTTTACATTAAGACTCTTTGGGAAACAAAATATGTACCAACGAATTATTTCAAAAAAATATTTTGGTGCATCGAATCAAAAAGAAAACAACATAACACGGAGATTAGCTTATTGTAACGCAATCTTAATAGAGATATATGCAATAGTTAGGCAAAACATACAGCAATTCAAAATTTCAGAAATGTGATGAAGTGTTCACCTAAAGTAATACAGTATACCATTCATATTATATCATGAAACTAACCCAATGTTTGCTTTTTGGACACTTATTTTATTTATAAATGAAATCGCACTCGATTACAGACGTACAGGTTTACGCACTTAATTTTCATAAAGATGTTTAATATACATGCACAACAACTAGCTTGAAGAACAATGTATTAACACGCGAAACAGATTGCACTGTGGCGTTTTTAATGACTAAGAATTCAAAAAAATTGTAATGTTTTCATGTTTCTCTGTCTCAGCATTTCTTTGGTCGTCCGCTGCAGCTTAAAACAACACGTCTATGGCAAAAATGAACAAAAATAAGATTTACACGGGGACTCCTGAAAAAAATGCAGGGTTTATAAGTCAAGGCGTTCCGGAAGATTAAGCGTTCTTTATTTGATCGACAATACGCCCCATGTAAAACTTTGTCAATCTAAATCAGTATCGTCACGCTCTCAAACAAGCAACCAATCAAGCATCAAACACGAACAGATTCTTATTGCACAAAAAAATAGAATATTTCTCAATGAGATCGCTATGACAAGTTTAAAGCTTCCCCACATTTTCCATCAAACTGCATCTCTTGAAACCCTTGATTATTGGGAACGGAAAAAATTACAATTGTGACAATGAAATGCTTATAACACAAGCTTATGGAAAGCTATCCATTTTGGTTCCGTTGTAGGAATAGCATCGAGCTAAGCAGCTGATGTAAAGGAGTCTGTGGTGTCCTTGATTTCCATATCTGATGGATATTTACGATGAAAATGGTAAAGAAATATAACAATTAAAGACAAGACGTCATTAATACATCTGAAAGTCAAACTGAAGGTCTTTGTGACCTGTTTTGATCAATTCTTCAGTAAATTTACCCTCGTATGTAAAACAAAACGAGTCAGCCAACCTAGGACTGGATATCTTGACGGTGATTTATGAATATATCAATCAATACGCACTGATAGTATTTCGCTTTCAGTTGAAATAAAACCAAAAGTCTGTCTCTGATGGACTAAGGAAGACTTCAGTAAATAATGTTTACAGTGTGTTAACGAGGCATTCCTAGATACCCTCTCGGATATAATATTAGACATGCTAAAGAAAAGCGATGTTAAAGGAGAGGTCCTATATTTTGGAGAGGGGGTTCTGCTTTTAGGATTTAGTGCCTTGTAATTACTCTGTCTCGCATGGTCTTATTTTGGCACTGCACACTGACGTTGTGATATATCTGTATCACAACAATATAATCCGAAACTGGATTGATTTGTGTTTCATACAACCTGTATGAACTTCACTTGACGTCATCTATACAACCATCGGGATAACAAAATGTTTCAAGTTTTTCAGCCAATAGATTTAACTGCGTATCTTGATCAGAATGTTGTGTGGATGTCATTTCCAGATTATTGTTTGTGAATAAATTTTCTTCTTGAAGATTTCTATTCCTCAACTGTCGTGCTGAAATAGATTATATAAACAACTAAAATTTGTATGAATCAGAACATGAATTAAATATTTGATTACACAGCGAACTTATTATTCAATTTTAAGGTAACACTAAGGACTGAACAACATCTGTACTTCTCATGATAAAAATTATTTGACATTCATTTGATTTTTTTTTTTTTTTTTTTTTTATGATTATTGTTATTTTGTGTTGACAGTGATACCTTTGAATATGCGATAGCAAAACACCACGACGACAGAAAGGAGTATCACGGTAACAGGTAATCCGAGAACGACACCAACTTCAATTCTGTGATCCGATGGAATAGCTATTCTAGGAATGAGCGATGGTTGTGGGCTTGAATACTCTTAACAAAGCAAAAGTAAAATACATTTTAACATATCCTTATCTGTATTCATCACAGATTTATAACATTGATCATCAAATAATATGAATGAAGGCACATTTTAAATAACAGGTTTGGTGAGATTTGCATCATTTTGGTTGGTAAAAAAAGTGTTACGTTCCATTGCAACTGCAATACACAAATATTTAAAGTATCCTCAAAAATGACAATTCGTGCCAGTCTTGTTTATTTGTGTTTTGTTATCATGAAGAATGAGGAAGGCACATATGGTGTACGAAAACGTCAATTGTATTTTGTGTCAAATAATTGAATATGTGATAAAAGCTGAATAATTCGTAACCATTGTGCAATAACGCGATATCATAAACATATACACTGCATTCGATACTACAATAAAGTCATTGTACAACATGAAAAAATTCAACTATCTTTTTAACATCACAAAATACGATGAACAACATGGAAACTATTGCAAAAGTACAAGCATCTTTTGCTTCATCGACGACACCCGACATGAAAGCATTAGTCCAAGTTAAAGTTAGTAATGTTACATTCTCAAATGATTCCTTGCAATTTTTGATGACAGCGAAATTAAATATCCCGTGCAGTTTACAGTATTAAAAAGCATTAATATGAAGACTATTAACCTAATGCCCTTCATATAATATTAAATGAAATAAGAATATTGATATGAAAATGTTATCAATAGGCATTAAACGAATTTTAATATCTTGTCGTCTAGATAAAAATAAAAATATCTTAACTGTCTGGGCACAATGTACAGTACCTGGAAGGGTGAAGTCAGCCGATTTCACCCATGTTTTGAATGGACAGCTGTTGCAGTTCATATACTCTATCTGCAACGACATTATGATAACAGCATATATACTAGCTTTTTAAAAGCATATGTATTAAATTGTAGTTCATCATTTGAACCGCATTATTCGAGTTAAGTAGTTCGAACAATGACGTTATGATTGCTTACTGCTCAAAATGTATATTTTAAATTAATAGCGATGGCAATAGCGATATGATAATCTATCCGATTGGAAAAAAATAACTGCAATTATAACTTGTTTGATCTAAAGCAGATTTTCCTATCCACTGAAACCATTATGCTAAATTTAAAGTTTAAAGTCCTTACCATAACTTCATAAACACCATCAGGTTCATCGAAATCAAAAATACAATGGTTGTCATCACCAGCCTGAAAGGTTAAGAATATGTAAATGTGGCTCATACCTTGGAAACGCAACAAGAAAATAAGTAAATACCAACATATAATTTGAAGCGATACACCGGCAAAGCTTCATCAAAGAACACCCCAGAGAAACAAGGAAGATGTGAGATTTGTTCCGAAAGATTAGGTATCGTCTATTTCAACAACGGTCTCCGTCGCGTATTTTTACAAAATCGTTCATGTAAGTAAGTAATAACGTTTTATATAATCTAATTTATGTCAACATTACAATTTGATAATTAATAATAATGTCTGGACAAAACTGGTACGAATTTTTGCAAAATTTGTAAATTAATTTATCAAATAAACAAAGAATTGTGTACCTAGATTTACTGGATACAGGATGTTTGATAAGAAACCCTGGTATGAATTAGACACAAAGTACAATACGTTCTTACCTTGTTATGTTTTACTGTCGTGCTCAATTTTACCTCCCATGTCTCCCAGTCCTGGAGACTGATTTTATAATACGTGTTATTGGTTACAAAGCGAAAGGGCAGAGGTTCAAAAACTACATGTATGCCTCGATGTTCTGGAAGAACCGCTGTCATGATATTTGGTTTCCATTCATTTTCTTGGGTATCAGGCAAATACCGACCTAAATTGTAAATCGTTTAATCATTTAACGTGCTATTAATACGACAAACATTACTGATTTTGATATTGATCCATATTAATAACAATCACAACAATTAACAATTTACTTAATAAGAGGAATCTTAAGGCACGGTCACGCCACTAATCCTATGAGTGCCCAATAGTTTCTAAAAAAACATATTCTACTTACGATTATGCGATGTAACTTGGTAGGTTATACTTTGCCCCTGTAGATTTTGATGTCTTGACGATGTAAATATTGTAATAGTCAACAAATAGAGGTTCAGAAACACTTCACATTTTCCCCAAGTACAACGAACATTGCATGTGTCGAGATTTCCAAAAGTACTGCGGAAGGTACTCTTCTGAAATTGAAAAAAGAAATTGAATTAGGTTTCGCCTGATAAAATTATAAAGGTTTTCCATCCTCTAAAAACAGCATAGAAAATATCAAACTAAAATTTAATTGAACTGGAGCAAATTATGAGCAAAAGAAATAACACAAATACTCATGAAAATGAACAAAGAAAATAAGATCAATGCTCCAGAAAAGCGAGCCTTTTCTGCAATGTTATTGGAAAACTTGGCCAATCCCAGCAAGTGATACCACGTTCTCAAATGATAAAACAGTAATTATGTACTGTTTATTCCATAAATTATATTGAAAAATGATTTTAAAAAAAAACGCACTTCAATTTACAATCCTCAGATAAAAATATAACACAAATCATTGTTATAAATCGACAAACTTTATCTGAAATATCCAAAAAAATCACACTGAATTTCGATAAAACAGCAATCTTACCTCCCTTCGGGCTATTTTGGGAGAATGTACTGGAAACTGTCTCCAGGTAGGAAATTTCTCATAATACGGATCAACGTAATACTCGTCAGAAACCTCCCTTGTACTTCTCAACAGTAGCTGCATTACAGCTATGCGGCAAACAACAACATTCGCCAATATAATGCAGCAATATTTTCTCTAAAATTTGGGTATTTTTAAGTACGTGAGTTTAAAACACTAGAATTATGCATATAATTGTTTATCCGTCAATTGGCATCGCTAATTGTTAGATAAAACATTTTTCAAAGAAATTTGCTATTAACGACGCATATGTGAACAATTTTTCAACTTAATATTCATATTTGAACAGAAGATATTGTACTCTTATTATACAAAAATTGATATTTTTTTCCAGCATCTGACATCTTAATGTTAATTTTTTATACAGTTTTTCACAATTCCATTCAATGCTTGTAACCTTGTGGTATTGTTCTCACCAGCATTGTTGTTATCCGTTGGCAAGGATATGTCGATACTAAGTACAGGTTTAGTCTGCCCAGATTCAAAGGATGGGGATAGGAAGATTCCAGTCACTAAAGGAATGGGAAGTTTGGCTCCGAAAGACACATCTTGAATAGGACTTGCCAAATGGAAACATCGTGATAACTCTGAAATGTGTATTAGTTTGATTTTTATAAATCGTATCCACCATGGAAAATGGGTTGAGGGTATATTTGTCATAATGTAACGGTCGGAAAAATCACTGTTAGATGGATTTATACAATACTCACTGTCCTTGTATAGAGCTGTACAGCTGAGAGATGGCTCGAATTCGTATCTCTCCTGTCAAAATGAAGCAATGCAAGCATTACGATGCATAAACGTTGTAAAACATGATTTTTTTTAATTTGCAGTTTTGTATCTTGTTCAAGCCATGAACTGGTTATTATATGTCCATTTTGATACCACACTCTTTTTGTTCGGGGCTGATGATATATCATGATATCAAAATAGTCATTTCACAATCTTTACAGAAGCAAAAAACAAAATTAATACAACAAATAACAAATACTAACAATAAAAATAAGGAATTGATTGTAATTAATTACAATTTTAAAGGTAATTTAAGTCTTTTCCAGTTAGATTGCGGACAATACTTTCAACCGTCTTAATACTTCGCGATCATAAAAATGAACCGCGTAATCGCAAAAGCATGATCCCCGCTAAAATAACCGGCAATACGGTAGCTGGATAAAATTTTGTAAAAAACATATTTCTCTGATCATTTGTTCATCTATCAGTAGTGTATATAAGGTGTGTTTATGTTGATTTAGTGTACTCGTCGGGTAAACCTGCCTGTACAGGTATTCACTGGGAGCCGAAGGGCACATAGACAATACAATGTTCACACTGAAGTAACTAACCAAAGTGTGCAGTTCAGATCGGTTTGGATCATAGTTGTAAGAAAATACTACTTTTTAACTTTACAGTGAATAACACGAACAAAAATAGCTTTAATAGTTATGAGCTTAAATAAATCTTTCTGTTTAATTTTAATGTGAATTGTAATGTATGATCGACGAAATTCTAAATATCATCTTATATCACGATAAGGATTTCTAAACAAGTTCGCAATACTTTTCACATTTAATCATGCAAGGGGTATGCTCCTGCATGAACTATTCTTATTTTGTTACTGTGAAAATGTATTTTTATGAGAACTTGATACATGTGAACGAGTATCGTGTTGATAAGAAAAAGGCCGTGGACACTGATCTTTCTCCTGTTATCTGATAGTACAAAAGCATTTACTTGTCAAAGAGGAAAGTGCACCGTGAAGCTAACCAACTAAACCTTTAACTTTAAAAGTGCATTTTCTTTCTTACGAAATCATTATACACAAGTGTATAAACTAATTTCTCTTCCAAAACTAGTGTGTAATTATCATTATTATTTATTTATTATTGATTTTTATTATTTTTTTGTAATGTTCTCGTTGTTGTGAGGTTTCCTGGTGGTACATTGTTTTAATTATTCACAGGATTGACACAGCTCTGAGATGGGCATTTTTTCCCTTGTGAAGCTGTTTGCAAGGTTATGTGTCATAGATAAAGGAAAGAAAACCCTTCTATTTGGTATTCCTTTTTATCAAATGACAGACTCTTTAGCTTTCTTTACAGAGCAAGATACATCAAGAAAATACCAACATGGCAACATAATCATAATTCATACTCATATTACCTCAAACTAAGGCAAAATATGAACAAAATATTTTTTTTCTCAATTGGATCACTTTGCCGATCATAAAACCCTCCAATAATTTTCTTCAACTTACATCTTTTGAACCCTAGTGTTACTCGTTTGTCAGTTGGCAACTTCTTACACAAAAATCGTGATAATGAGAACATGCCATTGAATATCGAATCAGTTGTGACATAGATTGGATATGCAGGGATATTGCTACCCAGAAATGGAAAATTCTCAATATTCAGCAAACGTATAATGATTAAGTAATTCATTATTTAATTATGTAAAATTGAAACACATCTAACTCTAATCATCAGAAGCATCAATTTGCGATTTTTAACTTCCCGTGATTTTTTTAAAAAATATTGTATATAATTGCGTGCAGTTAAATATTTCAAATGCATTCACTATCGATATGTTTCACGTGAAAATTGACCGAGTGTGCTATTACAGGTAACAAAAGAATAAATTTAAGTTCCCAGAAACCGTAGCCCAAGCCTATATATTCACCTGCAGTGTAAACGTAAACTAACTTTTACCATTGCAATGAAAATACCTGTGTATAAACTATATATATATATGCATGTATAATCATATAACCGTTCCATTGACTTATTCTAGCGATGTTTTGTAGGCTATGTGTTGATCGTGTGTACTCTAAACCATCTGATGAAAAATTGCTTAAATATTTCCTGGTACATTTAACATCGCATGTGTGTAATTACATGAAAGTATGCTCTAATGAACTACGAATGCCCACTAATTTTAATGATCAGTAACAAACTATCAAACTATCAAAGTTTATATCATAATTAGTATGAATGTTAATCCCTGAAACATCAATGTGATACTTTTTTCAGAAGAGTAAGGATACTTTAAGACAAAAGTATAATTATATAATCAGCGATAAAGGTTAGGATTGAGAGACATGTTCCTTCCAATTGCATGTCCTAAGAGGCAACTTATGTGGAAACTGCAAGCAGATTTAGTGTTCACAGTTATGTCCTCTACTTTGGAATAGAAAGATAGATAGATTGGTAGGTAGGTAGGTAGGTAGGTAGGTAGGTAAAAAACAAAAACGATGCACTCCTGATCACGTCTTTTTGTTTTGTTTTTTCTCCATAATTAAAGTCAGGCTATAATACCTGCACTGTTACGTCTGAGATATATTCATGTTTAGTACGAAAAGTCTTATATACTGAGCATATACGGAAAAACTGAACATGATACACAACAGCAAGAATACTATATTAATGTGTGTATTTTAAGTCAATTTTTTGTAGTATCTCGGAACTGAATACAAAGGGTAGATTTAGACTTCAATAACTATATATCAACATAAGGTCAAAGTCTCGATAAACATATCAGCTCTAAATGTACTTATCATGTAGGTATCTGTGGTGTATTTGCATGTCCATCACACACCAGATACATATCGCATCATACTAATATGAGAACGCCTTGATGGACATAACTTAAGACAAATGTACGAATTATTTCCTAAAGAAACTAATCCAGATGATATACAAATATTTTTTTATTCCAGTCCTTTGCAGGTTCTACTTCTTCATCGCTATTTCCACAGCATGTGCTTGAGGTCGTGTTACACAGTGTGATGACTCAAATAAAAGTGTCGCAGTGTTTACAATGCTACCAGCTATACCGTATCATCGAGACATGACTACAATACTCACCATCTGACCTATCTTCTCTGTCTCACAGAGACTCCAATTCGGTTGACATTCCTGGTGGCTTCCCATCGGTGGGTCATTACACTTGTCCAAACTGAAAGTCAAACTGACCAATATAGTTAGAACAATGACTTGATACAAATTTCGCCTCCTTGTAAACATGTTGGCTGTAATTCTGTTGAGTCAAGGTGACCTGCTGACGTATTTAACAATTCTCTCGGCTGGCGGGACTGTAATAGGATCACACATACCCACATGGCCACCCGTCCGCATTTCCCTGTTTGTAACATGACTATTCAAATCGCTCTTTATTTACTATGGAGAGGAAATTTTACACCAGTTTTATATTTGTAAATTTGAGTAATTAAAATGGTAATGCATCATTAAGAGGCATTTGGTTCACGTAGAATCCAATACAAATTAAGTTCATGGCACTTCATGTTGAATTTGACCTTATCCTGATGGCATTTACATGCCCATGAATAACCATCTGAAAGCTGTCCAATGCTTATGATTATCAATTTAGGTCTTGTTATAAGATGAGTAAACCTCAGTCTGTCTACACAACTTTTAATTTCTCAATGCCTTTGGCAGTTTGCGAGCTGGTGACTTCGCCAAGGGAACCTATTAGTTATGTCATACAGTGGCATGTATTAATAACAGAAGATTTAGGTACTATTGGCATTTGCCTAAAATCGTTACAGCGATAGAATACGGTATTGATTAAGTTGATATCACGGATTGTTAAAACGTAAGCTGCATATGCATCCATCACAACGATATGTATTCGTTAGATTATGTAGCCCCCGTGAAGAAACAGTCTAAATTATACCATATATTGGGTTTAGTATTCTGTAAGGCTGTCACTACCTCTTCCACGAAAATGAGGGAAAGTAAACAAAAATAAGTAAAACATAAACTAACAACCCCACCCCCAAAAAAGAGTGCACTTAATGACAGAAATTTTTCATAAAGCAATCTCAAAATTCTATCTGGCCCATCCATTATGATACAATATAGACCTATCCTTGTGTACTTCTGTGAATATTCAGATAATGATTTACCCCACGAAACGGATAGATGAACAAGAGATAACAACAGGTAAAATTTTAAGATAAAATCTATATACCGTTTTTATATGTAAGTTCATTTAAGGCGAAACACTTCAATTCAAACTTAAATTCCCATTCTATAATCAACGTCAATAGTCCATGATACCCTGACAATGATATATAGTGATTGTGTTGTGACATTGATTAATGCTGAATTTATGATCAAAAGTAATCATTAACAATATAACTTGTTGGTGGAGTAGGAACTCGTTTCTGAATAGTAACATGCTTCCTTGTTTTCACACCGCATGAGTGAGCTGACAGGTAGGTAGGTAAATACAGCCATTTTGATATACACGTATCTTTATGTATGATCCAATCGAAGAGTGCCCGTCTTGAAATCAACACCGCAGCAAACAAGGCCGCTTAGGTATTAAAGGTCTATATAAGTTATATACAATATACATATTTATTATAGATACAATCCATGAACCTTCATAGTTATATACCATATACATATTTATTATAGATGTAACCCATGAACCTTCATAGTTATATACAATATACATATTTATTATAGATGTAACCCATGAACCTTCATAGTTATATACAATATACATATTTATTATAGATGTAACCCATGAACCTTCATAGTTATATACAATATACATATTTATTATAGATGTAACCCATGAACCTTCATAGTTATATACAATATACATATTTATTATAGATGTAACACATGAACCTTCATAGTTATATACAATATACATATTTATTATAGATGTAACCCATGAACCTTCATAGTTATATACAATATACATATTTATTATAGATGTAACCCATGAACCTTCATAGTTATATACAATATACATATTTATTATAGATGTAACCCATGAACCTTCATAGTGCCATGAAGAATACAAAATACTTTCTATCCAAACATGTATAATTTCCAGTCACATTAATTATCATATTCATAGTAATCTGAAAAATAATTGAACTAATACTACCGGATAAACTCGTTTCAGGTTTTATTCACTCGAATTTTAGAATAGAATCTACAATGGTATTTATCTAGAAATTTATTGACTACGTCAATTTGAAATTAAGGACACAACTAACTTTTCAAAATCGGCTGCTGATCTCGATTTTTCCTGACAACAAACACAACATGGACAGCTTTACATCAAGCTATATGATAAGCTTGGTGATTTGAATTCCTTATTCTGGGGTTGTTTTTTCTTTCCATTTCTGAACCCCTGCATACCTAACCGGTGATGTTAACATGTTGCAGTTGATTCGATATTCAAATGCTTCTTCCTGATATCAAGGTTTCTTGATAAAAGGGAAGCTTTTTGGTCGTCATAGCAATATCATTGAGAAATAGTGTATATCGATGCGATTTGAAGATGGGCGTATTTGATTCTCGTCAGTTTGCCTGTAGACTCCGTGGTCTAATACCTTGTTCTCAGTTGAGAACGTTACATTAATTACTGAAATTGACTAAGATTAACAAGGTTTTTGTCGTCAATGAAGCAGAAGACGCTTGATATTCCGGAACATGTGGTCGAATTTTCCATATTCTTTTTTCAGAAATCCGTGTAAATCTGTCTGTTGTTTATAGTTTGGATGAATTTGAGACATAATTTGATTATAATTATGTTCACATGTCGGTGTTTTCTTGCTCTTTAACTTAGTATGACACAGGGTCTTGTTTGCGGAAAAAATAAACGTTGGTGAAACAACTGCTATTTCAGCATTGAACTGCTTTCTTTTGACATTCAAAAACATCTGATTTCTTAGAAGATAGAAACATATAAATCAACGTCAGTGTTTCATGTTGAATTGCCTTTATCCCTTGGGCATTCATATGTCCATGAATGTGAAATGGAAACAGTTCAATGCTTAAAATAAGCATTTATCTTGTTAAAGGGCATCGTGGTACTTTCGATATTCCTACACTTACTTGGCAGTTCATTAGTTGGAAATACACAACTGATTTCGTTAAGTTTACATCGTTGCAATGCCTGTTTTTCGATGGCAGTATTTAAAAAGTTTCCTTTCAAAGGATGCCAAGTCCATTGTTCGGATTACTACTCGCAAATGATTGTATATCATTGTACTTGAATTTTATGATGTTTGCAGTGCAATGAAAGTAGTTTTTCCTGGTAATGTTCATATAATTGATATAAATGTACAAGCCCACAGTACCTTTATGTATTTATAACAATGTTTTGTTCCATTTTCTCTCATTTTAATTCATGTTTCAGCTCTGCTGTGTTTAATTCTAAATTTATATCGAAAAGCGCTATGCATTGGTACCTTTTTACAGTCATCTATATACACTTAATACATTTTATATTGAACAAACACCACTCACTGCTACACCGTGTTGAAATTAGCTTTTCTACCTAAAATGTTAAATCGCACAACAATGGACAACGTGACGTCGAAGTGGAAATCCGACCAAATTGACGTTACGATATCCATAGACGAAACTATGACGTTCGGAAACCCTGGTTGCGTATAGAAAAAAACTAATGGTCATATACTACATAATATATACTATGATCTGGACCAGGGCGAAATCTTCATATTAATATTGACAAGGAAAAATTGTATTACATTTTCCTACACATATTTTCGTTTTCCTGAACGTCGATAATCAACGATCCAGTGAGCAGTAAGACAGACAAGTGAATATCCTACATGTATAAAGAGACAGCAGAGTATTCTGATGTTATCGACAGCCAGTCTGCTGAATCATTCAGTGTGCTGTGAAATTGAGTCGTAAAGAATCAGTTGAAAACACTTGTGTTTAAAAGGTACCAGTAAATTCGTGTTTCCTTGTACCAGAGGATGAGATAAATAATATCTCACCGAACACTGAAGATGGCTGACACTGTCACAGACCATTACATCATGTGGTATAGTAATATATATCCTTAACTAATATTGTGTTTATCCAACAGGTGGGTTATCCGAAACTTTATAGCTATCCTTTACCTCTATGGAAATCCCATTTCAGACTTACTTTCTTGTAAAAAAAACTTTTCTGGTTAGCAAGACATTAACAACTCAAGGGAGGTTGTGACAGGTTATGTAATTTCGTTTAAGATATGTATTGTATTTCTACCTATATGTAATTCATCCACTGATATCATTATATTTCCTTAAGGAATGATCTAGTCCTTTCACAAAATGTCTTTTTTTCATTTGGCATGTTCAGTTTTGAATTATGTTCAATTATTTTTCATACAATACTAGTTCTCAGGATATCTATATAAAAGACAAGGGTTTAAAATTTTGTTTCTAAGCATTAAGTGAAAATTCTGGAAACATTTGTGAGATATAATTATGTCCTATTATCGTTTGCATATTCAGGTGTCAAATATTATTTAGCTTTTTGTAGCTGTGACAGGTACATTGTGTCATCTGGTATTCAATCTGTAGGAATAAGTCAGCAAAAGTAACTCTGAATAGCTCTGTAATGAGAAACCATTTCGTTTTTTTATTATTATTATTTAATATTAATTACCCGTTATCTCGCCTTCATATCGCATATGTCTTGACACCTAACATTGTATGTCTTTGTATGAGTTAAATACGTCGATCATTTGTAATTCAATGCTGCGGATATTTCATACGTGCAACAAATAATTTTTATTGCAAAATTACATTGTGTGGTCGCAGCAATTGTAGCTTCCTAAACTATACAATTACAGACTACAGTAAGCTTAACATGTGTACATCTATACTACATGGCCAACACAACTCCCTCTAAAGCAAACATCATATAGAATGACATAAACGAAAACCTGCAAAACGGCGTGGAGTGAAAAATGTTCAGGTTTTACCATTTAGATTATAATTGTATTGTAAAACGAAATAAGATAAACTGCAAACACATAAAACAGAGGAAATTATATACTTTATTACTATACAGTAATACTTCTTTTAAGCAAAAACAACACCAAGAACAAACGAGCCAGTGGCAATCATGCAGTTAAACAAATTACTATTTCAGGTGTATGAAATCTATTCAGTGACTAATTCATACATTTTCTGTGAGATGTCATTCTTCTTTTCGAAATTTGCAGAATGAAGACAAAAGTCATTGCCGACGATTAGCGGATTATGTACAGGGCAATATGGATCATGTTCTATGAGAGGTTGTCGAATATCGTCCTGTCTGTTAGAATGTATAGGACACGGATCACTAGGGGGCATAATGGCAGGCTTTGTTGAATCTATAACTTGTTGGAAATGTGTGAACTCATTCGAACTTTCGAAATCATTATTGAGGCGAGGGCGGCATTTTTTTAACCTTTTCAAACAGAAACCTTGTTGATCTTTCTGTATGTGCTCTATAAGTTCTCTACAACCGTCGCTCCATTTAAAGTACGAGTCTAAGAAAGATTCCAGGCATTCGTCTGTTTCAGAAAAACATATTAAAGAGTCTTTCCTGTAATGTGTATGTTTCCATTTTCGAATCAATTGTTTAATTTCTTCGGTTCCGTAATGGTGACATATTGTTACGATAGTCACCATGTTCTGCCTACGGAATTCCACTTTGGGAGAGTCCTCTAGCAAACTCCACCATTCATCTTTAGTCATAACCTTTGTATGAAAATGTTGCTGTAGGCACTGCTCCAACGCCGTGGAAACATTTGCGTGTACTGATTCTCGGCACATATTTAAAATATTTACCTTAGGCCGGTGATCTGCAAAAAGTTAAAACAAAGATGAAATTAATCTGTTTTAGTTCAATCATCAGAATAAAACAGGAACATTGAAAGTTTAGAGTGAGAGAGAGAGTTCGTTCATTTTAAACACCATCCGACTTAAACATAAAGAGCATAAATGGCGATAAAGATTTCGAATTTTGTTTATTTTGACAAGTATATTTGTGCTAAAGTTGTCTTTTCACAAACAATAAGAAAGTATAAATTAGTCAACAGAATCGTAATCCAAACTCAAATTCAATAAAACTAAGACAAAATATGAATAAAAGAAAAATTTAAAAGGAGATTCTAGGATGAGTAAAATTGGAAAAAGACCAGATGTTCAATTTTACAAGAACGTGTGGTTCGTATAAGAATTGTTTTGCTACTTTATTAGTATTATTTGATGTTATAAAATAACTGCAAGGAATCTATAAAGGAACAATTTGATCATATACTTGCCTATAGACAACATGAAACATGTCAACAGGATAATGAGTAGTACCAGTCCACTCACGACACCAACCGTAGCGTAAATCGTTGAAAAGACATTCTCTTCCCTTGAGGTACGTTCTACCAATAAAAGTTTACAATGCTGAAATTAATGCTGATTCATAGAAACTTTTCTTCAACGATAAAATTGTACAGCAAGACAATACCAATGTGTGAACCGAACTCAAATTCACAAAATAGAGTTAGATATAAACAATTTAAAGATTTACAGGGAGACCCCTGAAAAAGTACAAGGAGAATAAGGCCTGGTGTTCCGGAAGAGTTAAAGTCTGATGCTTTATCGACGACACCCTCCGTGTAAATTTAGATCAATTCAAATAAGTAATGTCACGTTCTTAAATGGGAACAAGGTATACAGCGCCTCCAACATTTACAAATTTACATATTGTGTAAGTTTTTTCTATTGGCTTGTTTGTTTATTTCTATTAAAATAAAACATTAAATGTTAACAAGAACATTTATTTGGGATGCATTGAACCATAAATGTGAAAGTGTGAAAAATATTTGCTTCGTGAGATAATATCTATATATATACAAAGGTGGATAGCATTCACGTATTTAAACAATGATATACAAGGACGAAATGATTTGTATATCTCATATAGCTTAATTAATCATCTGTTCATAAAGAACATCGTTTTCCGTTGTATGTCATGGACATAGGCAGATGATTGTCAGTGATATGAAGGATTTGTATCAGATCTAGAGTTGTTGAAGCGTCGTCAAATCAATCAATCTATTGAATAATGAAATACTACTGATATTCGTGTTGATTTTAAGTATACAAATAAGTAAATATATTTACCTGTTTGGTAATTGACTTCAATGATTCCCGACTGAGATAAAGGACATGGACTGATTCCAATACATTGCTGTACTTTCACCTGTATCAAATTCAATCAACCGATATCATCATTCGTAGAAAATAACAGGGTTTTTTAGAGAAAAATTGAATGAACGTATTCTAACATTTGTTTTCATAATTCCCAGTCGTAATGATGATCAATACTATTAACTGTAGAAATAACATGAATACAAATGACAAATGAATATACTTTTTTTTTCTAAATACATTAAACAATAATTGTAATTAAATGAGTTTTGATTTTTTATGTATTTTAATGTCATGTAAATGTTCTAACCTCCACTCTGTAATTTCCATTGCTGATATCAATGAATTCGTGTTCATATCTTGGAGACCCATGTTCAATCTGAAAGTTGGATAGAAAAATCATTTAAATTTTTTTGTTAATATGGCGCGTGTTTTATTGTGCTATTACTGACTTTATACCACACTGGAAATTTTAAGACTTGCTAATAAATCACGACTGCCCAGTACACAAACAATCATTGAGACACAAAGTCAAAAGAACATATTCTATTTTATCATATTACCTGAACGGTGTGTTGTTTGCCAGTTCCAGTGTCTATTACACTGACAATGTAAACGGTAAAATTGTTGGCGTGTTCGTCCGATATTGGTTCAAACACTACATGCATTGTCCTAAGCCGGTAGATGTAAGCTGCAGCAATCGTCAATTTCATTGATTTTGGAGTAAAATATCTTGCTAAAGTATAAAAAGCACATATATAATTAGATATGGCTAATGAAAAATCTGAAGATAGGTCTCAAGTTGTTTAAAACAACAATATCCAATCATTTTATTATTAAGCATGTTTTCCAACTGTTGAAATTCAAAAGTTCAGTAAACTTTCCCTGTCTTGATAGTAGTAATCCTCTTTTTCCTTACTATCAGGTTTAGGTTCAATCACGAATTAAAGGTATTCTTTGAAAAATGATGATTTTCGTATCGTCATCTTATTTGCAATGCTTAATCTACCTTGGTTTAAACAGGTAAGCTCTTTCCGGAACAGGTGACCAAGTAATGAGTTTTATGAAGACACAGATATTGTAAAACATACAATATACAGTTGAATTATGTAATGATGCTTGACTTTGAATGCACAGACCTTGTAATACGATTAAGAAATGTTAGGTATATCTACCTGACATAGCACATGCAAGAATATGACCAATCAATAAAAATATATTGCCAATTAGAAATAACTTCTTATTGAAGAAAAGTATATATATCTAAATATCCTAGTGTCACATATTCCATCAAATTGTTTTTAGATAATTGTTAAAAAGAAAAATGAATTTACTTGTGTAGACGGTAAATTGGTAAGTTACACTTGATCCAGGGTGACTTGGATTCATGGTGTATGCTGTGAGCGTGATGAGGTAAACTCGTTTTTCACTCTGACAATCCAAGCCCATAAAACATCCGTACACAATTTCCCTCTGTCAAATAAATTCACGTAGGTTATCTTTTACTTTCATATCAATTGATAATTCTTTTATCGTTTGCAAATAATGAATTCATAAAATCAATAACAAACAAGTACACAAATTAAAAAATGGTTTTACAACTATTTCATAACACGTGTACATGTTATCCGAAGCCTGTTAAGTAGATGAATTGGGTAAATATCAGAACAATTAAAGGATAAACGTGCCATTAATTTGTCACATTTTGCACTACCAACATACCGCATAAACGTTATCCTAAGCTTGGATTTCATTAACTACAGAGGAAGTTAGACGATATCAGGAATTTTCTTCAATCAGTAATTAATAAAAAAAAATAGCTTACGGGATGTGTTTTATCTTGCTCCGGGGTTTTATAAAATGGAAAGTTGAAAAGTCGATAACGAGGATTGTCCTTGTAATACGGGTCTAGCAGTTGTGGGTATCTCGGATCGTTCATACCAACAAACTTAACAAGCAGTGCTTTTGTATCTGTTAGGTTGAAAATGGTTTGGTTATTGTCCAAGCTAGCAGTCATACAAAAGTAGGTACTTTCAGATTAAAAAAAGATGATTATCATCACATGAAAAATAAACTTAGAAAGCAAAAGACATGAGTCACAGCTCGACATGAGGAGAATGTTTTAAGAGTTAATGTAATGCCATTTAAAATCTCACATTTAGTTTCACACATTTGGAAACCATTTACGGAAATCGCAAATATATTTGATTCGTGTTACAATAATGAAATGAATTAACTCATGTTGGTTAAGATTCTAATGTCTGCATGTTTACCCTAACACTTACCGTAGGGACTGTTTCTTGGTAACCGAAATGTTAGATTTAAATTTGGATTGTTCCTGATGTTGTTTTTGTCTGCAATCATATAGAAACTAACGGTACTGATTGTGGGCGGATTCATGTCCACCAATGCATCCAGGTCGTGCTCATAACTTTCCAAAATTCGGTTGGTGTTTTTGAACTGTTTCCATTCTAGTGTAAAAAAAATATAGGTAAATATAAAGCAATCGATCTGACTTGTAATCAAACCAATAAGAGATAACAAAGATAGGAAGAGCAAATGAACAAATTCTATCGCTTTACATACATTGGCTTACAAGAAATATCAATGATCCAGGTAAATCAGGTATGTCGACGACAAATATTGTATTCCCAAAGTGTCCTCATTGTTTTCTTATGTTCAGCCTATCTCTGTCTTATATAAGTATCAATTAATTATTATACTTATTTGATGTTAACAAAGGTGAATGTATCAACTACATGCTTATATATTATAAAATCTGGACAGTTTCTAAATGAGGGCTACCAAAAATGGTTCGAGTAATCTTATCAGCTAGTGGTATGGTTATAACGCATTCACCTCTCACTCGCACCATCGAAACCAAAACCATCAATAAGACCATAACAACTCCCAGACATTTTTTTTACTTAACATTTATCAATTTTTTACCTTCGAACATTCCAATTGAGCAATCAAAGTAGGAGTCTGTCGGGAACCGTTTCTGGAAAAATTCCATAATGAAAGTAAATTATATTTGTTAAAAGTTAAGCAAAGAGTAAATTGTATTTTTTAAATATATTGCAAGTAATGCGAGAGAAAAACAAGCAAGGGAAGAAAAAAAACGACCATATTGGATCACCAGTTCATTGACATATTAAAGGGGACAATACTGATACAAATGTGCCTTACTTTTCAAATGCCGTGCTTCTTTTTAATAATTTAATTTAAAATAATTTCTTTCTTTTCATAAATATTTTTTCTTTCAAAAATATTCTTTATGACGATTTCCTTTTTTATCCATATATTTAAAGCAATCATCAATATTTTGTTTCATTAAACCTTACTTGCTTAGGTTTGAAATCACGAGAAAAATTCTTTTAATGTAAGTAGTTGTATACTATTTGATAAGTCAGTAATCTGTAAATGCATGTCACCATCATTTTCATCGGAATACTAAAAGTTAACGAAATTGGGCATTTGGTAATTTTAATATGATCCAAGATGAACTGGTTTACATAAATTCACTTTTTTTTATTAGACAAGGAAATATATATTTCAGAATAGTTGCTTCAACTTTTCGTGTTTTGCATATATAAGGATGTTTTTACAGATTTGCTTAATGAATCTTTTCCTTTTAAGTAAAAGATATTTCGTCTTTGCAAAATGATACTCGACACATTTTTATGACAATTGAATTCAAACTAATGATAAAATACAAAGCCTGGTAAAGACATTTGAATATGAAAGTAATACTACAGAAGAATGGTTTTTACACTGCATAAACATGAACTTTAAAAAAGTAAGGAAGCATTTACTAGTGATGCTTTCACTTAATGTTAATAGAAGGAAATGGACGATGATAAAAAGCGTCACTTTCGATTTCGTTTCTCATACATTTTCATAATTAGTAATAAAATTGCGTCTTAATCTTAGTTTTGAACTTAATCAATACATTGCAGTTTAAAGGAAAACCAATGATCTGCATACAATTACAGGGATATGAGGACAACAAGAAAAGAATAACGACATTCAATGATAAATATTAGTGCTGAGCAGATGTTAGAGTACGATATATTCCACACTCTTATCGATAATCAATCAAGACAAATACAAATACTTGGAATCTTTGTCAGTTAAATAAATATAGAAATACCAGAAGCGATACTAATAAGATGGAGACAACTGTTTTGTTATGCCTCACGTTACATATAAGTTGTCTTCAGACAGTGTCATTTAAACTAGGTATATGCATGTAGGTCACTAATTACTTATGGAAGTAATGGGCCAGTTGTCATATCCGAAATTACATGATATATTAGATACTCTAAAATGTATTCATTCATACTGAATGAGAATTACAGTTCTAATGGTTGGTTGGTCCGAGGTAGCAACCATAAGATTTCATTGGTTGAACAAAGGACACATAACTTTGTGAAGTGTAGTCAGATAATGTAAGTAAAATACAGCAGACAGCAGTTTGGTCCTTCTAGGACCCTTGGGTGATTGTAAATCTTCTGTCTGTCTGTCTGTCTGTCTGTCTGTCAGGATGTCAGGCTGTCTGTCTGTCTATCTGCCTGCCAGCCTGCCTGCCTGTCAGTTTGTCAGGCTCTATGTGTGTGTGTGTGTGTGTGTGTGTGTGTGTGTGTGTGTGTGTGTGTGTGTGTGTGTGTGTGTGTGTGTAAGTGTCTGTCTGTCTGTCTGTCTGTCTGACTGCACGCCTGCCCGCCTGTCGGTCTGTATGTCTCGTTCTCTGTCTCTTAAATTTCGCAACCCCTATTTACAGAGTATTTAAGACTATTTTCTTTTTCAGGAAAACAATTTCGATCCATCTTACTTATCTAAATTCTGCTATTATCCTGCAGTTTCGTAAGATGTGTTATGTCACGATGATAGTATCATGGAAAACGGGTGTTTGACAAAGGCAACGAATACATGAATAAGTTTGCTTTATCATGAAAAATGTTTTTAGAATTAAGAAGCATTACTGTGAAATCATTTAAAACTTTACGCATTACGTGAGCCTGTTTAAAAATTAACATACATTTCTATAAACATCTTTTGCAATACACACTCGATGATAAGTTATTTGCTGGAGACATATGAATAACACGTGGTCATTCCTCAAGAGCATGCTCAAACGTCTTTTTATGCTTATCAAAGCCTATATGGTCCAAAATATATATGGTCCAAATTAATTTACGACCCAAAGTCTATATGGTCCAAACTGATTTATGACCTAAAGTCTATATGGTCCAAAATACATATGGTCCAAATTAATTTACGGTCCAAAATCTATATGGTCCAAAATCATTTACGGTCCAAAGTCTTTATGAATTAAAATTAAAGATACATTGAATAATTGTGTATTCATTTAACATAGATAGAATTATTAGCAAACCAGACGTACTTTTTATTCTAGTTTCGATAATTTTGACCGAATATAGTTGCATGAAGCCTTCTTTGTCATTCTGCTGAAGAATCCCTGAATAGTCTTAGATTGTAAATGTATATTATATTTTGATCCTCGACGCATATTCTCATTTAAGAATAAAATTACATTGTGAACAATGTTTTCAAAAGAAATACTGTAATAACATTCACTATTTTAATTCCGGTAGGTGTAACTAAATTGTATATGGTATTGTTCTCAGTAAAAGTGTCCTGAGTTTAACAAAATAAAAGGATTTCTTTTATAGCTAGACGAGTTTTTACCATAAAATTGTCACTCTACCCTTATGAAATATTACCGAAGTGTAACCACTTCACACTGCCACTCGAAGTTTCTACCTATAGAAGGTTATTATGATTGTAATCATCCTGGATATCTCGAAGGTTTCTCAACATGATTAAGGAGTCAAAACCAGTTTTCAGTCCGGCATGTTCAGCAACCGGGTGAAAAATCTACATTATAATGTACTTTGTCACAAAATTTTTGTTAATTTTCATTACATTGTTTCTAAATTATTGTTTTCTGTCATATACCCTTATTAAATTTATCATATCAACACAGATAAGAATGAACGAAAAACGGTGACGTGATGCTTTAAGCCTAGAGTAAACAATATTTAGAAAATGTTTTTATATACTATGAACCACTTCCCCAAGGCTTAATAAGTTTATATATATATGTATAAAGCATCAATGATTAGACAATTTGTTTATAGTGCCTGGCATGGTCATCAGTTGACTCCAAAATACTAACATCTTGACTTCAAGTCTATAAAAGATTTATATTTCAATCCCGAAAACATATACATGTACTTACATATAAATCTCGGGAAGGGTTAGAGTAGATATAAACTTGCATCACGAGAACAAAACAGATTTATACTTATATCCCAGGAACAGTTAGAATAGATTTATAGTTGTATCTCATGAACAGTTAGAATAGATTTATATCTATATCCCAGGAACAGTCAGAATAGTTTTATACTTATATCCCAGGAACAGTTAGAATAGATTTATACTTATAACCCAGGAACAGTCAGAATAGATTTATACTTATATCCCATGAACAGTTAGAATAGATTTATACTTATATCCCAGGAACAGTCAGAATAGATTTATATCTATATCCCAGGAACAGTCAGAAGAGATTTATACTTATATCCCAGGAACAGTTAGAATAGATTTATACTGATATCCCAGGAACAGTTAGAATGGATTTATACTTATATCCCAGGAACAGTTAGAATAGATTTATTCTGATATCCCAGGAACAGTTAGAATAGATTTATACTTATATCCTAGGAACAGTTAGAATAGATTGATACTTATATCCCAGGAACAGTTAGAATAGATTGATACTTATATCCCAGGAACAGTTAGAATAGATTTATTCTGATATCCCAGGAACAGTTAGAATAGATTTATTCTGATATCCTAGGAACAGTTAGAATAGATTGATACTTATATCCCAGGAACAGTTAGAATAGATTTATACTTATATCCCAGGAACAGTTAGAATAGATTGATAGTTGTATCTCAGGAACAGTCAGAATAGATTTATACTTATATTCTAGGAACAGTTAGAATAGATTGATACGAATATCCAAGGAACAGTTAGAATATATTTATAGTTGTATCTCAGGAACATTCAGAATAGATTTATATCTATATCCCAGGAACAGTTAGAATAGATTTATAGTTGTATCTCAGGAACAGTTAGAATAGATTTATATCTATATCCCAGGAACAGTCAGAATAGATTTATACTTATATCCCAGGAACAGTTAGAATAGATTTATACTTATAACCCAGGAACAGTCAGAATAGATTTATACTTATATCCCATGAACAGTTAGAATAGATTTATACTTATATCCCAGGAACAGTTAAAATAGATTGATACTTATATCCCAGGAACAGTTAGAATAGATTTATACTTATATCCCAGGAACAGTTAGAATAGATTTATACTTATATCCCAGGAACAGTTAGAATAGATTTATACTTATATCCCAGGAACAGTCAGAAATAGATTTATATCTTATATCCCAGGAACAGTCAGAATAGATTTATACTTATATCCCAGGAACAGTTAAAATAGATTTATACTTATATCTCAGGAACAGTCAGAATAGATTTATACTTATATCCGAGGACCAGTTAGAATAGATTTATACTTATATCCCAGGAACAGTCAGAATAGATTTATATCTATATCCCAGGAACAGTCAGAAGAGATTTATACTTATATCCCAGGAACAGTTAGAATAGATTTATACTGATATCCCAGGAACAGTTAGATTTATACTTAATCCCAGGAACAGTTAGAATAGATTGATACTTATATCCCAGGAACAGTTAAAATAGATTGATACTTATATCCCAGGAACAGTTAGAATAGATTTATACTTATATCCCAGGAACAGTTAAAATAGATTGATACTTATATCCCAGGAACAGTCAGAATAGATTTATACTTATATCCCAGGAACAGTTAGAATAGATTTATTCTGATATCCCAGGAACAGTTAGAATAGATTTATACTTATATCCCAGGAACAGTTAAAATAGATTGATACTTATATCCCAGGAACAGTTAAAATAGATTGATACTTATATCCCAGGAACAGTCAGAAGAGATTGATACTTATATCCCAGGAACAGTTAGAATAGATTTATACTTATATCACAGGAACAGTTAGAATAGATTTATACTTATATTCTAGGAACAGTTAGAATAGATTGATACGAATATCCAAGGAACAGTTAGAATATATTTATAGTTGTATCTCAGGAACATTCAGAATAGATTTATATCTATATCCCAGGAACAGTTAGAATAGATTTATAGTTGTATCTCAGGAACAGTTAGAATAGATTTATATCTATATCCCAGGAACAGTCAGAATGGATTTATACTTATATCCCAGGAACAGTTAGAATAGATTTATACTTATAACCCAGGAACAGTCAGAATAGATTTATACTTATATCCCAGGAACAGTTAGAATAGATTTATACTTATATCCCAGGAACAGTTAAAATAGATTGATACTTATATCCCAGGAACAGTCAGAATAGATTTATACTTATATCCCAGGAACAGTTAGAATAGATTTATACTTATATCCCAGGAACAGTTAGAATAGATTTATACTTATATCCCAGGAACAGTTAAAATAGATTGATACTTATATCCCAGGAACAGTCAGAAGAGATTTATACTTATATCCCAGGAACAGTTAGAATAGATTTATACTTATAACCCAGGAACAGTCAGAATAGATTTATACTTATATCCCAGGAACAGTTATACTTAATAGAACATTAGATTTATACTTATATCCCAGGAACAGTCAGAATAGATTTATACTTATATCCCAGGAACAGTTAGAATAGATTGATACTTATATCCCAGGAACAGTTAGAATAGATTGATACTTATATCCCATGAACAGTTAGAATAGATTGATACTTATATCCCATGAACAGTTAGAATAGATTTATACTTATATCCCAGGAACAGTTAGAATAGATTTATACTTATATCCCAGGAACAGTTAGAATAGATTTATACTTATATCCCAGGAACAGTTAGAACAGTTAGAATAGTTTATATACTTATATCCCAGGAACAGTTAGAATAGATTTATACTTATATCCCAGGAACAGTTAGAATAGATTTATACTTATATCCCAGGAACAGTTAGAATAGATTTATATCCCAGGAACAGTTAGAATAGATTTATACTTATATCCCAGGAACAGTTAGAATAGATTTATACTTATATCCCAGGAACAGTCAGAATAGATTTATACTTATATCCCAGGAACAGTTAGAATAGATTTATACTTATATCCCAGGAACAGTTATAATAGATTGATACTTATATCCCAGGAACAGTTAGAATAGATTGATACTTATATCCCAGGAATAGTTAGAATAGATTTATAATGATATCCCAGGAACAGTTAGAATAGATTTATACTTATATCCCAGGAACAGTTAGAATAGATTTATACTTATATCCCAGGAACAGTCAGAATAGATTTATACTTGTATCTCAGGAACAGTCAGAATAGATTTATACTTATATCCCAGGAACAGTCAGAATAGATTTATACTTATATCCCAGGAACAGTTAGAATAGATTTATACTTATATCCCAGGAACAGTTAGAATAGATTTATACTTATATCCCAGGAACAGTTAGAATAGATTTATACTTATATCCCAGGAACAGTTAGAATAGATTGATACTTATATCCCAGGAACAGTTAGAATAGATTTATACTTATATCCCAGGAACAGTTATACTTAATAGATTTATACTTATATCCCAGGAACAGTAAGAATAGATTGATACTTATATCCCAGGAACAGTTAGAATAGATTTATACTTATATCCCAGGAACAGTTAGAATAGGATATCCCAGGAATAGAATAGATTTATACTTATATCCCAGGAACAGTTAGAATAGATTTATACTTATATCCCAGGAACAGTCAGAATAGATTTATACTTATATCCCAGGAACAGTTAGAATAGATTTATACTTATATCCCAGGAACAGGAAATAGATTTATACTTATATCCCAGGAACAGTTAGAATAGATTTATACTTATATCCCAGGAACAGTTAGAATAGATTTATACTTATATCAGGAACCAGAATAGATTTATACTTATATCCCAGGAACAGTTAGAATAGATTTATACTTATATCCCAGGAACAGTCAGAATAGATTTATATCCCAGGAACAGTTAGAATAGATTTATAGTTATATCCAGGAACAGTTAGAATAGATTTATATTATATCCCAGGAACAGTCAGAATAGATTTATACTTATATCCCAGGAACAGTTAGAATAGATTTATACTTATATCCCAGGAACAGTCAGAATAGATTTATACTTATATCCCAGGAACAGTTAGAATATAGATTTATACTTATATCCCAGGAACAGTTAGAATAGATTATATAGTCAGAATAGATTTATATATCCCAGGAACAGTTAGAATAGATTTATACTTATATCCCAGGAACAGTTAGAATAGATTTATACTTATATCCCAGGAACAGTATCCCAGGAACAGTAGATTTATACTTATATCCCAGGAACAGTTAGAATAGATTTATACTTATATCCCAGGAACAGTCAGAATAGATTTATACTTATATCCCAGGAACAGTTAGAATAGATTTATATTATATCCCAGGAACAGTTAGAATAGATTTATACTGATATCCCAGGAACAGTTAGAATAGATTTATACTATATCCAGGAACAGTTAGAATAGATTGATACTTATATCCCAGGAACAGTTAGAATAGATTTATGATATCCCAGGAACAGTTAGATATCCCAGGAACAGTTAGAATAGATTTATACTTATATCCCAGGAACAGGAACAGTATAGGAACAGTTAAAATAGATTGATACTTATATCCCAGGAACAGTTAGAATAGATTTATACTTATATCCCAGGAACAGTTAGAATAGATTGATACTTATATCCCAGGAACAGTTAGAATAGATTTATACTTATATCCCAGGAACAGTTAGAATATATTTATACTTATATCCCAGGAACAGTTAGAATAGATTTATACTTATATCCCAGGAACAGTCAGAATAGATTTATACTATATAACAGTTAGAATAGATTTATACTTATATAGGAACAGTTAGAATAGATTTATACTTATATCCCAGGAACAGTTAGAATAGATTTATACTTATATCCCAGGAACAGTTAGAATAGATTTATACTTATATCCCAGGAACAGTTAGAATAGATTTATACTTATATCGTAGGAACAGTTAGAATAGATTTATACTTATATCCCAGGAACAGTTAGAATAGATTTATACTTATATCCCAGGAACAGTTAGAATAGATTTATACTTATATCTCAGGAACAGTCAGAATAGATTTATACTTATATTCTAGGAACAGTTAGAATAAATTTATACTTATATCCCAGGAACAGTTAGAATAGATTTATACTTATATTGATACTTATATCCCAGGAACAGTTAGAATAGAGATTTATATCCAGGAACAGTTAGAATAGATATCCCAGGAACAGTTAGAATAGAGATACTTATATCCCAGGAACAGTTAGAATAGATTGATACTTATATCCCAGGAACAGTCAGAATAGATTTATACTTATATCCCAGGAACAGTCAGAATAGATTTATACTTATATCCCAGGAACAGTTAGAATAGATTTATACTTATATCCCAGGAACAGTTAGAATAGATTTATACTTATATCCCAGGAACAGTTAGAATAGATTTATACTTATATCCCAGGAACAGTTAGAATAGATTATACTATATATCCCAGGAACAGTTAGAATAGATTTATACTTATATCCCAGGAACAGTTAGAATAGTCTAGATATCCCAGGAAGGAACAGTTAGAATAGAACAGTTAGAATTATACTTATATCCCAGGAACAGTTAGAATAGATTGATACTTATATCCCAGGAACAGTTAGAATAGATTTATACTTATATCCCAGGAACAGTCAGAATAGATTTATACTTATATCCCAGGAACAGTTAGAATAGATTTATACTTATATCCCAGGAACAGTTAGAATAGATTTATACTTGTATCTCAGGAATAGTTAGAATAGATTTATACTTATATCCCAGGAACAGTTAGAATATTTATACTTATATTTATACTTATATCCCAGGAACAGTTAGAATAGATTTATACTTATATCCCAGGAACAGTTAGAATAGATTTATACTTATATCCCAGGAACAGTTAGAATATATTTATACTTATATCCCAGGTACAGTTAAAATATATTGATACTTATATCCCAGGAACAGTTAGAATAGATTTATACTTATATCCCAGGAACAGTTAGAATAGATTTATACTGATATCCCAGGAACAGTTAGAATAGATTTATACTTATATCCCAGGAACAGTTAGAATAGATTTATTCTGATATCCCAGGAACAGTTAGATTAGATTTATTCTGATATCCCAGGAACAGTTAGAATAGATTGATACTTATATCCCAGGAACAGTTAGAATAGATTTATACTTATATCCCAGGAACAGTCAGAATAGATTTATACTTATATCCCATGAACAGTTAGAATAGATTTATACTTATATCCCAGGAACAGTCAGAATAGATTTATACTTATATCCCAGGAACAGTTAGAATAGATTTATACTTATATCCCAGGAACAGTTAGAATAGATTTATACTTGTATCTCAGGAACAGTCAGAATAGATTTATACTTATATCCCAGGAACAGTTAGAATAGATTGATACTTATATCCCAGGAACAGTCAGAATAGATTGATACTTATATCCCAGGAACAGTTAGAATAGATTTATACTTATATCCCAGGAACAGTTATAATAGATTGATACTTATATCCCAGGAACAGTTAGAATAGATTGAATAGAGTTAGAATAGATTTATACTTATATCCCAGGAACAGTTAGAATAGATTTATTCTGATATCCCAGGAACAGTTAGAATAGATTTATTCTGATATCCCAGGAACAGTCAGAATAGATTTATACTTATATCCCAGGAACAGTCAGAATAGATTTATACTTATATCTCAGGAACAGTTAGGGTAGATTTATACTTATATCCCAGGAACAGTCAGAATAAATTTATACTTATATCCCAGGAACAGTCAGAATAGATTTATACTTGTATCTCAGGAACAGTTAGAATAGATTTATACTTATATCCCAGGAACAGTCAGAATAGATTTATACTTGTATCTCAGGAACAGTTACAATAGATTTATACTTATATCCCAGGAACAGTCAGAATAGATTTATTCTGATATCCCAGGAACAGTTAGAATAGATTTATAGTTGTATCTCAGGAACAGTCAGAAGAGATAGATTATATCCCAGGAACAGTCAGAATAAATTTATACTTATATCCCAGGAACAGTCAGAATAGATTTATACTTGTATCTCAGGAACAGTTAGAATAGATTTATACTTATATCCCAGGAACAGTCAGAATAGATTTATTCTGATATCCCAGGAACAGTTAGAATAGATTTATAGTTGTATCTCAGGAACAGTCAGAATAGATTTATACTTGTATCTCAGGAACAGTCAGAATAGATTGATACTTATATCCCAGGAACAGTTAGAATAGATTGATACTTATATCCCAGGAACAGTTAGAATAGATTTATATTTATATCCCAGGAACAGTCAGAATAGATTTATACTTGTATCCCAGGAACAGTTAGAATAGATTTATTCTGATATCCCAGGAACGGTGTGAATGTATGTGTAATGAAATCCACGGAACAAATGGAGAATAATTTTGCAAACATCCAGGAAACAGTTAGAATTACATTTTTACTTTGATCCCGGAAAAAGATAACATTTGTAGTTAAATCTTGTCCATAATAATACAAATGTATAGGAGTAGGAATATGTATATCAATACTTACACCTTGTGAACAGTCAGATGATGAGTGACAATTTGTGTTAAAGGTCACTGTAGCGACATCACAGAATAACAACAAAGATGTCGATGTTATACTATGCCAGAAAAGATTGTGTAAATCCGTTCTACGTAACATCATGCTGACTCCTTCTAATCTACTCCTTACCCATAAGACTTAGGGTAACTTAAAAGCCAAACCAAGTCTCGCTCCAGTGACAGAGAAGATTGAGCAGATCGGCGTAAATATTGTAGGTGACTAAAGCCGACGAGATCTATTATCACTCCATTAAGTTTCGTAGTAAAATGTATCTCATTTGAAACCGGTTTTAACGTACAATGCAAATAGGAAATGTGAAATAATGAACGATCATTGTGTTAAATAGATATATAGACATGGAATGTCTTATCATCTGAAGTGCAGACAAATAGATGTTTGATATTTTACCAATGTACTTGCATTTTCACTAGCATAAAATCTCGACAAAAAGGACCACAATCACAAAGTGAAAATATATATACCTGTAACAAAATAATGTCATTTTTTTCTTAAAAGTATGACAACGGAGGACCTGATCATTTCAAGCACCTGCCTCATGTCAGCCAGAGAGAATTATCCTATCGTTATGAATTCATCGACGTGTAACTGAGAGTCTGAAAGAAATCAGCTGATAACTGATGGAGTCGGATCTACACACAGGAACTGAGAACAAAAAGCAATAATTCTTCCAAACCTCATTGAATGAAAACATTTCTCTGCGTTTTAATGAAATTTAAGAAATTTGTAGATAACATTGAAATGTTTTAAAAACAGTGGGCAGCAAGTTCTATATTTGTTTAATCGAAATACAATGAACAATTACATGCCATGGTTATGAAGCCTATCTTATATATATTTGAAAAGAATGAAATCAGCACGGCAATTATATTACGCTAACGTTTACAGACCTAACGGCCATCTTCAGGCGATACATATATATATATAGTACTGCCACAAGCATTATGTCCCTTATCCTGTTGTTTTCAATGTGTTCGTCTTTGTTGTTTCCTAATTTCCTGCTAGCTATTGACATGTCCTGATATATATTTAATCATTAAATGCTTTTGGAGGAGATGTACGGACAGGGTTAAATGCTGAAAACGACGAGCAATAATTCTTTAAAGAAATGCTGAATTATTCACAGTTATTGAGTCTAACAAGGTTGAAATAAACCGACGAAAATTTGAAACAGATCTCCGGGCTCTTCAAGATTTATATGAAAAAACAAGGGGCAGTAACTCTTCTAAATACAGACGAATTTGACTGTTGTTCGACAAATCAGCAAAACATTCCTTGATAGAGTTCGGTTGAACACTGTGGTATGAGAACTCCGGAAAAATCAAATTTTATGTCAAATAAACAGACAGAATAGCCTCACGATGATACGTCAGATCAAAAATGCTTGACAAGTGCTTGAACGCATACGTGGACGTAGGCACACACAAAGCAACGACTTTATACATAAATAAATATATAAGCATTACCTTTAATATGTGGCGTTGTAAAACAATGAACGGGCAGGTATATTCAGAGACATCGAGGAGACAGCAACCCCATAGTAACAAAGGAAACAGCAGCGATAAGGAACCGTTGATGACAAGACCATCGAAAAGCTAGAAAAATAAGAGGGATGTGCCAGGGCGACAGACATCTATTGATAAGAAAACAAGAAAGTCAAATGGGGCAAAACTTAAGACGAGAGGAACTAGGAACACATAAAAGAAAACCAGATAGTTAAACCTCTCCAGGAGACACTGGCGACAACTGAACCTGAAGAACACCAAGACACTAGGGACCAAGGACACCCCAAAGACCACAGGAGCTGACATTACACTCAAGAGGACAGAAAATGGGGTCACATAAAACACATCAGGTCCGCGTACACACCGAAGGACCCAAAGGTAAACCGATGACGAACAGAACCTGAAGACAAACAGAAAACGAACAGGGCTTGATGGGTGACACATAAGTGGCAAACGAGAACTCGGAACGCATCAAAGAAATTAAGACATCAGGATATGACAACAGCTAACAGGAAATTGAGAAACAGCAAAGACGAACACATTAAAGACAACAGGATTAGGGACATGCCATAGGAGAAATTAAAAATCGAACGAAAGAAAAGAGAACATAGAAATATTGTCTTTTATTGCTGCACAATTATGAGTATCCGTCAAGGAAACTCAATCTTTTATATCGTACTAGAGGTAATTATTCCTTTCAATGCCTCCGCTAGGAAGCGAACCCGGGACCTATGGCTTAATAGTCTGACGCTCAACCAATCGAGCTAAAGAGATGTTCTCTCTAAACTAGTGGTATATTGCAGCTAGGTTACACAGGAATTGCGAAATTTCTATAATAAGCATGTAACTTAAATCCGTAACTTTAGTCTTTCGATCAACTAATGCTTTACAACATCTTATATTGTCGTACCAAGAACGCTTGGTTACTCTGATGATAGCTAACTGTGGTATATATAAGGCTGAAGCCTGTACAACAAGACACCTTTCAGATCTAATACGAGGTCTCGATACCCTGGTAACGAGATATACCAATTTACACATAAACTTGTTTATTCAGAAACTACCCAACCATTACAATATAATGTACACAACCCTTTATGTTGCGTTGTATATCCCGGCTAGACGAATCACACAACGTTCCAATGGGTGCTTATGAAATCAACCCACCGTATGCATACAGAATATGTCTGAAACCTGGCTCTTTTGCAGTTTGTTTGGTTTTTGTTGTTGTGATTTTTATGTACAGACTGATACTGTAAACAATTAAGTAGTAGCAATTATCTAAACTGAAATATGTATTGGAATTTCAACACCTGAAACTTTAATATGATTTGTGTGTTCAACCATAAAATGCAAGTGAATTTATGTACCTAAATTAAATTTGAGACTGATTGAACTGTTAAGGTATAAAATATGTTTTTTTAATCTTTAAAAAAGATCAGAAGGTTTAACTTTTGTCTCGTCTGTCTTTATACATCAATTTACCTGCCACAGCAATATTCATCGTAAAATTAATTTCGACTTAAAAATAATCAACACATACCATTTGTGAGCATCTCCGTCGTTGACAAGCTTGTAAGTCGCTCATTGTGACTTCATTTGAAGTTGGGCAATTGACTTCGCTTAAACTTAAACTGCTATAACACAGCAGAAACACAGAGCTTAGTCTAAATGCCAACATTTCAAGATTCACTTTTCTTACTACCAATAGACAGTGTCGAGCTAAACAATACACTTACGATAACCAGGAAGTTGAACTGATGTTACCTGGCTCGGCGGCAAAGTCAGGTGATGCTTCACATTTTGACGCATCACTTAAAATCTCATGTTTCTATTTCTTTTTTGAAGATATATAGAATAATCTCGGTAATAAATATTCGCTAAAAAAAGCATCTTCTCAATGAATACTGTTTATTTATATTTGAAATTAAATACCAGTTTCTACACATCTAGCTGCATAATTATCGCGGTATGCACCATCAGTATACACAAAACAGTGAAAATATACCAGGCACCCGACACGGCTTTTTCTGTTGAACAATACAGAAAAATACGCACCAGACATGAACGATCGAAGAGCTTAGGACACTACAGTCTCTCATTACTACATATTTCAAATTGTCTGAAATTGGGATGGTCGTTTTTGTGTAGATTGAAATTCCTCTGCGAGGTGACCCTATTCGTATCAGCGATAAATTCCTTTGTAACTGATATCTTATTTACCTAAAATATTTTCTAAGGTCGATTTGAATTCGTGGATTTCTTACACCTGTTAAAACGAGCCATAACAGACATCGTGAAATCAATACAATTGCGCACCATTTGATAGAATCCTACATTTTCCGGTAACATTACATTGCTAAAAGTTTACTTTTGAAGCGTTGATTTGGGAAGAAAATCTCATAGTTTCTTCTGTGTTCGTATAACGTCCTCGAACAGCTCGGAATACTTCCGACGACCGTGTCTCATACGCACTGATCCCTCCTCATTTGAGATATCAAAGTATATTTCTACATCAAAATGATACATTCGAACTGAAAACAAACGACACATTTCTTAAGATTTTCCAAGATTCTGCAGGATTTTTTTTCTTTTTTTAGTTTAAACAATGTTTTTATTTAATATTTAACAATGACACCCATCAAACGATACGTAAGGGACACAAGCTTAGAGCTTATATCAATTCCAGTCTCAAAAGTTAAAGTTATGAATACTAAAAAAAGAGAATTTATAATATTCAGTGTAGTGTTACCAGATCTGACGAAACGGAATGTTTTCAATTACGTAATATTTGAAGAAAAATCTGATTGTATCTAAAGATATCGGGTATTATAAACAACAATATTACAATACACATCATGTACATCTACTGAGGATCGTGAAAACGGTTGAATTCCTGTGTCTATGCTAGGTTTTTCTAAGGATATTTTAAACAGGCAGTTGGTATACCAATGTGCCAAAGTGTGTTTTTTTATTGTGGCCGGCAAATTTTGTTTTCGTGTGATTGTTATCATATCCGAAAGATGAGATGGACAAGAGTGACACAAGTCTTAAAATTGATTCAATTCAAAAGATAATATAAAACAGCGTGTTGAACTTGAAATCGTTCCGACTCACTACAGATCCTGTTAAAGTACACCTTTTAAATCTAATATATCCATAGAGTTGCAAATCTGCTTCCTTGTCCTTGTCTTAGAAATTTCTCAAATATCGTGTTCACCGTATTACATGCATACACAATCTGGGTAAAGATGGCGGTTCATTACGAGAACATGTACATATTCATTTTTAGGAATCATGCAATTCCACGTGGTCTTCAGTCTATTTGTACTTTGCTTGTCATATTTCCAACGTGACATTACTTTGAACACGTGGTCCTTATTCTCTCGACATGACGTTTAAAAGTCATTCCTTATTCTATTATGACTGTGTTTTACTAATTTGAAGTTACGATAATAATCAATATTGGTGATAATGTTGGTGAGAAGTTTGTTTTTACTCAGTAACGTAACACCGACAAAATAGCTTGGCTCCCGTACAATCATTGCATATACAGCTGGTGTTGAATTCTCTTCTTGACTGCCGTGTTCGTTCTATTAAATAGTGCAGAACTGAATATATTATAAAGGTTTATCTGGTACGATGTTAAAGACTTGAAACACACGGCAACATGTGCGCATGAGCATATAAAATTTGTAACAGCATACCACTTATAAAGTAGCATCGTGTGTCATCCCTTTGTACGTTTACATTACGAATCGCTATCATATGTACTTAAATAAATTAGATACACAAGTACTTATTTTAACTACTTTCTTCACGCACCGAAAAGTATAAATAGTTTGAATCTTTAAAAGCCAACGTTATTAAATTACACCACATAATATTTAAGAAGAATGCTCATAAGGCGAAAGATATCGTTCTCTCTTCCTATATACAGTGTAATCATTCCCGTTTGTTTGTTAATGTTTGTTTTGTTTTTTAACTCAATACGTGTTTATTTATCTAGTTCAATGTATAACATTTATCTAGTTCAATGTATGACACTTATCTAGTTCAATGTATGACATTTATCTAGTTCAATGTATAACATTTATCTAGTTCAATGTATGACATCTATCTAGTTCAATATGTAACATTTATCTAGTTCAATGTATAAGATTTATCTAGTTCAATGTATAACACTTATCTAGTTCAATGTATGACATTTATCTGGTTCAATGTATAAGATTTATCTAGTTCAATGTATGACATTTATCTAGTTCAATGTATAAGATTTATCTAGTTCAATGTATGACACTTATCTAGTTCAATGTATAACACTTATCTAGTTCAATGTAATGTATAAGATTTATCTAGTTCAATGTATGACATTTATCTAGTTCAATGTATAAGATTTATCTAGTTCAATGTATGACATTTATCTAGTTCAATGTATAACATTTATCTAGTTCAATGTATGACATTTATCTGGTTCAATGTATAAGATTTATCTAGTTCAATGTATGACATTTATCTAGTTCAATGTATAACATTTATCTAGTTCAATGTATGTATAACATTTATCTAGTTCAATGTATAACATTTATCTAGTTCAATGTATAAGATTTATCTAGTTCAATGTATGACACTTATCTAGTTCAATGTATAACACTTATCTAGTTCAATGTATGACATTTATCTAGTTCAATGTATAAGATTTATCTAGTTCAATGTATGACATTTATCTAGTTCAATGTATAACATTTATCTAGTTCAATGTATGACATTTATCTGGTTCAATGTATAAGATTTATCTAGTTCAATGTATGACATTTATCTAGTTCAATGTATAACATTTATCTAGTTCAATGTATGACATTTATCTAGTTCAATGTATAAGATTTATCTAGTTCAATGTATAACACTTATCTAGTTCAATGTATAAGATTTATCTAGTTCAATGTATGACATTTATCTATTTCAATGTATAAGATTTATCTAGTTCAATGTATGTCATTTATCTAGTTCAATGTATGACATTTATCTAGTTCAATGTATAACATTTATCTAGTTCTTTTCCAGAGGTCTGTATTGTAGAAAAGATATTGTATTGTATTGTATTGTAGTTATTGTATTCCATTGATGATGTATTGTATTGTAGAAAAATATTGTATTGTAGCCACCCAGAAATATTTATCTGATGTGTTTCTACACTATTGTATTGTATTGTATTGTATTGTATTGTATTATATTATATTATATTATATTATATTATATGCAAGTCTGGAATGTGTAACACTCTGAAAAGAGTATTTGAAAATGATACAACTCAACACAAGATACAAATGATGTGTTTGGATTTATTTGGAAGTACAAGTCAATAAAAATAGGAATGTAATGATTACAAAGCCCTGATGTAAAGCTTTGAATCGATATAAAACATTTTAATGTAATGTTAGTTTCAAAGATGAAATAGAAATTCAAAAAACAACACACCTGTAGTCATAAAAACAAATGACAAATATTGCAGAAAATAAGTTTGGTTGATTGATAATTTATACTGCAAATATGAAAATACACAAAATTAATTTTAACGTCAAATTTATAAACATTCTTAGCAAGGTTTTTGGCAAATTAAATGGGGATATCATATTAATGACTTAAAAAACTTATACAAATAAATGAGATTAAACATCCCCTTAACCATAAGGAATTTTATCAACAGCATAAAAGAAATGTATAACGTCAACCATGGCATCCAAAATTTCAGTCTTGGTTTTAAGTCTCGCTCAATTGCAGCATGTAACAAGAATTTATCATACAAGCCACAGTAGCTTCATAAACTCATTACATATGACTTATGTTGGTGTATACAAATATATCAAAATTACATTTGATAAAAATATCTAAACAGAACATCAATAGGGTTTAACTTCTACTTTAATTTAAATTTCATATATACAATATCAAACATCAGAAACGTTTGGAAGAGCAGCTGTACATTTCGGTAAAACACACTTATTTGCTTTCTTATAATTCCAACTGAAATGAAAAGAAAAGTCCATGATTTTATCAAAACATGCATTGTATGAATGTAGGTTATTTTATTTGTATCAGACTTAGTAAAGGTAAAAGGTGATTCATTCTTGCGATCTAACAGTCTGAACCAGAAACAAAAGAATTCCATTTCTGTTAAAATCCTCCTACATCTGATATACTAGCCTCTGGTGCTGAAAGTGTTACGTTTTGTGTTCTATATACTTCAAGTAAGAAGCAAAAGAACTGTTGACAGTCATAAATACTAAGACATATCCGATACAAACAGGCAAGACAAAACACCACTCTAAAGTCTGATATTTACAGGAAAAACGTTTGATATGTCATGGCACAAAATCGTATATGATATAAATCTCACATCCCAAGTATATAACAATATTTATATACATTCTTCATAACAGACATAACTTTTAAAGTGTTGTTTGTAAATTATGATTTCTAAATAGAAGTAAAACAATGTACCACAAAAACACATAAATAATTTGACAATCAAAATAAACAATCAAAAACAATCAACAAAGATGAAACATCAAACCTTATAAACATTTTAATAAAGAGTCACACAAAACTTGTACAAAATTAAACTTGTAGGTTCGATTGAAAGGCATGTACATGTACATGTTTGCAATTTGCACAAGGACTGGGAAAATTATTTGTATTTAGGAAGTTTTATTTGTGACAGCAATTTTACTATGTGTTACAACACTGTTGATTAGAGACGGTTTTCTACAAGACACCAACACTGAACTAGAAATACACAAGTTATCCTGATGAAATATCCCGAGTATTACTTCATCAGTACGTGGTGACATTCCATCCACCTTCAGCTACATCATGTACGTGTTGATGTAGTTCATACCTTAAGACAGGATATATTGTACACCAATCGTATGTCATTCTGATATCAAATCATAAAAAAAAAATATTCTATCAGGTAAGATTCAAACTCCAACCTTTAAGAGAAACTAGTCATCTTGAAAAAAAGTATTCGATGTATGAAAAATTGGATGATAAATTATTTTTAATTGAATGCAATTCCTGATCCTGTTAACGCCCACTTACAAAATTTGACAATCTGACAAAATTCAAAGAGTATAAACAATGAACACTAATAGTCTCTACATTTATATACTGTTCAACAAATTTCACTTTGAACACTTCAACAATGTAAATAAAACGACAGCAAATACTGCAGTATATAATCTTTCATATATCTCGACAATGAATTAAAGTAATGATAACAAAAAAAAGCAAAACATCTCCCACTAAGTTTTTATCTTTGGGTATGTTTAAGAACTGTAATATTCTCTACATTTCTGATGACAACAAATTACTTACAAAAATGAAATTCATTTGGATTAAATAATTTACACTGTTAACAACTACTAGACAATGTATAATGAAAAAAACTTTAATTTTGTAAAGTACACATTTAATCATTTTTCCTGATTATATCAATTACTGTGTTCTTAATCCGAAACTAATATGACCATGAATGAGTTTAAAATATAAGTAGATTTCTTGTGCACTTATCAATGAACTAAAAAGTTATGATAAAACTTTTTGTGTGTGTTCCCTTTTAATCAAGAAATGTGTGATCTCCTGAAATTCATAATTTTACAATAAATAAAATAGCCCATCAATTATGACAATCAGATCTACACTAACAGCTGAGTTCCTGTTTAAATCAATGTTTCATATTGAATTCAAGAGATTTTTTTTTTCAGATCCATGTACTTCAATCCAATGTTTTTTACCTGCATCTTATTTTCGCCATTTCAACATCATGACTTAATTACGGCCATTAATTAACATTCCTGACACAGACTTTACCATAATGCTTTACTATAATTGTTGTTAATTATCTTAATTTGAGATGATCAACTTCAGGTCTTTTTCGTTATAAAAATTTTTTCGATAATGACTTGTACAGGAGTGTTAGTTAACAGTGTACCTGTAACACAACACCACCTTAAAAGTCAAAAGTACATTTTTAAAGTAAATATCCTATATTCCATCACAGGAATGAAACATATTTGCTGCTTAATTTCTAATTACATCTAAAGTACCAAAATACATATAACATAGTGTCGCTACATCAGAGAATGTCCAGACATACAGTACATGCTGTAAATTTTATGACACAAATTCCTGCTTTGAAAAAACATAACATCTTAACCTCACTGAAAATGGTAACAGAGAACTTGAAATGATATGGTTAAATCTATTTCATTATAATATTAATAAACTTTATTTATACCTGCTCCACAAATGACTCAACACATAATTGAATTGAACGAGGTCATCTTTTTAACCAAAAGATGACTTTTTAATTTCCAACATTTTATTTTCCAACATCAAACTTAAAATCCACTATAAAAATTAAATGACATAATTATTGGAAAAAAATAATACCTTAGGTGGGGAATTGCCAGAATTATGCCTGCATTTATTTTACAATTATTGCCAAGCAAGTTTTTCCAACTTATATTAATCACTCATGGTGGTGTTAGTGTGGGTGGAAACCAGAGTACCCGGGGAAAACCCACGTGGTCGGGCAGGTAACCCCTTACCTTTGCACGTCCGTTCAGGAATCGGACCCGGACGGCTAGGTGAAAGGAGAGCATTACCACTGCGCCACCCAACCACCCTCGTTGGTAAAAGGACAACCAGGCCAAATTTATTTGTACATCTAATCTGTAATGCCAATCAAAGAGAGAGACTTGACAGGGATATATTAACTTTAGGTTAGAGAAACAATAGCCTTCAAATATACATTCAGTACGTAAGCAGTCCATGTTGCAAAACTAGCAAAATAATGAATGCTGATTATCATTAGTACTACGACAGAAAAATTTACAGTTTTTAATCACCATATCTAACCAGATATCCTAACAAGAAAATGATGACTTGTCATGAAACTGATATTAAATTTGGAAAAAAAATGTAAATTTGTACAGTTTATCTGATTGGTCCTTTCAAGTAAACAAAGAATTTGCACATTTTTTAAACAAATTCAAAATGAAGCTGTAGTTTGTCAGTTATGTATTCTATAAAGCATATATGAATATTGTTACACCACCAGTACACATCAACAATCTGCAATATCTTTTTCAGAGATCAATGAAAGAAACAGCTTCTCAATATTGCTCGAGTAGCCCTGATCTTCCTGTTCCTTATCTAAAAATGGTTCCACTAATGAAGGATCATATACCTGAGGTCTATTCTGATAAGGATCCCTCGAATATATATTCCTTGGAATATTTTCGTGTACCTGTGGGAATTTAGAGGGCTGGGGTGGCTGAGTTGGGGTACACAACGGATAACATCCATTTGGGAAATGAACAGGACATGGAGGATTTAGCGGTTTAATGGTCTCTTCCTGCCCTTCATTCACATTTTCCACGGTATCTTGTGGAGGATTAAGAATTGCCATGATGTCATTCTGTAATGCATTATCATTCACTTCATTTAACTCTGATTCATCCTCAGTGAGATATTTCAAAAGTTGTTTACAGTCGTGTGTCAGATCATAAATCTGGTGTTCCCCAACATTTGTAACTGTACTCCTATCTGCATATCCAGGAATGTATAGGACCACAATTTTCAAATCACCCGTGTTACTCAAGTCCCTGGAAAAGTTAATTGCTTCCTTGAAGTAATCCTGAACTGTGGAGCGAGCATTTATCTCCGTTTGACTTGTGATACCGGGATTAGACATGACACGTGGAGCTGATTGGGACCACAGGATCAGTAAATGTGAACATTGCTTCACTTTCTCTTTAAACAATTCTAAGGGACATGTTGGCTCATTCTCCCAATCCTTATCACATACCACCTCCACTTTTCTATTCAGGAATTGTGTTATGCAAGGCACATATTTCTCAGCTTCCCTCAGATATAACAGGAATTTCTCTGATAACAGAAAAAAAAACACATTTAGTTTGGTAAAACTCAGACAACTAGGTGGAAGATCATATATAGTTTTGAAGAAATTTAATAAGAGCACATTACTGACTTAAATTCTCAACAATCTCAGTACTTTTTTAATGCAAACTTGAATAGTCCAAAAAAGGCTTTACAAATGATACAATTTCCCTAATGGTTCCACCATGACTTACAAGTGCAAAAAAAGAAAAGTGAGATGTGTGCAGTTTGATCAAAATCCCTCAAGCCACTGATGTGCTGATAAGAATCTTCTTTAAAAAAAGGGAATAGAAATGACCTTGACCTTGATACTACATCCTTGAAATTTTAATTTATTTGTGATGATATGGTCCTTTATATAAATTTGAGGTTTGCTTGAAATCCCTCCAGCAATGAAGTCACTAGTATGCTGTCGAGAAATTTCTAAAAAAAAAGGTAACATTTTACATGGCTCTATTATTACAACCAGCTTGTCCAAGATTAGATAGGTAAGTGTTGTGTTTTATATGGAGACGGATTGAATAGTTGGTGTTGTATTCTACAAGGAGACACATCAGACAGGTTTGTGTTGTGTTTTACAGAGATACAGATAAGACAGGTTAGTGTTGTGTTCTACAATGAGACACATTAGACAGGTTGGTGTTGTGTTATACATGGAGACACATCAGACAGGTTTGTGTTGTGTTTTACAGAAATATAGATAAGACAGTTTGGTGTTGTGTTATACAGAGATACAGATAAGACAGGTTGGTGTTGTGTTCTACAAGGAGACACATCAGACAGGTCAGTGTTTTGTTCAACAAAGACGAAAATTAGACAGGTCAGTGTTGTGTACACAAAGACGCAAATTAGACAGGTCAGTGTTGTGTTCAACAAAGACGCAAATTAGACAGGTCAGTGTTGTGTTCAACAAAGACGAAAATTAGACAGGTCAGTGTTGTGTACAACAAAGACGCAAATTAGACAGGTCAGTGTTGAGTTCAACAAAGACGCAAATTAGACAGGTCAGTGTTGTGTTCAACAAAGACAAAGATTAGATAGACTACTGATGTGTTCAACAAAGAGACATATTTGACTGGTTAGTGTTGTGTTCTACAAGGAGACATAGACAGATTAACGCTGCGCTTAATGGACAAGTTCCACTATGATTTGTTTTCAAATAAAACTTACTTTTTTTGGAGTCCTGACGATTTCTTGGCCTCTTGAAAACTTCTTTTAAGAAGTCCTTATTTTGACTTTGCCAAAACAGCAAAAGTAACAAACTACATGCTATTGCCATACTTGCTCCTATCACAACAATGGGCCACACATAGTCTTTATCATGGTCAAGTTTAGTAGAGGCCAACGGTGCAATACCTTGATCAAAAAAGAAAAGTTCTAACAGCATTACCTGTTTATATTCCTGGGTGAGAATAACCAAAATTTAAACAGAATTCCTGATAAAATTTGACATCAGCATTTACTAGAAACAGCTGTTAACATATTCAAATGGCTGGTGAATTATGCATGTCAAAACAGATCATGGAAATCTCTTTGCTTGGAGATGATAGTACACAACAAAGATAGTTTACAAGTTCCATTATAATTCAAATGTAGCATATGTTGGTCTGAAATATATTAAATACATACTTGTATCTCCTCGGATCATCAAACTAGCAGATTGATACTCTAAAACTGTAGATTTCTTCTTTGTCAAATCTGTGTATTTCACTAGGAGCTAGGAAAAAGAAAATGATATTGGAATTATCTCCCTTGGACTGATAAACTAGTACACCAATATATTTTTTCAATTTCCAATCCCTTATCCTTTTTTCAATAAGCTTTCAATGGTTTTATATATCATATTTGAACTGGCTTTCTAGGATTAACGTAATGCAGTTTCAGCCTATTCTCACAGCTTTTGGAATGAGCTGTCACTACCAATCCTAGCTACCTGATTGGTGGAAATATTCTAATGATTTACCTGTGACACCTAGCAGGAGTCAGATATGCTATAAACATTACTGCCATCATTCAAAACAGCCTCATACACACATCCCATTCCTAAGAGACAATCAAGTATTACACTAAAATCTTGCTAGAATTGACAGACAAAATGTTCATGAAAATATTCAGACTGAAATTTGCAACAATCAGGAACTAGCATTGTTCTGGTTTGCAGAAGATTCTCCGAGGTGGGACAATATGGTGGAACTCACTTAAGTAATGGAAACATTGACATCTATTCTAAGCAGTCTATCTAAAGTTTGGCAACAAGTCATGATCAATGACAATAAGTCATAAAGACTCTTCAGAAAATACATTTTAATATAATCAATACAGAGATTGGCATCATAAATATGATCACAATAAACTTTTTTTACGAACTTTCATGTTGATATTTGTTATATTGATTGTGTAATGGAGAGCTCAATTTCTATAGATAGCCCACGACACCATACACTGTATCACACTCAAGGGCAGAATCTTCAATTATCTTAAAATACGAAATAAAGTCAGAAATGTGAAAAGATATGTGCTTAATGTGATAATGATACATTAATGTCCAATGTTGCAGTTTTATGTATGAAAAATGACCAAGTTACGACGATTTGACTCTAGCGAGAATGACAGTGTGGTACATGTGTGTACATTTTACCCGATATACAATTATGGGTGATCGAATGCGTCTTTAAATACTATTGTCTTAAATACTCAATGAAGTTAGCTACAAGGATGTATTGATAATATGATAACAAATGTAAGGAGTTTCATGTTGACATTTGTAAAATAAGTTGTACTGCAGAGAAATAAATTTTCCTTGATCACTGAAGATACATGTATGTATGTTCAGCGATACATGTGTGTATGTGTTCAGTGATACATGTGCATATGTGTTCAGCGATACATGTGTGTATGTGTTCAGCGATACATGTGCGTATGTGTTCAGCGATACATGTGTGTATGTGTTCAGCGATACATGTGTGTATGTGTTCAGCGATACACATGTGTATGTGTTCAGCTATACATGTGTGTATGTGTTCAGCGATACATGTGTGTAAGTGTCATCTTGTTTTATATGAATTTAATATAACAAATCAAATGAATTATAAGAAAGAATTGTCCCATCATAGTTTTATGATTTTTATCCGAAACAAAGATGTATGAATAACACTCAATTATCTCTGACTGGAAACTGAGGCCCCAACTCTGTATTGAAAGCAAATGGTATGCAGAGCACAGAATGTAGACGAGTGTACTTTGTCAAAGAGTAAGGGTTTTTAACTATGCATTGTTTTAAGATAATTACAATTTATAATCTGTTTTGTTCTGGGTTTAATATCCAATACCAATGACAATCTATTGATTTGGAACTTTAATTTGATTCCATGAATTGTACTTTTTGCACAAATTCCACTGGTTTGATGGAAAATGTATTCAAAATTTTGAATTTTGCTGTAGAAATCATCTTCTACAAAATGTTTGATTGTTTTGCATGTCATAGATTATATTTCACATTTAAAATTACAGATATACATATATATAGTCAATCAACATTTTTCGCCTTACAGAAATTTCAGTACTTTTTTCTTTTTAAAAAGTGATTGAAAGAAAATTAAGGGGATTTCTAAACAAAATTTCCTTATATATTTCACTAATATGACAGGAAATATTTTACATTTCTGACATGGTCTGTGATGTAGTTATAAGTACTGACATGGTCTGTGATGTTGTTATAAGTACTGACATGGTCTGTGATGTAGTTATAAGTACTGACATGGTCTGTGATGTAGTTGAGTGTACTGACATGGTCTGTGATGTAGTTGGGTGTACTGACATGGTCTGTGATGTAGTTATAAGTACTGACATGGTCTGTGATGTAGTTATAAGTACTGACATGGTCTGTGATGTAGTTATAAGTACTGACATGGTCTGTGATGTAGTTATAAGTACTGACATGGTCTGTGATGTAGTTGAGTGTACTGACATGGTCTGTGATGTAGTTATAAGTACTGACATGGTCTGTGATGTAGTTGAGTGTACTGACATGGTCTGTGATGTAGTTATAAGTACTGACATGGTCTGTGATGTAGTTATAAGTACTGACATGGTCTGTGATGTAGTTATAAGTACTGACATGGTCTGTGATGTAGTTGAGTGTACTGACAGGGTCTGTGATGTAGTTGAGTGTACTGACATGGTCTGTGATGTAGTTGAGTGTACTGACATGGTCTGTGAAGTAGTTATAAGTACTGACATGGTCTGTGATGTAGTTATAAGTACTGACATGGTCTGTGATGTAGTTATAAGTACTGACATGGTCTGTGATGTAGTTGAGTGTACTGACATGGTCTGTGATGTAGTTATAAGTACTGACATGGTCTGTGATGTAGTTGAGTGTACTGACAGGGTCTGTGATGTAGTTGAGTGTACTGACATGGTCTGTGATGTAGTTATAAGTACTGACATGGTCTGTGATGTAGTTATAAGTACTGACATGGTCTGTGATGTAGTTGAGTGTACTGACATGGTCTGTGATGTAGTTGGGTGTACTGACATGGTCTGTGATGTAGTTATAAGTACTGACATGGTCTGTGATATAGTTATAAGTACTGACATGGTCTGAGATGTAGTTATAACTACTGACATGGTCTGTGATGTAGTTGAGTGTACTGACATGGTCTGTGATGTAGTTATAAGTACTGACATGGTCTGTGATGTAGTTATAAGTACTGACATGGTCTGTGATGTAGTTATAAGTACTGACATGGTCTGTGATGTAGTTATAAGTACTGACATGGTCTGTGATGTAGTTATAAGTACTGACATGGTCTGTGATGTAGTTATAAGTACTGACATGGTCTGTGATGTAGTTATAAGTACTGACACGGTCTGCGATGTAGTTGGGTGTACTGACATGGTCTGTGATGTAGTTTTAAGTACTGACATGGTCTGTGATGTAGTTATAAGTACTGTCATGGTCTGTGATGTAGTTATAAGTACTGACATGGTCTGTGATGTAGTTATAAGTACTGACATGGTCTGTGATGTAGTTATAAGTACTGACATGGTCTGCGATGTAGTTGGGTGTACTGACATGGTCTGTGATGTAGTTTTAAGTACTGACATGGTCTGTGATGTAGTTATAAGTACTGACATGGTCTGTGATATCTAATTTTATCAATATGCCTTTGAATGCAACTGTAGCAGGGAATTTGGTAAACTATACCTAATCTGTCTTCTTTTGCCACTTTGTCCATAGGAAGCATGGTTGCATGGGTGTGCTGATGCAATGTTTTCACACAAAAAAAGTTGCCTCTAATACTAGTTTAATGTATCATATATTAACCATCTTTGTGGTGATACATCTTCACATATACTGAACAGGTGAATCTCATCCTTAACTTCAAATAAGTATCATTTTAAAGTTTTATTTGGAGTGAAGGTAAGAGAGTGAAATATACATTATGTATATAGATATATATATAATTACCTGAGCTCTGTAGGTACCTGGTTTTACATTAGTGAACGTACAACTGTATTTCTGAAAAAAAAATGTAATTCTGAAATATTATCTAAATTAAGATATCAGCAACCCTTTTTTTCCATAAATTTCTGTGAATTCTCTCTAATCCAAACACTGTTTGGACTATATAAAAATTCGTTATTTCTCCAACTTCAAAATAAATGTGCATTAATTAAGATATCAGCAACCCTTTTTTTCCATAAATTTCTGTGAATTCTCTCTAATCCAAACACTGTTTGGACTATATAAAAATTTGTTATTTCTCCAACTTCAAAATAAATGTGCATTACACTGCAATGTACATGAGGAAAAGTTGACAAAGGACAGATGACAGATGCTAGAACATGGCATAAGCTCATTTGGCAATTGAAGATATCTTAGCAAAACATACAAAGCAATACATACATGTAGCAAATTTGTGCAACACCTCCAAGACCATTATAATTCATGTAAGGTGTAGTTTAACAATACTACATGACAATTTTCTTCCTTAGGATTAAGAGGCTTTTAAAAAGAGAGTTTAGGAGTAGTTTTCATTACCATAAGAGTGTTCTAACTTCTCCATCAAATCAACAAACACAACTGAGTGATGAAAAGTTCTAACAAGGGAGAGAACTAACCTGAGCATATTCCATGAAGGTGGAAACATTTGTTTTCCTATTTCCATCTTCTCCCTTCAGAAAGATCTCATATGTTACACTTGTCAATTTGCCAGGAGAATCTCTTGGAGAAAATACCACATAGACACCGTTCTTTGGTAAAATAGCTGTAGCAATTACTGGATACCATCCTTCAACACCTAAATCAGAAATATAAAATTAACAGTTGGAAAATTATCAAAAACATTTACCGCTGGGATAGCTACTGTATACTGTAATAAGTATAAACAGGTTATGAAGTGTAACATTAAATACTGCACAAACACAAATGGCATACTGAAGTCCAGTCATCTTACCGTGAATCAGCTCGCCCTTCTCCAAACATAAAATCATGTACCGCATTCATCATCATTTCATTTGTCTACATATTAGTCTATACTTAGGTAAATAAAATCCAGTACATGTATCACACAGGACTCAGAATCACTTTTCAGATAACGTCACATGACTCTCATAAGCTAAATGGTGGCCATTATGAAGCAAACTGTTGCTGATATAGGAGCTTTTCAAAGGCAATATCCCAAACAGCTCATCATCTGTGAATTCAAAGTCATTTCTAGATCAGTGTTTGCAGAATCATATATTCAGAAATATGTCTGCCGAGGATATTTTGTGAAATAAAATATCTTTGAAGTCTGAGTGATTTGAAGTATTTCTGTATAACTCTGTAAAATATAAACTGTTTAAGTCTGAAGGAGATATCTTTGGATTCTGTAACTGATGGATCACCACCTAAATCTGAAGTGGTTTAGAATTGAATGTTCCTAAACAGTAAAATAATAACTTAGAAACTTCCTGTATGGACTTTTATGAAATTTCTCCCATGTAAATGGTTTTTAGTTCAAAAGTGACAGCTACATATGTATCTTTAATAAAATGCAACATTTGAAGTTAACTAAATGTATATAAAAATCTAATCAAGTGTTAATTTGTATTCTATGCTGGCATCCATCAATGCTTCATTTTTAAAGATTGTGTTCTTTAAAAGTTTAATCTTTTCCCTTCTTATCTCTTCTTTCCTCTGTATTTCTTCAAAATCATACTAAATTTGAAAATTCATCCACAGAAAAAACAATAGTAATCTTTAATTGCCACAAGTTGGCCATTTTTTTGTTTTCTTATCAGTCCCAAAATCAAGCAAGCACAAATGAATTTTGAGAAAGATTCATCTGTTACTTTTCAAGAAACAGAGTTCACAGTCCTTCATTGTGAAAATCCAAGATGGCTGCCTGTCAGCCATATTGTTTTTTCTAATCAGTCCAAAAATTAAAATGACACAACTAGGAATGAAGGGGACTCACAGATTAAATTTTATCATGAACCAGTGATAACAAAAACTGTGACCATACGGACAACAGACGTGGAGTGATATGAATAATCAACAATTTGATAATGGTGAGCCACTAGTGTACATCATATTACTGTATATATCAAATTATATTATGTATTAAATAACGATTCCAAGAAATCCAAGTTGGGCATCTCTGTCAGTTTGTTTTTCTGATAAGTAACAAAATCAAACAAGCACAACTAGAGACCAAGGGAAACCGAAAGATGGAATTTAAGAGAGATCCATTCAAGACTTCTCAAGAAATAGCAGTAACTTTCTAATCAGTCCCAAAATCAAACAGGCACAACCTGGGACAAAGGCAAACAAACATATGAAGTTTGAGAGCAATCCATCCTGTTCTTTCAAGAAATAGCGATAACAAACTTTCATTTTTAAATCCAGGATGACTTCCTGTGGGTCTTTTTGTTTTTCTGATCAGTCATGAAATGAAATAGGCAAAACTAGTGATCAAGGGGAACCTACATATAAAATTTGCGAGAGATCAATCCTGAACTTCACAAGAAATAGCGATAACAATTTTTCCTTTTTCAAAATCAAAGATGGCAACCTGTCATCCATTTTGTTTTTCCGATTAACCCAAAGTCAAAACTGCATAATTAGGGACCATGTGGAACCTACATATGAAATATGAGAAAGATCCTTCCTGTAGTTCTCAAGAAAGAGTAATACCAATAACAAGGACTATGTGCTCCCCTGAACATTTTCATTTACGGACCCGTGGAGTGACAACAGACCATGGTAGCAAGATTTAAATAGCCTAGCATCTGATGATGGTGGGCTAAAAACGTGTACCTATCCTTTGTCTTAACGAATTATTTCACTGATATAAACATTTTTCAATCAAATCAAATGTGAATCAAATCTTAAATGAAAAAGAGTGACATCAGGATGGTAGTATACTTACCCATATAAGTGGTTGCTGTGAAGTTCTGCTCAATATAGAGTGATCTGTTTGGAGCATATGCAGTTAGCTGAATCCTATACACACGTACTGCTCCACAGATGTCCAGGCCCGTAAGACACTTGAATTTCAACTGTTTCTAGAATAACAACATTTTATAATGAAGCTTTCAGAATGAAAACATGTAAAGTAATCAAGCTGAAAAGAATTCTTAAGGCACTGATGAATGGTTGGCAACAAATAAAACCAGGAAACAAGTGGTTTATGAAGTCTGCATCACTCAACTGGTCATTTCAGCTGTATAGTAAAAACAAAGAATTTCAAAATTAAAAAATACTTTCTGGAATCATTTCACCATTGGGTCCCCATAAATATGTGACCTTGACCTAGAACCAACAATCCTAAAACTAGAGCTTGATATGTGAGTGTTTTAAAAGTGTGTGAAGTTCTTCTTGAGGATTGCAGCCACTAAAGGCTTAACAATGATTTGCTAAAAATAGTAATAATGACTTTGACTCAACTGCCCAAAAACTCAGACTTATCCAAGACATTTTGATGCTTTATAAGACTGTACAGTTTGATGAAACTCCTTCAAAGAGTGAAGCAGCTAGTGCCTAGCCAATGAGTTTCTTAAAATAGTAACAGTGACCTTGATACTAACCCAACACTCATGAACCTAAACCTAGTCCAAATTGTTTTGATACTTTAGATTCTGAAGTCTGATGGGAATCACTCTGCAAAGGAAGCTGCTGGAGCAATGACAAATGGTAGGGGACTGAAAAAAATTCCTAGAAAATAAGCCGTATGGAGCTGGCATCACCTGTTTGTCTCAGTTATTCAGTCATTTAATAATGATTTTAAAATTGAAAAATATTTCCTGAAATAATTTCCCTATTGGTTCAAGGTCTTGTGATCAAATGGAAATCACATCAACAACATACCGAGAATTGCTTCAGACCAAACATGGACACAACTTCCTTTTATTTGAAGAAGGATTTTTAAGTACTTTAAAAATTTGCTTGATTTCCCTATGTAGATAGCCCCATCCAACCTTTCTACACCAGAGGGTCAAGACCCACCATTTATAAAAAACAAGAGTCCTGATCGTCTTAACAATCACCTTGTTGATTTTTGAAATTTCTTTCAATCTGATTCCTTTTGGCACCTGCCCTCAGGCCCATGGCATGTGGGGACCATATAATTTACAATTCTGGTTAACCTTTAGTCATTGAAAATTTCTGCACATGCAAAGTAAAAAGTTTGCAGCGCATGACTGACACACGATGCAATAGGATTACACATTTTATGGAGTTTAGTAAATATGGTTGATTAGTATTACAAATTTAAAATTCAACAAAAATATCATGTAATTATGACGTAATAGGGGTCATATATAGGCATATGAAATATTGATCAGAAATTATAAAGGTCATTTATAGTTTGGCAGCTACCAAAATACAAATGGACACTGCATCATTTAGTCTCTTTAATGTAAGAGAGGTGAGTTGTGTGTCCCAGACAACAAAAATTACCTGTATGCAAGTATATACACAACGATTCTGTATCAGTTAGGTCTCCTTTATCACAAACACAGCACTTCAAATTTACCTGAGAATATATTTTGTTGTTACAAAATGATAGAAAATTGATACTAATACAAAAAAAACCAAATAACTAACCTTTCTGGAAGGTTAAGTTTTTAAATATTTCATTGCTGAGATTAAAAGAGATGTCCATTTAATGTTTACATATATATTGTATTGATCTGTACACTTAGAATGGCCATGCATGGCAAGTTGGAACAAAACACTCTAAATTATGAGTGTGTATACAATATTATTCAGTCTGAATCTAATAGATCTACATAAGTATGACCTACAAGCACAAAGCTTAAGTACTCAGCTTCTATTTATCTAGAAATAAATAAGTCCTATCCCACACTTATTCATAAATCATTCCTAAATTTATATGGACCGCGATAGAAAAGCACACCAGTTTTCATAACCTGTACCCAACATGCATACATCAAACACACCTCGCACATCTTAAAATGTTATGAGATCCCACAACTGTAATTCAGACCTCTATGTAAACAGACCAGAAATTAAAGTGTGGAATTATGCATCTGACACAAAATCACTGTGCCTGTGTAAATGAAGATATTAAGAAAGTTCAAATACATACACAATAAACACCACAAGTTAAACATGACACTTGAGAAACCTCTTCAATATTATTTAACTGATGGTAATTGATATACTATTCTTTACCTAAATTCTCTGTCAGTATTAATACCATGTAATTACATAACTTCCTGTGAAAACGTTAGCCTCAAACCAAGGCTGTGATTTCAGCAATGCAGGCCTTTTTTTTTTTAATTAAGTTTCGGATAACCGCAAATTACAATCCTTCATTCTCACATTGTCCTGAGAATTGGGTGTTAAATAAAGGAATTTTCTTTTACAATGAATAGACATTGACTAAGTCTGTTTCCTTACATTGAACATATGTTTTTAGTGTGACAATTGTCAAAGAGATTTTCATGAAAGTTATAACAGGTCTAGAGTGCTCTAAGATAACAATGTACTGAGACACAAGAACACTACTATCTGTCTTTACAATTTGTCATGTGTCAGAATTTTTTTTTTTTTCAATGTGTTATTTATGGCTGAAATCCAGAACCTGGGGTTAACAGGTATATCTTGGAAGGATCAAATTTTCACTTCCAATTATGGCAGTTTCTGACTCTTTATTACTAAGATAAAGTGAGAATTCTGTCAGGGCCAACAGTGTGGTTCGAGTTAACTGGGGTATTTAAGTTTTAAAAGTTTTATTTCATGCAGTTTAACTACATTTCCCTTATTGGTCCCTGCTCCTCCTGCCCCTAGGGGTTGAGACCCACTAGTAAATATACAAAATAAATTATCATTTACCCTAGGAATTTTCAGACTAAACTGTGATATAACCCTGACATTCCTACAGAGGAAAAGAGAGATTAAAGAATTTGCCCTATTTCTCTTATTAGGTCTCATCTTTCCCATCCAAGGGGGCCGCCATCCATGATTTATACAAAATTGAGTACCCTTAACCAATGAATGTTTCAGTCAACAAAATCCAATTATTCAGACTGATCGTTTAAACAAACCTGTGACTGCTTCACCCCTGGATGGTGTTCAGGCCAAATTGGATGGTCGCTTGCCAGCCATTTTGTTTCTCTGATCAGTCCCACATCAAATAAGCAACGACGATTGTTTATGGATGGACTGACAATGGATCATTGACCATGAGGGCAATTTGAGTAGCCCACCATCTGATGATGGGCTTAAAATGTCAAATATTTTCACATCAATAAAAATCCATTTGCAATGTGTTCAACATTTTACAACAGTACCATATTATGCAAACATGATTTTCTATCTGTGAGTCCCTGTACTCATCTCTGTTGTTAAGTTCTATTAATAGGAAGGGTTATCCCAAGAGCAGTGCCATGCATAAAAAATTACAGCAGTTTGATGTTGTATACACGAATCTATAGCATATTTCTAGGACCTATACAGCATTTTCATGCCTTTTCAAATGAGTGTTGAAGGAATACTTTAACTAGAAAGAAATTCTTACAAGCTGCTATAGGCTATGGATGTTGTCACAGATATATGAAGGAGTAAATGTAACACAAAAGAGTTCCAATTATGCCAAGTAACAGTAACATCACTGTGCAGCCTTGTAGACAATACAGGAATTAACACAATGAACGGAATAAATCTACCTATCTCAATCCCAATGTTCATCTACATAGCTTCAATGATAAATTAACAAACATTTAATTTCCACACAAACATTGCTGTATTCATGTGAGAAGAGTCAATCGCAACTTCAAATCCTTCAAGATTTTATGTATGAAAATAACTCTGGATTGCATTCATGTTGATTTCGTTACCGATATCGGAGGAGTGTTGCAGAGTCCAGGTCTCTATTACCTCATCATTTGTGAACTTAAAGTCATTTATAGATCAGCGTATGCAAAATCATGTATTTGCAAATATGTCTGGAGAGATCAGTTAGCGATATAAAGTATTTGCGAAATCTAAGTGATTCATAGCACATTCTGTTTGTATGATCCTTACTGTATTTCTCCACAATGATATACCTCAGCAAAATAAATGGACTTTAATTGAAAAACTCACTAAGTAGAATGACATAAACATTTTAATGTTAAATTAACTTTACAGATAAACCATAACATGGAGAATTCCTGAAATATCTAAAAATTGAAAAAAAAGTTTTTTGAGAATGTTAAAAAAATTGCATATATATAGTTACCGGGTTTAAGAGATCATGAGTCGTTGGGCGGTAGTTATCGAATCTGAAGAACCGTGTTATATGATGGTCATAGTAGTATGAGTCCCTGTGTTCTATGTGCTCCACGCTGGAAAACACCATCCGCATAGACTTGGGTGCCACATCTGATCCATGTATGTAAAAAAAAAAACATGCACATGTATCCATAGACAAATATACATACACAATCATTTTCTTATCATTTTGTTATTTAAGGTTGAAAAAGATGCTTCCTCAATCAAAATTCTGTTTTTTTTTCCAGATTTATGGCTATAAAAGAGGATCACAAACATATGTGCCTTGCAGTGGTAGAATAAGTATGGAATTGGTACAGTAAAAATATGTTTTTCAAAATAATGTCTAATTGAATATTTTGCAACTCCACCAGCTCCTGGAGCATCTGAATTGCTCATCTGATATATATTTAACATTTTCACACATCAAAAACAACAATATCCCATTAATTTAAACCAAATTTAAAACTCAAGGCAAAATGCTGTCTAACAATGACAGATTTTATTTGATCCCAGTGACCCAGATGGGACATCTCATTCTTTAAACCTTATTGGTCTTCTTCTAAAAACCTTGTCAATTGCATATCATGATCCAAGGCTTTTATTTCATCTGGAAATTTGAATTTTGAATAAAGATTAAGATCATTTCTTATCACAAACTTCAAAATTTGTTGGGCTTCATCTTTGAGACCTAAAATGCAAATATCATGATACAATGCCTTTTGGTTTTTGAGAAGAAGTTGTTTTAATGATAACAACAAATTTGACCCCTGTTATCTTGATTATGATTCAAGATTATTTCCTTTCACAACTTTTGTCAGGTGTTATACCAGGAAGTTTCTAGCCAAGTACAATTCATGAATTTTAGCCTCTTGATATCGAGAATTTGTTTAAAGGAGAAAGTTGAGTCTGGATTGAAAGACAAAGGACACCAAAGCACTGACCTATGGTGAACTGAAACTGAACTTTCATTAGTATTAATACCTTTGATTGTATTTGTTTTTAGCACTTAAATGTCATTTTGGGAAATGATACTGAACATGTCAACATCAGTATTATGTTCCTGTATTTAAAACTAATTGTAATCTGGTAGAGTTAAACATCACGAAAAATGACTACTTAATTTCATTTCCATTAAATAAGCCTATATAGAAAGTACTGAACGTTCACAAACAGACAATTAGCACCACACCTAAATATCAGGCAGGAACCGGACCTGTAGTGAAGGACACTTATGTACCTCAATCCTTAAAAGTTCTATCTATATGAACATTTGTATGCCAAAAGTGCTAGCTCCAAACACCCAACAACAGATACAGGATGTCAAAGTTCTGGGCTGGATACTTACCTTCTTGTACTCCAGACCTTAACAGCAAGTATGGGACATTAACATTCACATTCAGGGCTGGGTAGCCATATGCTGTTTTGCCTGTCTGATTTCTCTGGTGAAAAAAAAGTAAAAGTTTTTATCAAAATATTACATCAAAACTTATAAATGTGATATATAAAGAAGATTCTGTCTGCTAACACAATTCCTGCAAACTTGAAAAACTCCATTCCCAAGCATGCTACTATACAAATATCATTAACAAGAGTCTATATCATTCATGGACAAGTTATAACTATACAACAGAACCCATTATAGAAGTCCTCAAAACTCTCCCTTCAGTCATGAATGATGCTAATTATAAAAGTACTTCAATATAGAAAAGGAGTCACACACCATTATTCTCTCATTTCTACCTGTGTGATACAACGAGCCCTGACACACACCATTATTCTTTCATTTCTATCTGTGTGATACAAGGAGCCCTGACACACACCATTATTCTCTCATTTCTACCCGTGTGATACAAGGAGCCCTGACACACACCATTATTCTTTCATTTCTATCTGTGTGATACAAGGAGCCCTGACACACACCATTATTCTCTCATTTCTATCCGTGTGATACAACAAGCCCTGACACACACCATTATTCTCTCATTTCTACCCGTGTGATACAAGGAGCCCTGACACACACCATTATTCTCTCATTTCTACCCGTGTGATACAAGGAGCCATGACACACACCATTATTCTCTCATTTCTACCCGTGTGATACAACGAGCCCTGACACACACCATTATTCTCTCATTTCTACCCGTGTGATACAAGGAGCCCTGTCACACACCATTATTGTCTCATTTCTATCCATGTGATACAAGGAGCCCTGACACACACCATTATTCTCTCATTTTTACCCGTGTGATACAAGAAGCCCTGACACACACCATTATTCTCTCATTTCTAACCTTGTGATACAAGGAGCCCTGACACACACCATTATTCTCTCATTTCTACCCTTGTGATACAACGAGCCCTGACACACACCATTATTCTCTCATTTCTAACCTTGTGATACAAGGAGCCCTGACACAAACCATTGTTCTCTCATTTCTACCTGTGTGACACAATGAGCCCTGACACACACCATTATTCTCTCATTTCTATCCTTGTGATACAAGGAGCCCTGACACACACCATTATTCTCTCATTTCTACCTGTGTGATACAAGGAGCCCTGACACACACCATTATTCTCTCATTTCTAACCTTGTGATACAAGGAGCCCTGACACACACCATTATTCTCTCATTTCTAACCTTGTGATACAACGAGCCCTGACACACACCATTATTCTCTCATTTCTACCCAGGTTCACTGTTCTTGTATGCACCGATACATGTAATTCAGGGACGCACATGTATGCCCATAGAAATGCAATGTGTACCTTCCTGATTGACATTATTACCTAATTCAATATAAACACATTTGTGTACAAAGTTATATGCAGTGACTGTTTATGCTTTGCTTTTAATTTGCTAGGGCAAACTTTGTTTGCCAAATCTCTGTATTGAGAATTAATTTTCTTTGTCAATTAATTGCATAATAAAAATATGATTTTTGTGTAATATGGCATTTTTTATAGTACACTGTCCATGTCTGAAGCTATTTTTACCCAAATATTCAAGAATGAGAGATGAGAGAAAAATACTCTTTTATCTGTTGTGCCCCTTGAGGATGTCACAAATGTGATCAACCCCTTGGCAATGCCTGGTGTTTTACAGCATCTTATAACCACTCAGATGGAATATCCGTATCAGAAAAGCATCCACAACATTATGCTATAAATATCATGCTACACCTACAAACCAAATTTCATTAAAAATTGGGACAATATCTAAATGTCAACTAATTAAAATAATCCGTTTGAAGGCCATTTTGGTGAGAATGTCATCGATTTTTTTTTATTTTACCATCTTAGTGAATGTTTTATAGTTATCCTTCCCACAAATTTTCTATGCGCTGAACAGAACAGAAGCTGTTGTGAAAAGCTATTAGCCAATCAAATGACACATCTACAGGACATCAGTATTGACCCCTCAAAGTTTGGGAATAATTCAACATACAGTTTTCGCAAAAAAAAATTGGAAACCTTTACAGCAGAGAAGTGAAAAAGAACAAAAAGAAGAATAATAAGATTTAAAAAAAAAAGGGCAAAATTAATATTTCAAAACTTCATTTGGGGCACTGAATAACAAATTTGTTTCCCATTGTAAAAGGGTCATAGGCATTATTACAAGTTTAAAGATTTTCACATATTTGAACCAGTGACTTTCACAAAAGGGTCAAATTCATTCACTTCAGCAAACTTTAGGCATCCTTTCACCAAAGTTTATTAAAGGCGAATTGTTAGTACCCTTCAGGTCTTTCAGCTATTGCAAAATTGTTGTCTGAACATTTTAAAATAATTGGTCAAGATCATTTATTTTTACAAACTTGTTATAAGAATCCATTGAATGGTGACATTAATAAGGTGACTACATTCTTCCATTATTATAAGTTCTATTGTCACAGGTTTTATTAGATTTGAAAAGAATGAAAAATGAGCTGTTATCACGTTACCCAGGAAGTGGAGTGAATGACTTGCATCAACCGGTTAACATTTGTCTTGTTTTTACCTGGTACACACAGATGGCAGAGATAAGAGGTAACGGGCCTGAATGGTTAGCTGTTTCCCATGCTGCAATGTTATACTGGTTGCTATATTCTTCCCAACCTAACAACAAACAAAATAAAATTTACTACAATCAAACAAATTATAGCCGTAACAAAACGATATTAAAGTCATGTTTATCAACTGGAACACATGAATTAAGTGAGTTCCCTATTACAAAAATTCTTTAAGCATTTCTAGCAAATTAGTCTTTAAAATGTCGTTTGAGAAATAATGCACAGTAACACAGATATTCTGATGAGTCACAAGAAAGGTGAAAGTACAACACATTCAATAATAAACTTGGGTAGGTGGGGCCTTACATGTTACATGTTTTATATCATAAAGCAAACAAACTCTTCAACAATGTAAAACACATTGTCATACAAGTTCCTGGTCCTGAAATTTCATTACAACAGGATTTGATACTGTATTTCTTTGTCGCTCTCAACAGAGAATCTTGTTTTCGACATTTTCTGTATGGAAACGTTGATAGAAATCCAATGCTACAGAGATAATACTGGTTATATGACAATAGATCGGAAACTTTTATTTAATTCCAAATCAGAAATTTGTACTTTACTTCTTGTCTTTTTACAGCTATGCTAGCTTAGTTAATCCACTTTGATTCCAAAATACCGGTACATTTACTAGCTATGCTAAAATTGTTCAGCTAGTAATCTATATCTACCTGTATATGTATTTATACAGGGCGGTACTCGACTGTATAAAATCAGTGTGATTATAAGCTTTGTATGAACAAACAACAGGCACATTGGGCCTAATTATACATCAAAACTTCTATAATTCAGCAATTGCATTGAAATATTTTTCCCATTTAGAATTTCACAAAACTATTGATTGGAAGATTCAACCCTAGGCCAAGGTAAGGCCAGACTTTCAATTTAAACAAACATAAGTCCTTTTCACCCAGGGATAATCTTGACCACATTTGGTTAAAATACTTAATCTCTGCAAAACAAGGATGTTTAAGCCTATTCTCCATTTGACCTTCCACTCTGCCCCCTGGAGTCCCACACATTTATGTAGTCCTGAAGGATGCGTCTGACCAATTTAGGTTAAAGGAATTTCACCAGAACAGAAGTATTCTAAAATTTTTCCTGTTAATTCCACTTTCAGAACCTGCATGCTATCATGGTTGATCACACACACACATCATTTATACAAAACTAAGCCTTTTTCACCCATTGGAAGGCTTATGACAAAATCTGGAAAAATTCTGTCAGTTCTACACAGAGAAGAATTCTGGATAACCTGCTCATCATGCAGAGACTTCAACCAATCATTTAAAAATACAAATGTACAAGAAAGGTTTCTCTTCTCCAAAAATGCCTCTGACCCCCCCCCCTAATTCCCCAACCCCCCTCCTTCTGAATAGCTGAAGAAGGTGGCATGAATAAGCTTATTATGTCATGTTATTCATGCATATAAATCAGACAGATCTCACATACCTGTAACAGGCATAGACCTATCATCTTGACATAATCATTCCGACTAAATCACTGTGTCATTGTATATTGTGTTCTTGACTCTATAAGTACACGCAGAGACCAAAACAAACTTTAAATCACTAGAGATTAAATAATTTTGTGACACTGAAACCTAGTCACACTGTAGTCGGAGATCATCAGAGGTCAAACATTGTTGGGTCATCCTTGCCAAAATAAAACATCTGTCTGTTGACTGCTTGATATTATAATATACTGAAGTTCAAAATTGTTTTTTTATATTCACACAAAAGATTTAAAAAGATTGAATGGTAATACAAAGCTAAGACATCACATTTTTTATAACAATGGGTCTTATCAATATTTATCATATACCTGTGACTTAATTCAGCTGTTTTAATTTTAATACACGTTCGATTTATTCTGTTCCATTCATCATCACTATTTTACTAAAAATCAGAAATATAAATTTCCTAAAAATTATCACCAGTTAAACTACCCTAAAATCTCCAATTCACACTTGCTATAAATGTATGTATTAGATGTACATATATGGTAAATATGATGAAACATTCTTTATATATATATATATATATATTCAACATCCCTACTGACTACAGTAACTGTTGGAAACAGATGTCACAATAATCCCTACATATGTATATATTCACATGTGATGGCAGCTAAGATATCGAAGAGTATGTATTAATGGAACAATCTATTCTGAAATATTCAAATCAGAAAAGTCCAAGGGACTATGCAATCTCTAAATGTACTACAAATACTCAAATAATCACATCACCGCGGTCTTTGTTTCACACATAAACAATAAAAACTGTCAATCTCTAATGCTGGTTAGACATATATCTACAATCATGTGTGTAGCATCTTATGTCAATCATTAACAAAGCTTGTCACTGAACCCTACTTAACAACTGACAGATCGGCTAACACAAATCCTCTTCTAGACTGAATAATGATCACATGTCTAGAAATCTTGAAATAATTGTACTGATAATTATAGACAGCATCTCCATGAAGACTGCCTTAGATGCAAACCAGTAGTTATACTGAATTCCTCACCCTGTTACTGTTATAGAATTTCACTATATATCAGAAAGCTTTGATATATGTATGGATATATTGTCGGGTTAGACATGGTTAATGGACAGCTTCCTTTACACAATTTTTGCAGTAAAGTATCGCAGTGACAGGTAGCTACAGAGGACAGAGATGGAGAGCAAGCATCGTTGTGGGGATTGAAAAACATTACACAATGTGCGTATGATGTCTGCAAAATATGTCTGCATGATAGGAAAAGTGGAGAAAATTTGCTATCGCACTTTTGTGAGAATAATAATGTGCAGTTTTCTCACAAAGATATGCAATTCTATCATGCTTCATATAAATTTAGAAATGATTTATGAATAAGTGTGGGATGGGGTTTATTTAATGTCTATATAGATAAGATAAATTTAGATCTATCACGTTCAGACTGCATAGTTATATACAGTCATAATTTAAAGTGTTTTGTTTACGAAGTGCGACACATTACGAGTCTTAGCGTACACTCATTATACATCAGAAATGTAAACATTAAAGGGATGTCTCTTTCTGTCTCGGCAATAAACCATCTTAAATCTCACACTGTCAGAAAAGAATTTTTTATTTGCATTACTTCCGTATTATTCTCATTTTTCTAACATTTTTTAAAGAAAAATTTATCAGTTGAATTTCATGTTTTGTGTTTGTAATAACAGAGACCTTACTGGTATACTTAGCAGTGACTGGTGTATTTATTGAGGGTAGAGAGAAAGGGAAGTAAAATATTGCTGTGACTAGTGTACTTATTGAGGGCAGAGGGGAGGGAAGTAAAATATTGCTGTGACTGGTGTACTTATTGAGGGCAGAGGGGAGGGAAGTAAAACAGCTATGACTGGTGTACTTATTGAGGGCAGAGATGGAGGGAAGTAAAATATTGCTGTGACTGGTGTACTTATTGAGGGCAGAGGGGAGGGAAGTAAAATATTGCTGTGACTGGTGTACTTATTGAGGGCAGAGATGGAGGGAAGTAAAATATTGCTGTGCTGGTGTACTTATTGAGGGCAGAGATGGAGGGAAGTAAAACAGCTATGACTGGTGTACTTATTGAGGGCAGAGATGGAGGGAAGTAAAACAGCTATGACTGGTGTACTTATTGAGGGCAGAGATGGAGGGAAGTAAAATATTGCTGTTAGTGGTGTACTTATTGAGGGCAGAGATGGAGGGAAGTAAAACAGCTATGACTGGTGTACTTATTGAGGGCAGAGATGGAGGGAAGTAAAATATTGCTGTGACTGGTGTACTTATTGAGGGCAGAGATGGAGGGAAGTAAAATATTGCTGTGACTGGTGTACTTATTGAGGGCAGAGGGGAGGGAAGTAAAATATTGCTGTGACTGGTGTACTTATTGAGGGCAGAGATGGAGGGAAGTAAAACAGCTATGACTGGTGTACTTATTGAGGGCAGAGATGGAGGGAAGTAAAACAGCTATGACTGGTGTACTTATTGAGGGCAGAGATGGAGGGAAGTAAAACAGCTATGACTGGTGTACTTATTGAGGGCAGAGATGGAGGGAAGTAAAATATTGCTGTGACTGGTGTACTTATTGAGGGCAGAGATGGAGGGAAGTAAAATATTGCTGTGACTGGTGTACTTATTGAGGGCAGAGATGGAGGGAAGTAAAATATTGCTGTGACTGGTGTACTTATTGAGGGCAGAGATGGAGGGAAGTAAAACAGCTATGACTGGTGTACTTGTTGAGGGCAGAGATGGAGGGAAGTAAAATATTGCTGTGACTGGTGTAGTTATTGAGGGCAGAGATGGAGGGAAGTAAAATATTGCTGTGACTGGTGTACTTATTGAGGGCAGAGATGGAGGGAAGTAAAACAGCTATGACTGGTGTACTTATTGAGGGCAGAGATAGAGGGAAGTAAAATATTGCTTTGACTGGTGTAGTTATTTAGGGAAAATATTAAAATCTTTCCACGTTAATAAGGATTTAATGTACTTATTTTTAATCTACAAGAAGTACAAATGTGACAAAATACTGAATAATTTTTCATTTTAAATAAATATAAACATTTTTTTGGAACAACTTTTCAGTTTTTCATTCAATGACTCAGTGTTTTGCAATGAAAAAGCAGTTGTAAATATTTGTGATGGAGAAAGACTATTTTTTATCAGGAGATATATAATTTGTGTTGTGTAGAGTGTTAACAGAGACCTTAAAAACTATCATATTATTTTCATGCTTCCTTGTATACATAATACAATTCGGTTATGTCGTAGAAAGCCTTCAATCATTGATCAATGACCAGGCACTGAAAAAGACTACTTTGTCATGAATTACCTCTACTGTATTGTAAAATGCACAAACTAAATTTTACAACCTGATCAAATAATATCCTTATCCTACAACTGGTTTATTTACAAGTGGATTTATATTCATATCTACAATTTAACCAATAAAAATATGTAAATCAGCTATTGTGTAAATTTCTTTTAAATTGGCCAATGACATAAATGCAGGAAGAGAACGGGTATGACAGTCGTAGGCGTACAGGTTGTGAAATAGTCCAATAGAAGAGATAAATCAAAGTCTATACACTAAACTCACACCTAACTGCCTTACAATACCGTACGCTCGTTACAGAGATGTAAATACGATATTTTAAATCTTTTTAAATAATCGAGAAGCATGCCAAGAACTGAAGCGTATGTAGCCAAACCAGTTATTTAGTACAGCTACATAAAACTTAGATAAAAAAATTTCAAAGTTTTCTTAAATTTTCTCCTGCATACTTATGAATATTACATCTTCAATCATTCAGGAAAACCAATTACAAAGGAAAATACATTATTTGAAACAAGTTAAATCAAAAGTTTTGGTTTCGTTTTAAATAAAGCACATATACCTCCCAAAAGGATTGAAATCACCTTTAGAACAAGATATAGTTATAAAGGTACTTTCACGGAGTCTTGAAAATGTCATGAAACATGCAGAATGATTTCTAAGACAGAAACAGAAATAAGAAAACTAATTGATGTAAACTTGTATTCTTATCTTTACACCAAAGAATGAGGTCTATCACCTGAGAAAGGCATGAATTAAGGTAAATATTTTCTGCCAAATGTCCCACAACACCAGGTCTACCTTTAAATTGTTACCCAGAATGATACTCAATATATACACATTTGTTCTGCTGTCCTTTATGAATCATTAATCAATATATACAGAAACTGTAGATATCAATATATAGCCTGTATTTTTTGTGGATTGAGACAGTACAATAATTAAGATCTCGTTTATAATCAATATGTAATTGTGATAGGAAAGTCTATGTCAGTTAGTACTGAAAAAAATTAATGAAAATGAATCTTTTGAACAATATTACACTGTTTACCAAGCAACATCACCTGGATATTTTATTATTTATGCTTTTGCTTCATAGAAGTCTATTCATTTCCTAGCCACAACTGAAAGACTATACAGCTAAATGCTGTAACGGTTTTGTCCTTCAGCCAGAACTTTAGTTTTAATGGTTTTGTCCTTCAGTCAGAATTTTTGTTTTAATGGTTTTGTCCTTCAGTCAGAACTTTTGTTTTAATGGTTTTGTCCTTCAGCCACGCGGATTTTTTGTTTTAATGGTTTTGTCCTTCAGCCATGCAGAATTTTTCTATTTTCATTACTTACTATCAATCACATATACTTTAGCCTAGAGAGTCAAAGCAGACCTCACACCTTAATTACAAAATTATTGACTTAAAAGAGTAATATTAACTTTTAATTTTTTTTCATTGAGATTTTACCTGCAAAAGTTATGGTTGGGTTGTCCCAATTAATTCTTAAGTTATGAAGTTTAGATCAAGGAAGTGTTTCTACAAAGATAGTTATAGCTATTGGTCCCTTTAGTCAGCCAACAGACCTCGTAGATAAGCATGATAAGAACAAGTGAATATCATTTGATGGATTGTAACACAACCTTGCTGTAAAATAAGGACTTTCCTCTTCAAAGCTTTTATAGGGATTTTTTTATTTATTCTTTTTCTTCCCCAATTTTGGCATTTTTGTCAATTTTTTTTTTTTTTTTTTTAGGGGAAAGGGGTTGTTTTTTTTCAATCTTTTAATTTTTCAAAGGTTTTGTTAAACAATAACAAAAAAGAAATCAGGATTTGAATATATCTCTTAATAACAATGTTATTTTCTATCATTAACCAAATCTAGACTGCTTTTGATTCCTAAAATATTTCATGATGTATTATTCTAGGAAACTGATCCACCCAGCTGTAAACAAATAATATGTAATATGTATGTAGACAAAGAAAGTCGAGAATACATAAAACCTATGTATATAATATATTAATAATCAGATAGAACTTATCCCCTTTATTTCACAACAAGTAACACAAAATTACATTATAGATCCTCATCCTAAAACAGACAACATTTACATCACATTATAATGTAATGTCCTCATCCTAAAACAGACAACATTTACATCACATTATAATGTAATCTTATGTCCTCATCCTAAAACAGACAACATTTACATCACATTATAATGCAATGTCCTCATCCTAAAACAGACAACATTTACATCACATTATAATGTTATCTTATGTCCCCATCCTAAAACAGACAACATTTACATCACATTATAATGTAATGTCCTCATCCTAAAACAGACAACATTTACATCACATTATAATGTAATCTTATGTCCTCATCCTAAAACAGACAACATTTACATCACATTATAATGTAATGTCCTCATCCTAAAACAGACAACATTTACATCACATTATAATGTAATCTTATGTCCTCATCCTAAAACAGACAACATTTACATCACATTATAATGCAATGTCCTCATCCTAAAACAGACAACATTTACATCACATTATAATGTTATTTTCTATGTCCTCATCCTAAAACAGACAACATTTACATCACATTATAATGTTATCTGATGTCCCTATTCTAACTACAGAACACTTACACCTTATTATCGTTATCAAATCCATCCCATATTATTTAGGTTTTTCTCTCAATAATCCAAATTGCTTCAACATGACAACAGATCTAGAATTTCACTATGTTATGGATATGATTTTAATTTCCATAAAATATATGGTGATGATATTAATAAAACTAGCAGAAATGTTTATAAGACATATATAACTTCCTGACGCTGTAAACCAGGATCAGATCAGGTGTAGAGATTGTTCTAATGAAAGGAAGAAATAAGAACCAAATCTGTTCAAAGGTTTTTTAAGATCCGACAATGAGATGCCACAGGTAGGATACATGAACATTAGCAACTACTATCAGGCAGCCTCCCCCTGCCCTCCATCATCAAAACATAAAATGGCAGGGCTGACATAAGAAACATAAACTACATCTATCTATAATTTTTTTTTCTGATACAAAATAATATAAGTATGTATTTTGATGTAAATTTTTGTCGTATGGGAACAGCCATGATCATTATCAACTTTTCTGGTGACTAATCCAAGTAAATCAATTTCTGTAAAATCACAGGTATACCCTGAACATGTCATTAATCTTTATCATAATACGAGACCACAAGCATGCTTTAACCTGTCAACTTGTATATAAGCTAATCAATAGATTTCATGATAATTTAAAATGTTTAAATTTATGTACTAGCTTTCCTAATCTTGATATATTAATTAACTGCAGTATACTTTGTCATTAGTAGTGAGATCCCTAAAAGAAGGAAAATTGAAATAAAAATATCACTATTTTTTTTTTATCTATAAAGCCTTGTTTATGTAAACCTAGTTTATTATTATTATCTTTATTTCCTCCAAATATGAAGATTTGCAAAGACAACTATATAAACAGCAATAAATTACATAAATTTACACACGTACACACCAACACGCACATACATAAATATACAGTTACAATATGTTTTGATAGTTAATTAGAGGTATTTCACTACTTTCAACACATTTTCAATATATAGGGTTTTGGTACTTATATGTACCAGAAAAACAGATTACTGATAATAGTTTTTCAACATTTGACATACATATGAGATAGCACCTAATCTGAAATGTTCCATTTTCTCTGAAGATAAATCATACTTTAATAAAAATATCACTATTTTTTTATCTATAAAGCCTTGTTTATGTAAACCTAGTTTATAAACAATCTTAAAGCTATTTAAAACTAGAATAGTATAAACTGAGACAGAATGTCTCGTTATTCTCCACAGGGAAGTAGATCAAACTGTCTGACAGTGTTATCATGGCTTCTCTCATATTTAGAACTGGAGGCCAGGAAGCTAGGATTCAATATCACTAACATCACTCCCGATACCTGTGATGTTGTATTGTAGAATAGAACTACCATCTCAGATATGCCTGGAACAAAGTGGAACACTGTTTTTCCTACTCCAGATTTTTATCTCCTGACTTATCCCAATGTTTAAAGTGTAAATATATGAGAACTGTGGGAACATTGCCCTTGTTGAATGAGAACCTAGCAAGGAATTTAACATATTACTCTTGTTGAATGAGAGCTTTTGAAATGACATTTGTGGCCAAGTACAGAAATCATAGTGTAGATATTTTTCACACAAAGTGTTCATGTTGTTAAGATTCCATTTTATTTATTAAGAAATGATATTAGTAATAAAAAAAAATTAAAAACATCAATATTATTCCATAAACTTTGTAATTAGGTAACTCTGTAAACATTACCTAAAATCTATAACATTTTAGTACAATGTCACTTTACTTACCATTAATTCGTGTATAATAGCAATAAAAATATTGATTCCCAGCTGCCACCTGTATATAAAAAAAAATGTTAAGAATTAAGCCTTTACAGTTCTGATAAAAAATTTATACATAGACATTTTATTAAAAACATGTAGAATAATAATCAATTAAACATATTTACAATTTTTTTTCAATATTTTACAAGGTAAACAATACAGATGTAACCAGTAATACTTTATAATCTTCTCTTTTTAGGTCTTTAATTTGAAAACATATCTTTTATTTCCTACAGATCAAGGCTTACTATCAAAGTTGAAAATGTCAGTTAACATGAACAATATAGTGTTGAAAGTTGACAATTATGAGACATTATGGTAGGATCCAGGAGTAATCATACTAACACAGGATTCCTCGAAAGAAACAGCTATTGGCGAGCCAGAAGTTGCTTAATTGTCAAACAAACATTCGTCATATTTTTCATACTGTTTTACAATCAAACATTATTTGTTTCCCCTTGTCACATATATAATCTTCCAGAAATGAAGAAAACCTAGAAATCATGCCAAAATTCTCAAGTTTCGATGATATTTATAAATCAAGAGTAGGTCTTCACCAAAATGCTTTGTTTTTTTAATGTGTTGTACAGCAACTCTTCTTGTATATCACAGCCAGGCAACTTTTATTATAAACAAACACATTGATTCTATCTATATGAATTACGATTTCATAAAACATATGAATGATTTACAGACAGTTTATAGTTCATAGGCCTATAAAATTTTGATTTTTTTCTAATTAACCACATAAGGTATTGGATAATGTTGTATTAGACAGATTGACTAGGATAAGTTTGGTAACCATACGACAAACAGAGAGTTTTACTCTAAGATAATAATCAACTGTACATACAGTTGGAGGCAAACTAAACTGGGTGTCTAGTGCACTTTAGACGTTTTACTCATATGTTAACCATAGCTACTATGAAAAGAAGAAGACATCCAAATTTTGCAATTTTAATTTTAGTTTTTTGGTTTTTTTTTTTTTTTTTGCAATTTCTAATGGGTAAGTAAACTTGGAAAAAACATAGAGGTGCACAAAAAAAAATCCGATAAACATTTAATGAGATGTATAAGTTTGACCCATCCTTATATATTACAATATTTGATCTTGAAAGGTCAATTATTTGAACAGACTAATTAAATAGTTCATCTCCAAATACTGCAGGACCAATATCATAACCCCAGGTCACAAGGTTAATTTGAGAATTCCTTTTTGTACGATTTCAACACATTTGACCCCTGTCACTGAAAAGGTAGCTTAAGATCATTTATTTGAACAAAAAGGCAGCTAGTCCCTCATCCTAACTAGCATATACATTCCATGTTAACCAGCTCATATTTCTTCAAAACAATTGTATTTTTTAGAAGTTATGTGAAAACTGTCATATGTTTGACCCTTGTGAACTAAAATGTTAAGGTCAAGGTCACTGATCTGAACAAGCTGGATTCATTCAGATTTGTATCTCTTCATTATCCTTTCATATTATACTCGTCCAATTTTTCTACCCTGTGCCTCGATCCTGATTATCAATAAGAAGCTGTTTAAAGGAAATTGTTGAAGGAGGACCCTCAGACAGACAGACAGACTGACAGACAGACATATGTAACAGTGACTAGATAAAAAGCTTACCAAGAATTTGCCATTTCAATTTCTGTACCAAGCCAAAATGTAAGTTATATTTTAAGACACTGACCATATATTCTATTTATCCTGCAACATTGATTGAAAATCAGACAATCAAGACTAAAAAAGTTTTGTTGTTCAATCTGTGTTTACCTGTCATTAACTTTACAATTTTGCTTCATGACAGACCCCAGAATAATTGCTCTGCGCAGAAACATAGTTCCAAACTTCAACGAATATATAATATAGCGCTTTTATGAATTTTCATAAATAAACTTATGCAATACAACATGTAAAATCCCTAATTTCAACATCTATTTATATTTTTATAAGTAGCATTTCTGTAAATTCGGTATAGATATGTGCTGTTTATGATATTAAAAATAAAAAATACTTACATCTGAGCACTTGTATCCAGGATCACAAACTCCATTTTGTTCCGGTCGAGTGCATACCTCGCAGTTATTATCGAACTGCACTTCCGTAGGTACACAAGGTGGATGTTTGAAAAGTTTCTGGCAACTTACATGCAAAAACAGACGCATAAAGCATATGTTTAACACTGTACACAATGTCAATTTCATCATCTCCATTATTCGTCGATAACATATCTATTCAAAATTTGGCGTAAAATCACATATCCAGGTGACATCTCACATTATACACATTATACACGTGTAAGCGTAAACAATTAGTTTACGCGTGACACGTCTGTGCACATGTTCAACTTTCACTTTGACAAATTCTAACCTTATGAGCTTACCGGATAAACCGTCCGACTACATTGTCAACGAAGGAACAGTCATGTATCGTTAGGTCGTGTTATTTATGTGGTGCTGATAGGTGTCACCTGTGTTCACAACACGTAATTATAATATATCCCTGTGCGATCCTATCGTCTCGAACATAGGCCCAAATATTTCCTCATACAGTCTTAACCACGCACAGCGAGCGTGTATTACAGTGTGTTCCAGCAACCACCAACCGTCGTTTCGTAAACAATCAAGTACGGCGCAGGTTGATCGATATTACAAAATAACTAAATAGCGAAACGAAAAATATCGGCAAACACGATTATCTTAAACATAGACATATAGATATAATGAATATCCAAAGACCGCCATTATTTAAGTGCCGAACTGGATAAACATATTTCCTAACACGACTAAGGTTATTTTAAGTGAATATTAAAGAGATGTCAGTACTAGCTAAAGGATTTTAAATATGATGAATTCGAAAACGGGTAATTACAAGTGTACGCACATCACAAACCTCTATATAAAACCCTTTACCTGTAAGCATTTGTTTTGTATTATTTCCGTCTCACTGATTAAAATGAATTAAAGGTTCTTAATATCTGTGTCATTCCACATCTTTGTAGTTGCGGTGAAAATCAATTTCGCATGTGTAGGAGATACATTGAAGTTTAGAAATTTGAGATCATATAAGAATAAACTTTATTAACTATTTTACAATATTAAACAGAAAGATTCCTGGTGATGTTTAATGACATTTCATGAAAAAAACTAATATAATTGTAATCCTGATATCAAACTGCCGACATGATAAATCATAGCTTAATTGCTAGTTTGACTGTTTCAACTTTAACTCTCATTTAATTTACCATTACCAACAGGCTTTTTGTAAAAAATGAAAAACGTGGTAAAAAACGAACGTGATATTACCTAAATCTTAATAAAACTGCATATCAAATTTCAAATCGATAGGACGAGGCCAACGAAAATGTTGCCATAGAGACATTGAAAATGTATGCGTTGGAAAAGACTGTAATCTAGAAAGGTTTCCTGCTTTATCGATTTCTGAAAATAAGAACCTAGATGATAACGGATCGAATTTTATACAGAACAATGTCCAGTTACACATGCTTTCCAACACCAACAGCATTATCAAAACGCTGTTTTAATAAGCAGTTCGGGTCGACCTTGTGTCTATATATTCACATAGTATAATTTTCATTAATTATGATGAAAGAGCATCCTTATATACAGATTCTTTCGTTCATATTTAAATAACACATATGTATTAATACCCGACAAAAAATCATACGCATGCGCTTCTAGTTAATCAATGTGGTCGTTTCATGGGAAATGAAAACAACAATACTTTCTCAAAACAAAGAACCGCTTCTCTTCTTTTTCCAAACAATGAAGGTTGATTATGCTTTCTTCTTCTTCTTCTTCTTCTTCGTCGTCGTCGTCGTCTTCTTCTTCTTCTTCTTCTTCTTCTTCTTCTTCTTCTTCTTCTTCTTCTTCTTCTTCTTCTCCTTCTTCTTCTTCTTCTTCTTCTTCTTCTTCTTCTTCTTCTTCTTCGTCGTCGTCGTCGTCGTCTTCTTCTTCTTCTTCTTCGTCGTCGTCGTCGTCGTCGTCGTCGTCGTCGTCGTCGTCATTGTTGACCATCGTTTCATCAGCAACATACAGAAATATATTTTTGGCGAGATTTGGTTTCTCTCATGGCACATTTAGTGTCAGCAGTTTTCCTTTGTCAACAGATTACACAGAGAAGGTTGTGTTTTTGGAGATATAGAAAAATAAAATACACAGATGATTTTTGTTGTCACGATTTATTCACAAAACATACACATGTATTTAGGAGCAAACTAGTTACTGATGTAACAAAAAACGTGAAATAATGATAACAATGACTTCTTGGTTAATCACATGTTTGTTTTTATATCAAGGCACGTATACAAATGTTTACTGTAATAACAAAGAGGCGGATTACATCGACAAAGGCACGGGAGTCATACATTATAAAGACACTGTACATTCATAATGAATGCCCAAGTAATAACATATATAATTTGTTTACTGTATTTAAAATTTCAATAAACATCAGAATGTAATTAACTCATTACAATGTATATATATAAAAAACAAAAACAAAAAAAACATAAACAAAAAAAATATGCTGATTCCAATATACATAGAATTCAAAACATGTAAAATACACAAGAATGAAATGTAATCGCCTCATTTGATTTTAAGAAAATGGATAGGATAAAAATAGTATTTAAGAAAGTTTCTGATCTGAGACGATTTTACACAGATTTCTCATTATTTAAAAAAAGTGAGATCACTTGCGGCGAGACATCTAGTGTCCAATTTCAAAAAAGAGATAAAGCAATATGTTGTTGTGGCTGTGATGAGATTCTGTATAAACGTCACGCCAACAAAATATGTTGATACATGTAAGGAAGGCAACTGTAACGCCACAGAGAGGTACATAATATATAAGTGGCAATTCCCGCGTCTTAATTTTTCACACTTACAACGTCGATTAGTGTTATTTGTTATCAATACACAACTAAGGGTTTCTTACAGCCGAGGGAAAAAAAAGACGTGTTTTTATTTACGATCTGCTCAAATGGTCATAATTTGCTGCCAAGGTGTTGTATACATAACTGTATTATCAATGAAGGACAAAATCATACCTTACACACACATACAGCATTTATAAATAATGCGATGTGTTAATACAGTGGGTAGGTGATAATGGACACTCCTCTTCAAATTCATGACACATTTGAATTTTCGATCAGACCTATATACAAATGTATCCAGCACATTAAAAATCGATAAGTGAATTTATGGCGGAAACTTCGTTCTGGTTTTGAAGGTTTGTCTTCAAGATAAACACGCGATGCACATGCATCAATAATGAAAACACAGCGACATATCAGCAAAAATACATTATCAAACGGAAAGAAATTAGTATAGTGAAATATCTTTTGCCAAAATAATATTGCATTATTTCACTTTCTTCCACCCGTTGTAATATTGTACTTCTGCCCTACCATAAATAGGGCAAACATTGTTTTTAACAGCAATGATCCAACAACATCCGGCCATTGCTTCGTCCTACAACATCCTGGCACATGATCCTAGTGTCCACACAAAAAATAATCTGAAAATCAAAGAAAAACATAAAGTTGTGTTACTAGCACACATTTGGGACACATACTCTCGTATTACTAGGACAAATCTCGATACATGTACACACGTGTTACTAGGACAAATCTCGATACATGTACACACGTGTTACTAGGACAAATCTCGATACATGTACACACGTGTTACTAGGACAAATCTCGATACATGTATACACGTGTTACTAGGACAAATCTCGATACATGTACACACGTGTTACTAGGACAAATCTCGATACATGTACACACGTGTTACTAGGACAAATCTCGATACATGTACACACGTGTTACTAGGACAAATCTCGATACATGTACACACGTGTTACTAGGACAAATCTCGATACATGTACACACGTGTTACTAGGACAAATCTCGATACATGTACACACGTGTTGCTAAAGGACAAATCTCGATACATGTACACACGTGTTACTAGGACAAATCTCGATACATGTACACACGTGTTGCTAAAGGACAAATCTCAATACATGTACACACGTGTTGCTAAAGGACAAATCTCGATACATATACACACGTGTTACTAAAGGACATATCTCGATATATATACACACGTGTTACTAAAGGACATATCTCGATATATATACACACGTGTTGCTAAAGGACAAATCTCGATATATATACACACGTGTTACTAAAGGACAAATCTCGATATATATACACACGTGTTACTAAAGGACATATCTCGATATATATACACACGTGTTACTAAAGGACATATCTCGATATATATACACACGTGTTACTAAAGGACATATCTCGATATATATACACACGTGTTACTAAAGGACATATCTCGATATATATACACACGTGTTACTAAAGGACATATCTCGCTATATATACACTCGTGTTTTAAGGACGAATTTTGCATTCTGCGAACAACAATTGATTTATTTTATTTTATTTTTCTATTTTTCAGGAAAATACTTTCAGCTCAACTACATTAAAAATACTATTCAAAATCATATTTGTTCAAAATAAGACAACTTGATGGTCTTTAAGAAGAGGGAAAACACAGAAAAAACACCACGTGATCCTGTTTAAGGCCCAATATCAGGTCCATTATGATCATGTGAGGTCAGCAATTAGCCAAGTTAACACTGTGATGGTAGTAATTTCATTCAAGTTATTTCTTATTCGAATTCTTCCGGAAATGTGTTTTAAAATTTTATATCTGATATACAATGATGGGTATATGATAAGTTTTTTTTTCTATTATTTTTTTCAATTCAACGTCTTAAAACCTGACACTTGTTTGGAAGAAAACGCAAAAATACTATTTTCAGTCCAGTTGTGGGTTTGTTTAAACTTTAAAGAGTGTGCGAATACCATGGACAAAGAATACTTTGCATGGTTTCTTTCTGATATTTTCTAGTTTATTTAAATAAATAAACTAATTACCAGTTATTGTCATCGAAACCGTCATTCACTATACCGTGCTTCTCGCTTATGCTGAGGAAGTGCGCACCGCCGTTGTACTGTTCGTTGCTACCGTACTGAGGAGGCGGACCCCGGTTGTCTCCCCTTGTGTTGTTGTTTTCAGCCTCGGCTTGAATGTTTGCAAAACTTGCTGCAGCAGCTGCACGCTCTTTACGGGCTAAAATAACAGGACATTGCATTATATTACATATTCTTATTCCAGTAGGGTTACAAGCTTAACAACACAGTAATTTTAAAGCAAAAAGTAAAGTGTTAGTTTTATAGCGCGATAGATGCATTCCGAAAAATTGATGGGAGGTATATCTAATTTATTCTGTCCGAAATAGTGGATTGTATGAACCGAAATGGAATGAAATTAATAACATTGAAGAAACAAACAAATTAGACTACTCCCCACAACCTCTGTATCAGGTTCATACAACATTAAACAGTGTAAGTACTAACCAGCTACTGGTTTACCCCCAACAACCTCTGTGTCAGGTTCATACAATATTAAACAATGCTAGTACTAACAAGGAACTGTGCTACTCACCCACAACCTCTGTGTCAGGTTCATACAATATTAAACAGTGTTAGTACTAACCAGGTACTCCCCATAACCTCTGTGTCAGGTTCACACAATATCAAACAGTGTTAGTACTAACCAGCTACTGGATTAGTCCTCACGATCTCTTTGTCAGGTTCATACAAAAATGTGGCTTTATATTCTGTAAATGGTGAGTACATGATTTGTTAGTAAAAAGGAAACATGGCACTCAAATGAAACTAGAGGTTATTAGTATTGTAAGTATGTTGCTTCAAGCGTGAAGATAAGTAAGTTAATAAGTAAAGTTAATGATATCGAACGCCATTAATTTATGTCAAGATTGTTATTTCTTAAGATTTTTTTATTATTAATACTAATGAAAAACATATCCTTGTATCTTGAAAAAAATGTCTAGAAATTCATAGTATTTTCAGGACTTCCGGGAAAGTAGGTCCTTTTTGTTTCAGTTTTTTTTTTCTTTTCGAAACAATCGAAACACAACTTGAACAGAACATATGTATGTGACGTAAGTTATTACAAATGTTGACCATTAACGGCGCGTGCAGTTCACGAGCCAGCAATACACGACTGTGTCAGTGTCATACAATGGTAGACTGTGCTGGCACCCGTGGTGTAAATGATTTCTATCAGTAAAGATGTACCCCTGTGAGAAGTCAAAAATAATCAAATAGTAAACATTTTTGTTCTGGTGATGACTTTTTTTGAAACATTAGAATTTAGAAAGTAAATTAAAGGTCAAAAATCATTATGTAAATGCACAACTTTTTCTGACACTCTCGTCAGAATATTTGTGACACATTTTCGTTTATATTATTCTTATTTCTATTCCTGGGTGATTCTGTGGTAATCTTTTTGAAATAAATTCTCGTCATCTATAAAAAAGAGTATGACACTTGGTTATTAAGAAATAACTTGAAAAGTTTCCATTTGATTAAACGAGCTTAAAGCTGAATAGCGACCAAAAACGAAAATTTTGAGACATGTATTTCACATTTTTAAGACTTTGTGTATGGATAGAAATTATGAAATCCTCGATTATGTTTTTCATATTTAAAAAAGAGGAAGTTGCTGTTCTGTAATTCTTACAAGTTTCACCATATAACCATTTTTTCTATGATCAAGAGACAAGCTTAAATATTTGCTTTCGGACTCTAAATTTAATGAAAGTGGTCCTGCTTCACTTCAGATTTCACGAAATTTCCTCAAAACGTGCAGTAAAGCGCTCTTTTGAGGTTATAAATATACTTACAGATAATAAAGTATGTAAAAACACAAAAATGATAAAAAAAATAAGTCCAAAATGTTGCGTTAAAATTAATTTCATATTAAAGTATGCTTTTACCGGTCAAACACCAGAGGATTAGTTCTTTTTTTTCCTTTTTTTCTTTTTTCTATCATTTTCTGTTGCTGTTTCGACTTAATAAGATATTTCGTTTTCCATCCCAGGTTAAAGTGCTATAATGCTAGAATAATAACAACAGAAGCTCTTACAATTATCTATAAGGATTTACCAAATCACAAATATTTTGTGACTTTAAAATAGAAATAACAAATGTGAATGTTAATAACTGAATCAGCACAACAAATGAATAATTAGTTTAAGCCAGCGACATTCAAATAAGCAATGCTTCTAAAACCATGTACACACACATTCAACTGGTAAATAGCTGTAGTATTCACGGTTATCGATAGTAAGCTATACCATTATGGATTATCACACAGAACAATAATTGTAATGATGAGGCGATGACATACCGTGATGAATCCGTTGTCGCCAGCGCCTGATGACGTAGATAAAGGCGACGATAACACAGACGACGAATCCAATAACCAACGTAGGGAACAGATACTTATGTTGGAGTGGCTTGTATTTCTTAGTAGTAGTTGGTGCTGTCGTAGTAGTAGGTACAGCTTTGTAAAACTCTAAAATGAGAAAAACGTTCTTTAAAGTAAAGTAGAGCGTAGATAATTACCCTATCAACATCAAGGGAAAAATGGATATATCAAGTTACGTGCTTTGAGATAAACAATTAGTAAACTATTTAAAAGGGTCTTAGGGTGTCAAAATTGACGAATATGATTAGTTGACGAATAAACTGAAATTATTAAATGAACGAATAAAGCTTCAAATGACATATTAATGAATTAATCAAAATGGTTATATTTGTCTTAACGAATAAACATAATATTAAATTAATAAACGCAGTTTAAAATGACACAATAACGAATACAGTTCAAAATGACACAATAATGAATACACTATGATGGTCACATGAACGAATGCAACTTAAAATGACACATTAACGAATGAATTGAATTGTCAAATTAGCGAATAAATATTGGTAACAAATAACGTAAATTCTCTTCTGCCGGTTTTTACCGGGTATTCCGGTTTCCTCCTACAGTATGACGTCACTCGGAATACCATTAAGGTTAACAATAATATCAGATGAATCCAAACTGTCAGAATATGCCTCATAATTGTAGTAAAATATATAATGTTACTTTATTTCAGGACATACCTGTCACCTTGTCACTGCATATACTACACGTATCACACTGGGGTCGTATCTACAAAGAAAATGAAAAATTCTATTTAACTTTCATTTATACTTGTAGAGAAAGTTAACTTAATGGGGGAAAATGCATGCTCGCTCGTATTGTTTGATGTTTCCCCCTTCTCCCCTCGCTATTTTCTATCGATGCTACAACATGTAAGGTAAATGTTGTTTAAAAACAGTTTGGGTCTTTTTTTTCAAAACGTCCATGAGAAACCGATAGGCTAATGGCTACTGTTTAGGCATTGGTATCCTGAAGCTGCAACATCAAAGATAGTTGCCATGACAAAATTTAATATTGTACATTGTATTTAGCTATGACACGTGAGAGTCATACTCACTGTAGCAGTGTACGTTTTCCCCACGTCAAAACTTCCAATTCCAAAAGCCAAACTGCAAACATTCTGTCGAGCGAACAAAAATATATATAAAATATTAATAAAACAGAATTCTAATTATCCTTACAGGAACGTGCTTCCAGTGGTAACATACACACCTTACCTAACTGATTTTGAGACTCGGGAGTTTCGTGCAATATCTCTAGCTTCTCTTTTAAATCTCTGTTTCCGGAAGTCGAAGAGTTGTATATGTGCGACAGTCAGAAAACCTCCAAATCTTTTTAAAAGTGTCTACTGGAATTTTACCTGTGTATTGAGGAGGTCAGACTTGCGACGCCTGATTGCATAATATTGTATAGAATTGATTTATTGATCGTTCTACAAGCTGATCGATTCATTCATTCATTTATTTATCTTATGTTTAATTATAAAAGTATAATACCCAACATACTGGTAAACTTTACTGGTAAATCAAATTTACTAAACCTTACATCGACTGAACAGTTCCGTATCTGTGATACGGAGCTGGAAATTGTCAGTCCAAACTGCACCAGGTCTGTGTCCGAGATGACGTCATCTCCAGGCGATACCGTAGTGTTACTTGTCAACCAACAGTTCCCAAAGTCAAGCATCACGGCACAATTGTTTCCTTGGACTGTTGTTGACTGGACTGACCAGCAGCTACAGAATTCTGTCACTGTTATGTTACCTTTAAAATATATCAAGAACAACAAATATCTTTGTACGTTTGATGAAAAAGGAACATTGTGCTTGTTCTTGAAAAAGTATGTTATTTTGATCACGGAATGCAGTGTTGGGTCTCAAAATGATAGTTTTTAATATCTTAATATTTATAGGTTTTGTTATTGCTACCTTATATCAGACACTTATCACTTGAAATACAAGCGATTGTCTTACGTCACTTTGTCAGTTTTGTATACAGCACAGGTAATTAATAAATAACATTTTTTTAAAAATTAAAAAAAAAATAAAGATGTACTTTCCGCTAAAGAAAAGTGTATGAAGACAAAGACCATTTGTAAGAAAAAATGTTGTTGATTTTAGATATTCCACCAAAAGCGATATTAGAATATCAGAAAAGAATGCACTAAAACAAGGCGTGTTATTTTTATCAACAAAATGTTTACAGCTACCATATTTGAAAAGCTGAGATTCATTTTAAAGTTTAAGAAATGTCCTACAAACTCACTTGTTAGAGAGTGGACTGTCAAGATGCAGGACAAGGTAAGTAGCCATGATATCCACATTGCCGCCATTGTCTGTTAAAAAAGAACATACCAACTTGTCGACATAATCATAATCCAGACTCAAATTCATCAAAACTAGGGGAAAATATGAACGAAGGAAAGATTTACACGCAGACTTCAGAAGAAGTACGAGGAGAATAAGACCGGGCGTTTCGGAAGGGTATAAACTTTGATAAACATGTTCCTTGTGAAACGGTCTAAAAATACTGTACCCGAGTTATATCGACAAAAGACACATTTCTTAGTAAAACGCCATCATCTAAAGGGAGACGAAATGTGTGGCTTGTCCTATTACAATAATTCGGACCACTTGTACATGCCAAATTGTACCATAATCAATCGTACTTGAATAGCGGATTTATATACAATGATTAACTGTTGCATTTCAGATTTTTTCAATTTTCCTCTCGGCCTTTTTTCCCTCTCCAAACTCGCTTATTTAGTGCCATCTAGGGTAAAACAATGATGGTGATTTCCAATGTTCATAAGGGCATTTTCGAAATTATGAATCCGCAATTTGTTTTGTAAAATGAAGTCGTCTTCAGCATCAAAATTAATTATTATTACTCTCGATATTTGATAAGGATGTACAAATTTGTTTCCCAACACTTTTCGGCTGTGTAACATAACAATCGTAAAAAAAATGGCCTTACTTCTACTTTCCCGCGTCACCGATACTATCATACCTAGAAGAAAGATTTTTAACCAGAGCTTCGTCCTGCAGAACAAAAGGTCTGATCCATTGAAGTCATTGTAGAACCGCTGACTTCACCATAAGTTTATGTTTGGATTATAACCTTCTCAGATGAGGTACTTTATATGGTAAAATAGTATATGTTTTTTTTTATTTTAGTCTTTGGCATGGCACACTATCATCACCATCGTTGACTATATGGCACCAATACACAATGTTATTAAGATGGTTACTCTTTAATAGGTACTTTATACATTACAAAGTCTCCAATATATCACTGATTCCTGTCCGTATCATGATGTCATGTCTTTTATGTCTCCAATATATCATTGATTCCTGTCCGTATCATAACGTCATGTCTTTCATGTCTCCAATATATCATTGATTCTTGTCCGTATCATGATATCATGTCTTTTATGTTAACACGTATGCTATAAATACATAAGAGGGATAGAGACTGGGGAAGAGACTAAGAAAGGCAGGCAGACATATAGGTAGAAAGACAGACACAGAGACTGAGACAGACAGACATAGAGACTGAGAGAGGCAGACAGACATAGAGGTAGAAAGACAGACACAGAGACTGAGACAGACAGACATAGAGACTGAGAGAGGCAGACAGACATAGAGGTAGAAAGACAGACACAGAGACTGAGACAGACAGACATAGAGACTGAGAGAGGCAGACAGACATAGAGGTAGAAAGACAGACACAGAGACTGAGACAGACAGACATAGAGACTGAGAGAGGCAGACAGACATAGAGACTGAGAGAGGCAGACAGACATAGAGGTAGAATGACAGACACAGAGACTGAGACAGACAGACATAGAGACTGAGAGAGGCAGACAGACACTGAGACAAACATCGAAAGGCAGACAGAGGAAAATAGCGAGAGAGACAGATAGGAGCGATATAGAAATAGAGATAGCGATGGACAGACAAACAAACACACACATATATATACACTGACCAACACCCTTACAAGCACACAGGAACATCCTCCCTCACCCACACGCCCTCGCCTACAGAGAGAGAGGGGGGAGCGAGAGAAATAGCGAGAGACAGACAGACAAAGAGATAGAGATAGAGAGAGACAGACGGACTGAGAAATCACAACATGTTAAATCATAGAAGGCAAAGAACGCCTCTGGATTCATGTTTCTAGATAGACATTACTTTCAAGTTGTTTGTCACGTCAAAGATGGCGTCTATGTCAAATATGTCAAATATCACAAACAACTGTATAACACGGTCATCAAACTGAAGACATAAATATACCTACACTGTGATATATGGTAACTAAGATTGTTTAAGGCTTTAACACAACATAAGCAACTTAACTTACCTTGTCACTGTTCTTCAAACTGCTATATAGATCTCAATGAATCACAAACTACATATTAACAGAGCCATGCACAGCCGAAGATTTTTCGGTACCAATACACAACAACACTTCATAAAACTTATATCAATACATACGCCGACTCGATTCGCTAGGTCTTTTGTAGTCGGACAATGCACCATGGGATATTTAACCTTTGGAATAATGTTCTGTGACGTATATCCATTCAGCTTGAATTCTAAAAATAAAACACATGGATCGCGCTCATCAAAACATTTAAAGATCTGGAACAATAACCGACAAACAAAGATATTAATTCTCATTTCAAATCAATAAATTATATCGTGTTTGTGTTATACATGTAACAAATATATTTACCTGTGGTCCTTTGTGATCAGTAAGAAAACCTGTTGAGGAAATAGAGTGAAAAGAAAAATCATGCTCGTTTTGACACTTAAGATAAATATTGAAAACTGTATCAAATTGAGAGAGAGAGAGAGAGAGAGAGAGAGAGAGAGAGAGAGAGAGAGAGAGGGAGATTCACATTCAATCAAATCCCTATTTTACTTTTTTTGCAATTAAAATATATCATCATCTTTGCTTAATTTCTGATCGCCGTATATGAGTAAATCTCATTAAATTCTCAAACAGAGGTTGTAACTCTCTTATTAATAGATTTCGATTATGACTGTATATGGGGACAAACACAAAAATAGTAATTAAAGTCTTCACATGGATTGTTGCATCTACATTCAGCTGTACTACTTTTTGTTCTAAAAAATCATAATCGAGAAATCTGGCAGGATTTCTCAAACGGAAATGAAGTATGTTTAAATTACGTAAATCTCATACCTAAAAACATTTGTCATGTATTATTTCTTTCTTACTGGTGATTGAGTTAAATGTATTGGGAGAAGGAGAGTTCATTATAGAAATATCTATGTCATACCACTTTTTTGTTGTTTATGAGGAAAAGAATTTCGCACGCTTAAGGGATAACCTGAAGTTCTGGTGATTGGAGATCACGTGAGAATTAAAAGATTTATGTTAAGATTAAATTTCACATCTCAAATAATCAATAATATTTGTTTCACATTTTCTATGAATAATGTATACTCGTTACAAAAGCTTATCTTGGAATCGAACAATGGTTACTGGTTAGTCATATATCAGTCAATGACAAACAAACAAGTTCATTGTAACATTTTACTGCGTTGCGATGATAAAACCTTGAAAAAAAGTGAAAAAATAATAAGTAAGTCCGCTTTTCTCGATATTCCAATCACCAGCAAATTAAAATCGAAGTCATCTTGTCCGAGTTGATTATTTACATAATAAGTAAATCTTGATCAAGCGTAAATCGAAAATATCGGGAAAATCCAATTTGCATATTTAAATAACTCATTTAAATATGTTGTCAAATTTGGACATAGTGACGTTTAAAAGTCCCCCTTTTTAAAGCAAAGACACGCCCACCACCTCTCTTTTGTTGCATTTCTTATATTGTTGTCATGACGTCGACTATGTGGTTTCAGAGTCATTTGCATACATGGTGCTTGTTTCACTTAAAAATCAATGCAACGAATAAAATCAACCTGTTAGGAGGTATTCATGTTTAAAATAACCAACTACGTTGCAATATTTTCGCGTAAAAACTGAAATATGGTGAGAATTTTAAGCTACATATTATGCTCTGGTGTTGCGGGTCTCTTTCACATACGTTCTATATACGTTACCTATCCCGTGATACTTAATGATAGCATGTAAAAATAATAGACTTCTCGGACAGTGGAAGAAAGTCGGTATGTATCCAGTTTCTAACGAAAGATAATAATGCAATTTAAAAAACACCCGGGATTACATTACAAATTGAACGAACACAACAGCCTATAGTGTATCAACTATCTATCAATATCCGCTACGTTCTGGTATATTCGACAGTTTGAACGATACAATGGGATCATTCTAATTCATCTACACTAATATAACCTGATTATGATCAATTGTGTGTACCGGTTGGCTCTTATATACTAAACAGCGACATTTGTCCTATTTTCGTTTTTTATTGTTTATGTGTATGATGTCATACACACGGCGTCCTTTTCGTATTATTGTCTATCTTGTTCTAAAACGTTTGATTTATTTGAGAAGTCGTCGATTCTAGTGTATCTATAACACAGTAATATTGACCAATTAGTTCATCTAACATATTAAACATCAAGTAGAAATGTTAACTCGTTAAAGATATAGTTGTAAAATGTACACTTAGTAAATAATGAGAGACATTCCGATTATTTCTGCAGTTTTATTTATACAAATATTTGACTTGGTGTGAATATAAACTCTTCCACTTTCCCGATTCAAACGTCGAAATTACCGAATAGGGACAATTCAAGTTCCCATATTTTTCCTGTTTCGAACAATAATGTTTTTAAATATGCGCTCCCTATTTCGTAATTATAAACATTTCATTTTCAAAAACCAAACATTCACTGCTTACCAACTACCTAAAAACTTATATACCAGCATGTCAACTTAATCATAATCCAAACTCATATTAAGACTATGTATTCCTGAAGGATAAGGGTCTTTGCCTCGTCGATGACACCCGCCATGTCAATACCAAGAAGTAATGTCACGTTCTCAAAAGGGAACAAGGTATATAACAACAAACCAACAGGTAAACAAACGAACATCAAACGCGTCCAGCTTCATGTTGCAGAAAGAACCAGACCATGAGTTCTTAAAACAACACAAGAATATATCGACACGTGCACACGCAATCGACAAACTAATGAAATAACAAAGATAAGAAATTTCCGCTTTTATTAAAACTTTGCTGATTATTTTCTAACAAAATATAATGGAAAACTCATTTGATACCAAAAGATATACATTTGAACATGGCTGTTATAATAAGCAATGAATCTATCACATTAGCTTGTATTGAACAATCAATTATATTATGTCTGCTATTTTTGTTATAAGATATTATACTGTGTACCAGTATTGCTGTATATACAGTAGTATATTATTAGTTCTATAGAAAGTTGTATTTCATGACAAGGATTTACACTAAAAGTGCACGCGTTCTGCTTTGTATACGAATGTATATTCCAATAGCACTTATCTTTCAGTAAACGTTAAATAATTAATGAAAAAAACAACAATAATTTTACGATCATTAAATCATATGACTTGTTTAAAAAGCAAACCCAATATCCCAAATGACATCAGTCGAAATTCAAACGAGCAAAGTATTTATTTATTTACATATAAACAAAAGAGGTGTCTTTTTTTTAGATACTTGAGCTTATTTAATGTATGAATTATTTCTTCTTCAGCACTTGAGCGGAATATTTGAGCGGTCTTTAATAATCTAATTACTCTTCAGAAGACAATGATTAAACGGAAAGATTTTTTGGAACTCTCATATTGTTTCTGGACTCAATATCGATTTTATCCGTTCTTGACGGTCTTTAGTATTACTGATGACGTCAGATAAAATTGAATGCAGGAGCTTACTGAAGTGTTGGTCCGTCTCAATCAGAGGCCCAATACTGTAGACTTTGTGCTTGGTAAACATCTTTCGAGCTGTTCCAAGAACATTTTCCTGCTGTTTTAGATGTTCAAAATTTACAAAGAAGATATTTGTGCTATTTAGATAATACTGTTGATGTATCCTTTTCAAAAGCAATGTTTCGATTTCTCTCCTTTGCTCTGCTGTGATATTTACGTCCGAGGTAGCAACTTCTTGGCTAAGTTCACACAGTCTATCGCATAAAACAAGAATGATGTTTGGTGAACTGCTCACAGTATCAATTTCATCAAAGAAGTTATTAAAATCATAATGTAAATATTTTACGTCTAATTCGGGCACTGATGTAAGGATGTCCATCATACGTTGAACGCATTTATCTAAAGGATTCTCAATCGATTCAGAAAATAATTCCTTTGGTAGATGAGGGTAGAAGACGCCTACTTTCACAGGTGGTGTGTGAATTTGAGGTGAATTGATAATTAAGTTGGGTGACACTTCCGGCCTTCCGATTGGTAACTGGATGGAAACATCTACAATAGACACATAATGACGTTTTACATTTCACGATGAAAATATTATATATATATAGTATATTTCCAGATTACAGAAGTATTTGTTTTCTATGTAATATATCTGTCATTTATTACAGTGTAAGAACAAATGGACAATACCTTGATTCAATCATTTGCCTCATATGGATTATTAATATCTAGATGCCAAGTTTACCGAGGAGCATTCAATATATTCAAATTCGCTAAAAAAATAAATAAAATTCATCTCATTATAATAAGCATATAATAACTTCCCTTACCTGTGAAATCGTCCGGAGTCAATAGTGACATTTCTTCTGAAAATAATCAATCGATAACTTAACGATCATTGGATGGCTTATAGTACAATATAGAACATATGTAATCTTTTTTGTTTTGTTTCTGGGGTATCGATTTGGTTAAAAATGTGTTCTGTCGTGTTTTAGATATAATTCAGTGGTGAGGCCGAACAATTAAAACAAACTGAACTTGAAAAACTGAATTATTTGTCAAATAAAGATATCATGACAATTGTTGATGCAAAATCTTGTTTCTGCCAATGTGTTTGATTACCTCTTTTTTTTCTCCTGTGTTTGTCAATAAAGCAAGCCAGCGCAAATATGATGATGATGATTAGAGCTGTCACGACGCCTCCCAGAACCAGAAGTTTTGGTTTGTATGATTCCTTGTCAGGTGGATCCATAATGTTGATTTTTATCTTACCCTTGATTTTACTGCTATTTTGATAGGTAATGTAGTCTGGAACATAATATCTATTTTTCTGAGAAGTGTCTACTTGTAAACAACTATAGATATTTACGGACCGAGTCTGTTGACCTGTACTTGCAGAGGAGAATCATTTTCCTTAAGAAAGCAATTCACTTTTCTTATGTTAATTAACACTACATTTTGTTTATTGAATATGCCAATTTTCACTCCATTAAAGACAAAACGCTAGTTTTTCTCAGTTGATTCAGAATCTTTATATTTATGTTTTCCATTTGATAATTTGTTAATTATGTTAGGTTAAGTCTTTGTGGACGTAATTGTAATAACATTTACATTCATACTTACGTACATTGTTAGTCTCAAATTATGGAACAGTTGTGGGGAAAAGTCTATTACAAGGATTAACTTTTTATTCATGTATAATTTTAAAGTTATACAGTTTGTTCCTACCTGTCTTCTTTCCCATGCAGCTATCGCAAAATTTACAAAAAGGTACAATCTAAAAAAAGGATGAAGAAATAGGGAGATATAAACATAGATATTTTAAAATTGTATTATCTTAAGATACACTGATTTAATGAAATAACAAAAAGAAACAAATTAATTTTGAAATGAGAAATATTAATGTTACTAACACTTTCTTATAGAATGACCGAGTATGAAATCGTCACGGAAATATTTGAGTGCTTTTTGCTGAGCTAATAAATAAATAAATAAATAGATAAAAATGAAATGAAAAAGTAAATAAATAAATGAAATAAATAATGATCAAAGAATAAAAATTCCATCAAAACTTTTCTAAACTTGAATTCAATATTGAACTTTTCGATTTAAAATTCTACTGAATTCCCTCTATATGTACTATTTATTTGGTACATTTTACAAACGCTCGACTTTGATATTAAGTTAAAAAATGTTCATATCATACCTCTAAGCTTGTGTCCCGAACCATTTTGATATGAGTCGAACAGTCTTCTTTCTGTAAGTAAGAGAGATATCCTATATGAGCTATGGGTCAAAGGATCATCTAAGTGATACAAGAGATATATATTACTTTATTTGAATCTTAATGTTAGGAAGTCACGAGTTGATAGAGAAACACAATGCAAGCAACAAATACTTGTTTTCCGATCATATAACTGACCGCTAGGGGAGCAAAATTATTGCATTCTTATTCTGAAAATATGAAAATGATCATATATAAATGTAACTATGAATCGTATTTGTTGAAATATATCTAGAAGATTTCAAATCGAATCGAAGAGTACATCTGCAACATGTTATCATATATTCTAAGTTGACCTTGACGGAGACGACGGCGATGGTGAAGATGATGATGATGATGATGATATTTTCTAATGCGTCAAGAGTGCGCGTTTGCGAGCTGTATCTTTGTGTGTATCTGTGTACTTTATTTAAAGTATTCAAAAAATAAAAATAAGAAATAAATCAAACAGATTAACAGATTGTAGAAAAATACTTACATTTATCTGACATTGTAATTTTTCTACTTTCAGCATCTCCTTAAAAGATTCTCTGATACCGATCTTAAACAGCATGGCACTGTCGTAATGGATAATTGGAAAACCATCATAATCTTGGGACGGTGATTCCCAACAGTTCTTGACGAAGCTAATATGAACAAGTAAGACATTACCGGTCCTAGATACAGAGGCATTCCAACATCCGCAAAACTCTTTCAACGTTATCCCCCCTGAAAATAAAATTGAAATTATCGTTGTGATTCCACTAAGAAAAATCTCTCCTAAGAAACGAATTTGTTATAGATGGTGAAAATCTTTCCGGTATCAAGTGAAACGAAGGGAAGTAACTCTGATGAACCAGAATGAGATTGAACATTTAATTGTGGCATGGAAATGTTCAGTGACAGATTATAGATGGTATTTCACGGTAGGCCCATTACAGTAGACATATACAACAACAAGGAAATATCGATTTCAAGGAAATAAGGTAGCAGTAATTTAAGATAATTTATCATTCAACCATAATTAAAACGAAATATAATTCAATTCTTCTGAACATTCGTAGGGTTAAGGTTTTCCACTTGGAAGAGCTCAGGTAGCATGTTACTAAAACATTCGTTAAAATACAAAATGTCACAGAATCACAATTCAAAGTCATATTCAATAGCATCAAAACTACAGCAAAGTATCAACAAAACAAACATGCCAATAAAGTTGGAGCAAACTATGAGCACAAATAAATTTACATGGAGACTTCTGGCAAAATATAAGCAGAATCAAACCAGGTGTTCTAGAAAAGTAAGCGTCTCCTTTTTCATCAACGACACCTGCCATGAAAATATTGAGCAATCCAACAATACAAATAAGTAAATCAAAAGAAGCGCCCAGGCTTAGTATTCTGGAATGACAACAAAGATTCTAGGGGTGGGGGCTAGAAAAGCAAAGGTGACATGAAACGAATTCTTAAATTTTGTAGAGAAGGTGTATTTCTCAGCTTCTTAGTATTATTGCACTGTAACTGTTAAAGCATGATCATGTATGACTATTATCTTTTACTCAAATTCTTGTACACAGAGAAATGTAAGCTGTTGCTATAGTGTTTACTGTACTGAGTATACGTATTTGTTGTATAAATGTTTATATATTTGTAATGACTTTGTCACTGGCATGAATTAATAGATATAGACACCTGCGTTCTGTATCGAGTCATGAAGCTGTTTTAAGGTAGATATTCATCACTATGCAATACTTACTGATGGTATCGACAGGACCGGTTAACAGACAAACCAGGAATGACCAAACAAGCATTCTGCAAAGAACAAAAATCAAATAAGCAATGAACTATTCAAGAGCAACGTTCAGCTGTTTGTATAAATTACTGTTGATAAATATTTCGCATTTATCTCACATTGTGAATTCTAACTGCAAATATATATATATATATATATATATATTTGTTAAACCCCGTGTGTTTAAATGTCCTTGTGCAGCCGGCTGTTTTAAAATTCCAAAGAATCATATCACCGTACAAATTGAAAATCAACCAATTATGAGTCTATTTCCCTAGTAAGTTTGCCTGATTATACTAAAAACGACTTTTCGCCTTCCTGGCAAACATATCACATGACAGTTGATTTACAAATGAAAAATGTATAGTCTTACAATTTTTATCTGTCGTAGATAAAATTAATTGATTGCTCGTGTTAATTTCGAATTGAATTAAATCTGTATAAAACTCATGCAACAGTCCATAATATACACGCCGAGAGGCTTAACTCATACACTTTGAACTCTTTTTGGTAAATTCCATATGACATATACTCTTCGCCGAGACAATATATAAATGTTAAAAGACTGATATTAATAGAAAAAGTATCACAAGATCGATTGGTAACTTAGATGTTTAAGTAAACCAGGAAAAGGAAAGATATGGAATTAATAAGACTTATCATCACCACGAATCATTAATTTATTCTTAATTAAAGTATAAGTCGTTCATAGTATTTCATTAATAATAAGGGCTCTCTCAGAGCGGGAGTCCAGGCGCCACATAAAGCGACATGTATTAATTAATGACACGACCCGACGGTCGGTGACGTGAGGTGCATTCGTAGAAACCAGCTAGCAAATATATATTTGCATGTCATCGCTAGACCAGGGGTACCAATAAAGGAACTTTAAACACACAACGATTTCCTGTTTGAAGGTGTGACATGATATCGAAACTTTCACGACATTGTTTCTCTTTCGTTTCGTTAGAGATCATAAAAAGATAATGTAAAAATGAAATCGTTGATTGTTTGAGATGTGAAATATAATCTTAACATAAATCTTTTATTTCTCACGTGGTTTCCAATCACCAGAACTTCAGGTTATCTCTTAAGCGTGCGAAATTCTTTTCCTCATCAACAACAAAAAAGTGGTATGACATAGATATTTCTATAAGGAACTCTCCTTCTCCCAATACATTTAAATCAATCACCAGTAAGACAGAAATAATACATGACAAATGTTTTTAGGTATGAGATTTACGTAATTTAAACATACTTCATTTCCGTTTGAGAAATCCTGCCAGATTTCTCGATTATGATTTTTTAGAACAAAAGGTAGTACAGCTGAATGTAGATGCAGCAACCCATGTGAAGACTTTAATTACTATTTTTGTGTTTGTCCCCCTATACAGTCATAATCGAAATCTATTAATAGGACAGTTACAACCTCTCTTAGAATTTAAGTAGATTTACTCAGATATGGCGATCAGAAAATAAGGTGATATCTCTTAATTGGAAAAGAAATAAAACAGGGATTTGATTGAATGTGAATCTCTCTCTCTCTCTCTCTCTCTCTCTCTCTCTCTCTCTCTCTCTCTCTCTCTCTCTCTCTCTCTCTCTCTCTCTCTCTCTCTCTCGTTTTATAATGTAATTTTGTAAGCATGTTTATTGCCAAATGCTTTGGGAATTAGGGCTTGATATATTGATATTAGTTGGTTCAATAACATGTGCCTATACCCATTGGTTGCATTGTTTATGCATTTCTAGTTAAAGTTACTGCAATACAAAACACGTTTAAATAATAAAGAATGTCAAATAAGAATCAACCTGTCGTTATATATCCGCACACCTGACATCATGGCCATTGGCAAATCAAGATTTATGTAAGCAGTTATTTTGTTATGTTTATAAAATAAATAATTAATCAAATTTAAAAAAGTTTACACAAGCACTCTTCAAAACATAACTGTAACACTACGCCATACTATGCCATTGTGGTTGCATTACATTGGTCACAGGCAGGTCGCGATTGAGGCATCAGGTTTCAGTCATTTTCGTTAAGAACATATTTGATGTGATGAAAAAGTAGAATAGCTGCAATTTCTTTTATTGAAAATTTTAAATTATTCTGCAATCTGCAATTCTGAGAGCAACTTTCATATATATACATTTAAGTCAGCGCCATTCAAGTACAGCGTATTATTTTTCTTTATATAAATATTTCACAATTTATAGAAGCAATTTGGTTCTCGTATGGATAAATCGATATAAATTCTTAGCTGACCAGAATCGATTCGGAAATGATGAGATATGGTTGTTTTATCTTGGTCAAATTGGTTTTATAAGTAAGCAGATCATTTATCTGTTCTCATTGTACATTCTGATCCTTCTAACCAACATTATTAACATTTTGCATTAGTTTCGGAAGTGATTTTTTCAGCTTCTATGCAAAGTGCATCAATTCTAGTAATTTACTTATCAAAGAACTAATCACAATATATACTGCACGCAATAGGTTAATCATTCCATCACTTCTAATGTTTACATTTCTTGACTGCAAAAACTCCCCAATCTATAGGTTTACATGTCGAAGTTGATTCGATATTAAAGGGTTTGTTCTCAACATTATGATTTTCTTGCTAAATGTCAGCAACTGACAGACAACCTTGACAAACGCTGACTTTAGAGAGATGCATATTTATGAAGGTTTTGTGTTTCCACAGTCGTCATAACGGTCTCAAAGGGAAGAAAGCTATTCATCCTTTTGTGATTTCAATTTGGATCATGATAGTTAGTATGCGTGATGGTTCTTTGTTCTCATTTGGGAACATGCCATTACTTAGTTGAATTAACCAAATTACATGGAGGTTGTCGTCGATTAACAAAACGACGCTCACCTTTTCGGAACATATCTCGAATTATCCTTGTACATTTTCATGGATAATCAAATTAGGATTTAATTAAAAATTCCGCTGACATGTGTTGTGATGTAACCCTGTATACGTTACACACGTGTTGTAATGTAATCCTGTATACGTTACACACGTGTTGTAATGCAACCCTGTATACGTTACATATGTGTTGAAATGTAATCCTTGATATTTAAGACACGTGTTGTAATGTAATCCTGTATACGTTATATAAGTGTTGTAATGTAATCCTGTATACGTTATATAAGTGTTGTAATGTAATCCTGTATACGTTATATAAGTGTTGTAATGTAATCCTGTATACGTTACACACGTGTTGTAATGTAATCCTGTATACGTTAGACACGTGTTGTAATGTAATCCTGTATACGTTAGACATGTGTTGTAATGTAATCCTGTATACGTTACACACGTGTTGAAATGTAATCCTGTATACGTTACACAAGTGTTGTAATGTAATCCTGTATACGTTACACACGTGTTGTAATGTAATCCTGTATACGTTAGACAGGTGTTGTAATGTAATCCTGTATACGTTAGACACCGGTTGTAATGTAATCCTGTATACGTTATATAAGTGTTGTAATGTAATCCTTTATACGTTAGACACGTGTTGTAATGTAATCCTGTATACGTTACACACGTGTTGTAATGTAATCCTGTATACGTTACACACGTGTTGTAATGTAATCCTGTATACGTTATATAAGTGTTGTAATGTAATCCTGTATACGTTAGACACGTGTTGTAATGTAATCCTGTATACGTTACACACGTGTTGTAATGTAATCCTGTATACGTTACACACGTGTTGTAATGTAATCCTGTATACGTTATATAAGTGTTGTAATGTAATCCTGTATACGTTATATGAGTGTTATAATGTAATCCTGTATACGTTATATACGTGTTGTAATGTAATCCTGTATACGTTATATAAGTGTTGTAATGTAATCCTGTATACGTTAGACACGTGTTGTAATGTAATCCTGTATACGTTACACACGTGTTGTAATGTAATCCTGTATACGTTACACACGTGTTGTAATGTAATCCTGTATACGTTATATAAGTGTTGTAATGTAATCCTGTATACGTTATATGAGTGTTATAATGTAATCCTGTATACGTTATATACGTGTTGTAATGTAATCCTGTATACGTTATATAAGTGTTGTGATGTAATCCTGTATATGTTATATACGTCTTGTAATGTAATCCTGTATACGTTATATGTGTTGTAATGTAATCCTGTATACGTTATATAAGTGTTGTAATGTAATCCTGTATACGTTATATAAGTGTTGTGACGTAATCCTGTATACGTTATATAAGTGTTGTGACGTAATCCTGTATACGTTATATAAGTGTTGTGACGTAATTCTGTATACGTTATATAAGTGTTGTAATGTAATCCTGTATACGTTAGACACGTGTTGTAATGTAATCCTGTATATGTCAGACACGTGTTGTAATGTAATCCTGTATACGTTATATAAGTGTTGTAATGATATCATGTATTACTTGTGATAATTTAATATGGTATGCGTTAATCACTTTTGTACAACGTAATCCTGTATGTTTTTATTTACTATTAATATTGTAATCCTGTTTGTGTAACTTACTTGTGATAATGTAATCCTGTTTGTGTTACGTACTTGTGATAATGTAATCCTGTTTGTGTTACTTACTTGTCATAATGTAATCCTGTTTGTGTTACTTACTTGTCATAATGTAATCCTGTTTGTGTTACGTACTTGTGATAATGTAATCCTGTTTGTGTTACTTACTTGTGATAATGTAATCCTGTTTGTGTTACGTACTTGTGATAATGTAATCCTGTTTGTGTTACTTACTTGTGATAATGTAATCCTGTTTGTGTTACGTACTTGTGATAATGTAATCCTGTTTGTGTTACTTACTTGTGATAATGTAATCCTGTTTGTGTTACTTACTTGTCATAATGTAATCCTGTTTGTGTTACTTACTTGTCATAATGTAATCCTGTTTGTGTTACTTACTTGTCATAATGTAATCCTGTTTGTGTTACGTACTTGTGATAATGTAATCCTGTTTGTGTTACTTACTTGTGATAATGTAATCCTGTTTGTGTTACGTACTTGTGATAATGTAATCCTGTTTGTGTTACGTACTTGTGATAATGTAATCCTGTTTGTGTTACTTACTTGTGATAATGTAATCCTGTTTGTGTTACTTACTTGTGATAATGTAATCCTGTTTGTGTTAATACTTGTGATAATTATTTGTGATAATTTCATCCTATATTTGTAAATCACTTTTGAGAATGTAATTCTAAATACTACGTAAACGTTCTGTTATCATGGTATTCTGTTTAAGTACATGTGATAATGTTACTATGTTTACGATAACATGATGAAAACATCCATTACACCTGTACTAAATGCCTAATTTTCGCTGATATGTACGAATTATCACATATTAAGTTGCAATGCACACAATAAATTGGTCAACGTTATAAAATGGTATCTAGATATTTCCTCAGTTTTCACGAAGCAATTCAATACGCGAAGAGAATTTTAACACAAACAGACTATCTTTGGCACACGATATTCGGACGGTGAAACTGGTTACAACATGCATAACACGCTCGATCAGATGAAATTATTTCTACATTATACAAAGATGAAACGCGTCTGCTCAGAAATAAAGACTACGTAGTTAACATATTTCGAATGCATGTCTAGACAATATCCAGAACAGATTTACACTACTGCAAATCATATCAGTTGTTAACAATGCGGTGATTTCACACCTTACCTTACGGATATCATTTTGTCAACAATCGGATGCCTGAAACTGTCAACAGCTCAGGAAACACGTCTTCTCCTCTTCGTGTTAGGTCATGTAATGCTGGAAAACCCACCTCAAACTCAAGGTGTATTGCCCTAGTTATTCGACCGTGTACAATATCGACCACATGAGCACCGATTGCCTATTCTTTAAAATACATTTGTATGTGTGCGTGGTAAAGGTGTCAAATACATTTCATTCCGACCGATTGATCTATGTCCTAAATGCTGTTTTGCAATATATAACTGAGATAAATATAGACATGTTTTCGATTCAGTGTTCTTGTTTCTAAATAACTAATGTACGACTTGGCTATACTACACTTATCATAACGAATGGATAATGTCTTAAATTGGTGTTTTCCATTCAACAGTTTGGCATAACACTTTGTGATAAAAGAACACAATACGTTTAATACGCTCTATCAAACAAAGATAAAAAGAGTGCCCTTGGAAACAGTGAAGGCTATATAATAGATATGTATTGAATACACGTCTAAACTATACTCTTGACAAATTTAAGCTGCTGTACATTATGCCAGTGTTTAAAGGGTGTCTGCCATTCAATATTTTGGCACCTTTTCAAACATATATTATAGACATGTAAAAGAGTGCACAAAGTTTTAAACGCACTCATGTTCTCAGATAAATATTTAAACTTTATCATGAACAGATTTTCAAGAGTAGAAAAACATTCCTGTTGTATTCTGTTGTATGAATGACAGGAAACCTTCATTCTACTAAACTAGGTCTCGAATTCCTAGCATTTCCTTCCTGTGAAATTTAAAGATTCAGATGTTGAAATGTAATCAACTTATCTTAAATGCCGTGTTTTACTCGTTAGCAACAAAACAGGTTTATATTACTTTGTCATAGCATGTCAACATTTTGAACTTACATTGCTATATTTGTTTCCCGTATAAAAACGCACCATAGAAGGTAGCGCTATGAGCTACTTTTACCTACAAAAAATCCTTAAAATTGGCTTTAAACTGGTGCGTCATCCTTTTGCATGACTGGTTTCTCTTTGAATCATGAACTATCAAGTGGTGTACCCTATACTGCGTCAGTGTCAGAATTCTAACCTGTAACTTGTAAAATAAATAACACCTTACCACAGCAAGGATTTTGAATCTTGTATACAAATCCGCCCCGATGTTTCATGACACAAGCAGTTGATAACATAACTAGAAAATATATATGAAAAATGAATAGTTTATTTTAGATAATGAAATATAGAATTTGAATAATACGTAATTGGCTAGAATATTTAGAGGGCAAAATTGAAAAGAGTTTCCTTTTTTGTACATAAAAATATTTCAATGAAGATAAAAAAGGGAGGGAAACACCTACCTTGAATGACACGTGGATAAATCTATATATTAGAAAGTTTAAATTCTAAGTGTGGTGTTCCTATATGGTAAAACAATGAAATTGCAAACAGAAAGCCCTTCTGTTAGTAAGCATAAGCGCTTTCATATAAAATCTTCAGACGCTTTACAATTAGTTTAGCTACATGACTAGGCCTACAAAGTTGTCTATATGGTAACAAACACACATGTATATACGTATATTTATATACTTCAAGGCCAACTGAAATAAATGAAAACGGTTTTAGTCGCCAAATTTCTATAATTATTTTGGGATTGATGAACAAAATGACGTTTTTGTCTGTAAGACCAACTAGAGTGGCAGTGATAGTTGAAAAAATATCTGCATCTGATCTGGAAAACATGACTATATTGAAATAGTGAAGATGTCTCCGCCTCCGACTGATATGAAACTTAACACATTTATAAGAAATCAACAAAAAACAAAAACAAAAAACCAAACAAAATTACACTAAATATAACTAAATTTGAAAAAGAAATCGAAATATGATCGTGAGAATTACATAATATAGATACCATTTCTATTTGATTACCAAAATTTACAATCATATTCTTTAACAAAAACGTTATTTAAATCTGCAGCTTCTCACGTTGCATTTGCAGTCGATTTTTAAAAATCAACACAAAGATATATTTGGTAGACAGTGTAGTTTAATAAACTGTACAAAAAGATATTGTGCATAGATTCAAGATAACATCGATGTGTATATGAAGTAACACTATTTGCAAATTTTCAAAGTGTTGCTATATTAATTATGACATGGAATCGACTGTTATATGATATACCACACATTTAAAGTGATCAGCTTCTGACAGTACTACACTGATGTTATCACCAGTCGAACAAATACGGTCTTTGAAAGTCACCTCATACCATAAACCATTATATATACATATATATTAAAAAAAGAATAATCACACATTGTAAGAATATTTAGCACAAATCACATGGAATTTCTTTCCTATTCAAAATAAAGATGAAGCAGAGAAAATGAAAAATTGCATAAAATCGTATCCAGTAGTCTATATGTTCGATGTAATTTACGACAATTCTAGTTTGTTCAACAAATTACATTTTTAAGTCCATTTAAAAACGATTATTGGCCCTAGTAAATGTTTATGTTGTTCAAGGCACATGATTCGATATTCCATTCTATACAAAGATGGAACATGGGTTGTCTTTCTTTGTCCCACTCTTTAATCAATGGACATTGATTCTCATCCTAGAGACATTTTTCACAGACATTTCAAATCGATGTATAAGCCAGACACATTATTGTTTATATCACGGTATCCGCCGTTGTAAATTCTATACGGATGTGTGAAGTAATATATCGTCACTGCAAAGTTTACACCTGAAACGTATAAAATATTTCTATTAGAAATTACATTACTATAAAAAGTACTACTAATGGTTACTGACCTTACTTTTTTATCACAGCAAAATTATGATATGAGTGAGAAATCATGAAGTATATTTTCATTTTCAAAATTCTTAATAAGATAAATTTATTTAAATATATGTATTACTTTCCGGTATTAGTCTATATGTACTTTTCTCAATATTCAATACCTGAGTAGTCGCGTCGACTTCTTCGGAACACTCTCCCGCTGTAGTTAAGTTAGTAAAGGACGAGGTGTCTCCGAACTCTCGCTTTACCATCTCTAGGTACTTGGGATCGGCTGTCACTAACTATAACCATAAACAATAAATTCGGAAACATGAAAGGTATGCTTTAATATTTGCGTTGATGATTTTGTATTTCTCATATTTTTCGTATTTTGATGTACAGTTATATGTTGATATTGGATAAGATATACATTGATATAATTACAACCTAGGTATGGTTTTGTATCTTGTATATTACTCTGCTATTCTACGTGAGAGTCAGTATTACGCATTCATTATAACCAACCAGCATATCAAGGTCAACATAATATCTCCCTTTATTCATTCAGACAACATTAAGCGTAACAGATAAAACAGCAACACAGCGAAGAACCGCATAAAGACATCTCCCACACTGGTGTAAACCTATTGATGATTTATTCCGTTGAGGTTAGAGGGGTACTTCTTACACTAGCTTTTTAAATTTCAAACTTGGTCAAAAGTAACCTCTGACCTTTAACCTTGAGAGATGACCACTACAATTTAATTTGGTTCGAGACTATGTTGTAAATATGAATTATATTCTGTCCAACGGTTTTCGAGATATCTTTTACGGAAGCTTAATATTCCAAGTTGTTAACAGTGACCTTTAACCTTTAACCTTGACCGATAACCAATAAAATCTGATCAGGAGTTGACCTCGATGAGGTGAGGTAATGGTGTGAATAGCTGTCTATCGGTTCATCTTGTACACCATGCCATCACGCACGCATGCACAGGCAGATAAAACGATTGATATGTAGCCCCTTATTTATGCGATTTTTTTAACTAGAAAATGTCTTTATGGCAATAATATACGCTCAAATGTATATAAGTATCATTCTGTTTGATGAACTTGCAGAAGTTCTTTGACTCATTATTTCTGATCCGATAACCACCTAAATGCGATATGATTTAGACTATGTATTGGGGAAAAATATGAAGAGGTTCTCAAGATATATGACACTGATTCTGAACTAGACGCATCGAGACTTGACGGACAGACATCCCCTACCCACTCCTCCCCCAATTCTCAGCCTACATGACAGCCTCGTTTTGCACTTAAATGACAATTTTGTATTTCTTAGGTAAACAGGTGGTTTCGGACGCTTCATACAATACATACATGTGCGTGAATTTCCTGCGATATCACCACAGCCTCATGTACTGTATAATACAGACAGTTGTACTCCACCTCGTGGTAAAAATCAGCCTTCTTCAGGATATTTCGTCCATCCTCTGAGAAAATGCATAATTAAGAGTATAAAATCAAAGACATATTGTGCAACCACTTTATCCATCATTTCGTTTTCTGTATTATGTTTGTCAAATACGATGACGTAATAAAACATTCAGTTTTAACGAGCTGACGTTCGTGTTTATTTTCGTATTATTTTCCGGGAACACTTTTGTTATCTAGGTGTTACTTGAACCTCATTTTGAAGTTCTAAATTCAAATATGTAACTATCAACGGACTGTTATTTCAGTCATCAAGTGAACTAAATTCAAAGCAGAGAACTACAATAAGGATATAAAATACTGATAATACTGTTTGCGTCACGGGGAATGTTTGTTTATCACTACTCACCTCTCAAACCTGCTAGAAACACTTTTATTCCAACGTCTTTGTACTCGTTGACTATCTGTAATTACAAAGTGCTTGTCAAAATCAATTGCTTTTAACTATGCTGTAAATGTAAACACTCGTATCGAACATTACCACACTAGCATTGTTTGTAAACCAACATATCTACCACACAGAAACCCCTCATATATATTTAATGTTTGGAATCTGGAAATCAATAGATTTTCAAAATCCACGTAACAAGCATTGATATTATAGGATGTTTAGGGCATTGTAAAATCGTTAGTTTTCGTACACTGTCACAGGACTTGTATAACAACCAAGCACGTTAACAAAGGATCCGTACACCAGGTAACCATAAAGGGGATTAAACAATATATTACAAATAATTGCAAATGTTTATTTTTATTTTCTAGCGAAAAAAGTCAACCTTAAGTGGTCTATTTGTCAAGTAATAATTCAGTATAAGGTCCGATGATTGTTTAGGTGAACAGTAAATGAAAGGGTAGAGGAAGTGCACAATATGGCCATCTCTACAGGTGATTAAGGTGCTGTGCAACGTTATATAATAGCGTTGTAAATACCAATTAAGTTCAGCGAGAACATCAATGATCCATTCAAGCAATATTCTTTAGCACTATATCTTGTTTATACTTTGTAATGTTCCAAACACAATACCTGGGCTAAGATTTTAACGGCACTGGTGTCCACGTAGTCGATGACGGAACAGTCTATCACGAGAGTGTGGATGGGCGGTATCCATGCTTTAGAGAATAGGTCTACAATCTCATTCTTCTGCTCAATTAGTAGGTTTTTATGTTCGTCAGTTAATTCCTCTGGGACTTCTTCCTCGATTTCTACCTCTATGGCGTTCTTCTGACGTACGATTTCCTTCTGTTTAACAGGAATTATTATTCTGTTATCATTTCCTTTCTATTATAGAGATGCGTATACATACGAGGTCATCAACATTGAACTATCAACACATCAAAGAAAATTTCAAACTTCACATCTAAATTTCAACAAATTATCCACAATAATTTTGTGTGAATTGTTTGTATTTCTGGAGAGTTTATCTTTAGCTATTATTTTCAAACACGCATAAAACGGGCTTTCGAGAGTATTTTGTACTCGACCCAGAACATTTGAAATACAATAACAGGTGTGAAAACTAATGTTTAACCTTTTCCTTCTTTGTCTTAGATTTTGTTTGTCTTTCTTCTACTTCAGCCAACTCCTGTTCTCTCTTCCTCTGCAACAGGGCTTTGTATAACGCTCGCTGCTTCTTTCCTTTAAGTTTTTTGGGATTCAGTCCCGTTCTCTCATAAAGGCGATCTCGGAATTGTTCCGCATTAGCAAAATACAAGGACGACTCAAAGCGAAATATTTTAATTCCTGGTAACTCATATACCTGAAAATGATTTTATACTTTCGTCAAGATTAAATGTGATAATATTTACATTTTAGCATAATAAATTCCTAAATTATGGATGCATGTTAGAATCATATGACACAATGTAAACATACACAGTTTTCTCTATATTTCTGTTTTCAATTTTTCCAAAACAATCAAAAGGGTAATTGCATTAAATATATCTAGAAATGGCATCTCGACTTTGAACGGGAAAAAACTGCCGTTTGGAGTAAATAAATAATATCGAATGCATGCCTAGATTGTAATCTCCATTATTCAGAACGTTGTTTATTATCATTATCGTTTATGCCGAATTAAAAAACCAGGTACTGCAGTTTATTACAATATGTTTCATATACATATGTAACGATATATTTTATAAATGTTTACCTGACGATTTCGTTTCAAGTCCTTGTACGTTGTTGTCCCAGGTACTCTTCCCAAAATACAAGTGTGCGGTCTACAAATAGATAATTGTTGACAATAGGGATACATTGATGGAAGGATGTCTGAAATCATGATCAGAACTTGTTGTATTTATAACAGAATATCCTATATAACCAAATACCATTTCTTTAATTGATATCCTTTACAAAGGAGTGCCGCAATGCTATTTCGACTTCTTGGTAGACAGGAACGTTGGTGATTACCCATTATTATGTAGTTACTTAAGTGAATGAAAGTAATTCTTAGTCGCTCACACTAACATATCTTTGGTTTAATGGATATTTCATCGTCGAATATCAATTGCTGCAATTGTGTAACTTAATATAACTCTGGAAAAGGTTGGAAATGCGTTTGTTTTTTTCTTAAATAACAATGAAAAAGATGCAGACTTACTTTTGTGAATTTCTCACTATAAAATATAGTGCAAATATTACACCCACAAGCAGACCAAGGGCAACATCTAGAACAACAGTGGCTATGAATGTCACGAACCATACAGCCTGCAAAACAACAAATTGTCATTAAACACTTTTCAGATGAATATGAAAATAAATCCGCGAAACCTAATAAACAATAGCAAAATTGTTTAAGGAAACAAAATTAAATTGTCTGTGAGAAGCAATGTCAATAAACCTATTCACATAGTACATTAACAAGAAGGTCGCCATCAAGCCCTACATTTGTGAACATAACACCTATACGCAGATAAATAGATCATAACAGAATATCAAGCCATACATTTGTGAACATAATACCAATACGCAGATGAATAGATCATAACAGAATATCAAGCCATACATTTGTGAACATAATACCAATACGCAGATGAATAGATCATAACAGAATATCAAGCCATACATTTGTGAACATAATACCAATACGCAGATGAATAGATCATAACAGAATATCAAGCCATACATTTGTGAACATAACACCAATACGCAGATAAATAGATCATAACAGAATATCAAAAGACCGCAGATGATCCATTACACAATGAGTCTAAAATAGGAGAGTAATGTGCCTGTAATATATAATATACAATGTAGATAAAATTAAGCGTTAACCTCCTGATAAAGATTAAAGAACATTTATCCTACGATGACTCTCAAGTCTTGTCCTCATCCATCCTATGAAGCCTGGGTTATTCATATCCCCGGTCGTGCACATACTACTTTCCCTAGGGTACAACATAGTGTCAGAACTTTATCTCATACAAAAACACTAGGTCTTCACCGTGCATCTGTATCATCAGCAAGCAAGCAGTTAATACTATTGCAGATAGATTGAGTCAAAGACTGTGTATTACATCCAATTATTAAAACGTAAATTAATCCACAAACGTACCACAGTAATACCATATGGTAATGACTATTATATGTCATACAGGAGAACCTGGGAATCAATCAGTCACTGTATGCCTAACTCTTAATTATCATATATGTCCTAGTATACAGTTCGTAGTGCTGTAAATGTCAAACCGAATTCACTCGAATTCAGAATGTATATCAGATATGATTGTATCCTCGTCGACTGAAGCTTTCTAATTACCGGGTAAACTTGTAGCTCCCAGTATACTAAACAATCTACAATACAAACAAAAGACACTCCAATGAATAACATCTTTCAATACAAATTTAGAATTAGTTACAGTAAAGCCAGATAATGAATAAACTGTATCGTACAGTTGTTTCATCCTCCGAGCACTCTTCAGTGATGCAAAGGGAGTACAGTTTGAACCCTAACAGTCGACTGAGGATACGCATAATTGATTGACAGAAATGAAAAATCTATATTGGGAGATGCACCCGCCCAATTATCAATAAATTTCATGATCTCGATATATCTGAAAGAATTTTAGAATATTTCAAAAGAATGTCAAGACATACATTCACATAAAGAGAAGAAGGTATGAGTTTTTCAGTAACTCACTACTAATATTAGACATAGTTTTACATAATGGGAGGTATGTATAAGTTTTCAGTATGTGATATAGACTAGCCGGTGACTCAAATACATTGTGACATACGTTCACGTAGAGACGTAGATATGAGTTTTCTATACGTGTAATAGACTAGCAAGTGATTCACTACTATGGACATACATTCACATGCAGAGAAGTAGGTATGAGTTTTCTATACGTGTTACAAGCTAGCCAGTGATTCAATACTATGAATAAACCGCACCTGAAAATGCTGGTTGCAACACTAATTTTAATTAGACAAGAAGCAAAATGTTTCATGAAAAGCATTACCCTTAAATACATACCTTGAATATATTGTCATTAAAAATCAATAGTAATTAATAAAGTGTACGGAAAAAAACATGATTCATAAAGTGAAATTCATGTAGAAAAACACATCTAGATTGGATATGGCATCCAAATATAGTGTCATTACCATTATTCATGAATTTACATTAAATAATTAAAGTTTTGTGTCATCATTGCCATGGCGGCAAGTTATTAAGACACGGATGGCCGCCTTCATGGTGTCATTCACGACCTAGAACCTGATGTACTACCTTACAGACATGTCAATGACAAGTACAGGCCTGCAACACAGCTAATGTTACAGTCGGAATCTATCATTCGAATACGCTTAACTTTTAATATAAAAAGATCATTTTAACGCTAAACGAGTAGTTTTACTCAATACTTATATTATGATGTTTTCTATTGATAATGCAATCCTGAGCTCTTTAAACTTTAATCTTTTTGCAGCTTGAAGGAAAATCATCTATGTACATGTAACTCCGATTTCCTTTATTTATTTTTATAATAACAGGCAATTTAATAAATTGTTCTATACAAACAGGATTAAATGTTACTAAATAAGTTTGAATTTCTCCTTCTGTTAAAAAAATCCTGACAACTTTGCGCTATGAAACAAGCAAAACTCTCAGAAGCTAATGATTTAATGCATTGTCATGACTTTCACAAATAATTTATGACCCTACAATTGTAAACTAGTTGTCAAATAAAGTAAATACAATGCATTCACTATAATATCATGAAAAAGTGCTGATATATACTATTCAATAGAAGAGTTCCCTTTTAGGGAATACGCTTTTCACAATATGTCTTTTCTGTTGAAACTTCAGCAGACACAAAGTTATTTATATCAAAAGTGTTAATGATTCTTAACCTAAAAAAAACGGAAATGATAGCATGCACTTAATATCTGCGAGACACTCAAATTGGTCGTGTTTAACAGAAATATATATTACACGATAGAAAGTATGTGATTAGATATGTGAAATCTTACAAATATTCTGTTACTTTCGGAAATGAGATATTTTGAAATCACATAGCTTGGGATTTTTACCTAACAGTGACTGAGCTATTGCGCAGTGGTCTAAGATATTCTTTGCATCGACATTAAGTTCCTAACAATAGTTTATTTTAATGAATTAATGTAATGAAATGACTCGGGGAGGTGGGTCACGAAAGATGACAAAAATTAGACAATATTAACAAATCATAACACATTACCGAAAGTTGTTTCTCTACAGTTAAATTAGTTCATCGCATGTTTACATTTTAAAGGTACATTGGGTATAAAATCTTTTTTTTTTTTTTAACTTTCCAAGGTCTTTCTTTAAAAATCGCCTATTTCTTCCCACGCTCGATAAAGTCTCTGTTTAAATGCAAATGTTACAAGCAAAAATAAATTTCTTTTGGGGAATGAAAGTGATGGTATTTAAATATTTATTCTCTTAATGGTAACGCGAGAGTCTTTTGTTCAAATGTGCTTTAGAAATTGTAACGGAAGTAGCGATAAATAAGTAAATTAAAACTTATGATATGGAGATATATCGATTATGCAAAAGCAGAATACTTACAATATCTGCTAGTATTCAGGGTGAAGTGGGAGGAATTACCATCATTAAAAGCTTGTGCAATGAGGTCAGGAGTGACAAAAGTGAGGTCATAGTGCAATGCTAGTATCTGAGTATAACGTCAAAGTTTTGAAGGTAATGTATGAATATATTCATGTGTGATTAAAGTAAGCATCCTCGTTTTTAACGGTGCGAATCCCTCCTACAATGAGGCAAATATTGTCTAATTGTGATTACTGAGGTAGGAGAATCAAAATCCACATTATCCTGGGTGTAAGAAGTGACATTGGTATACTATATGGAATCAAAATCAATCTTGATTTCTTTTCACAATTAATTAAAAGGCCGTTACGTTTCTAAAGCAACATCTGATTATCGTACATATATCTATCTATGCTTGTCAATCATAGTAAGAGATGTTTAATTATAGACAACAGTAACATAAAAGTATGACAGATCTATTGAACTTTAAAGAATGAATGAAAAGGAATCAATAAATGCACAGTAGAACAGGTAGACGTTAGGGTCAAACACATAATGGTTTTTTTCTCAGAAGAACACGTGCTGCTTCCAAATAAGATGCAATGAAATTTAAAACAGTAAAATACTAATACAATTATGTAAATATGTTCATATATGAGCAAATAGACATAAAATTCCTGAATATTGCTTATGAGATTCTCTTCATCAAAAGAACTGATATATCAAAACAACTGGTTGAGCGATACTCGTTAACATAAATTTGTCAATATATATAAAAAACGGTTGATCAATAATACGTTACCATCAATTACCTGTTTAATGCTGTGAACGTAAATTCTTAACTCATAAGTATTAATTTTCTAAAGTTGTTACTAAAATCTCTATTACTGTTAAGAAGAAGAAATTATGCTAGAATACTGTTATGGAATAACATTGCATGTAATGCTATTTGATACATGGAGATATTTACAATAAAAATGACTTTGCACTTTCCTTTAAGACATATTGAAGTTGACCAGACTTTTAACAGGAATTTTGCATTATTTTATTTTTCACTAGGATTCACATTTTTGTTAATAAAAATCTCAAAAATCAAATTATTTTCTTAACTTAGAAAACATACCGTTCTTGTTGATAGAATTTGCAGAAAAGCTTTAAAGAAAATAGAAAGTTGGTGGTCACATCAACATGTTGACTGTAAAAGCAGCAAAGTCAAACAAGAGTTATTTATGTAGAAAAGTCATGGGAGAAGTAGCGTACCTCTTGATCTCTTTCGTCCATCCCATCCATACTGGAGCATGTCGAATTGGTGATGGCTCCATTGATTTATAAACTCTCACATTTTCCTGGTCCAATATCATTACATTTATCGAAACCGATAATTTAACTCCAAATCTTATAAAGTTTAAAATCATTAAAAAATTAAATCCATGGCGCTTTTTCTGCTTTCATCATTACATCAACTACTCTTTTTTAAAAAAACAAACTTCCGATAAAACATAATTACAGAACTAAGAGACTGAATTAGGTAATGTCTGATATCACGATTCTCATATTCGGAGGAAACGAACTCCGAGTCTCCCCAATAAGGCACTGATGAATTGCATCACAAAAAATGGTTCAAATGTCAAGATGTCATCAACGAACTCAAACAGAATCCAGGTAACACCAATGCAAGTCCATTGTCGGTGACAATCATCTTCTATTCATCCTGTATGAGCTCTATCCACTACCGTGACCGCAAATATTGAAGCCAATTTGCATGCAGCTTCCGATCATTACTAAGCCACTAGCGTTGTTTTGTTTTTCCACTGTCACGGTAGATCAATCTTGCATAGCTTATTTATTTTCAGATCTTCGATTAGTTTCCCATCACCTTGTCATACTGACACATGCAATAAGGTTTTTTGACTTACAAAATCTCGCCTACACAGCTTCCACAGAACTCGCATCTGGTTGAATTGTTTGAACATGCCTTTCAGTGTGACGATGACAATACAAGCCAGGATGCACTGTCAATATAAGAAACATGAACAGGTAGCAATGTATTTGTATTAAATATTCATAGCATAATCATCAGGAGTATGCTGAGGGTATAACGACTACACATCAATACCTGTACTACAGTGGATACGTTCTATATGTCACCTGTTATGTTTTCATCAGTCTTCATATAACAGCTATATGTGAACCTATCGAATCACCACAAAGCGGTCCTACACCAATTAGTACTACAAATCCCACAAAATTTGTATTGTATAAGTGTTTGTCATCTATACCATACCGGTATGAGGGCCTACCACATCGGTATTAGCGCTCGAAGTTGGTGGTGACAATGGAATGCGCCGTCACTTATTGGCTTCGATATCATATATTAGTTTGCTTCACGCGCTGTGTCGTTCCAGCGCGTGCCTGCGAGGCCTCATGGGACAGCCGAGAATATGGACGGGTTTGTTGAGTGATACCTTGTAGTAGATACCATTGTCATAGACACTGAATGCATCCCATTCACAAAGAAACTCACACGGGGTTCGGCCAGCATTTACACAATTTCAGTAGCCTTTCACTTTTGCCGGAAACAAAGTGTGGCTTTATCAGTTGTAGGTTTTGGGGACCCGAAAGTGAATTGATTTGTAGAATATTTGTTTCGACATAAAGGACTATCCTCGGTCATGTAGTGTGTCTGTTAGCATACACAAAACTAACGGTATGACGGTGTGAATTATTCATAGGCAGGTGAAATATTGATATCGTTTTAGGTATTTTTGAAATACTTTACGCTGGGATGAAAGAGTTCAAAAGTGGGTTGTATTTGCAGAATGATAGAAATCCAATATGACCCGTTTCTAAACATACTATTTAACAGTATTGATTGCATCTCAAATAAACAGCAACATTTTCGGATGAGTCTTTTGTATTGCTATCAGAATACAAAATTACATTATTCGCGTTATCTATCCCACTGTAAACAAATATTATTGTCCAACAGATAATTCCCTTGATCGACAGGTACAAGGTATTGGTGTCCGTGTAATCGACACGTGTCATTAGACTACAATGGAAATGACTATGTCATATCATCGTGACATGATTGTCATCAGTAAGTGGGGTTAGTTTACATAGCTAGCTTATATCTGCTTTTTGTTCTGTCTCCTGTACATCCATGACGATGGAAAATAAATATATCCGGTCAACAGGACTCGTCTTTATATGAGAAAATTCATTTTTTTCATAAAAGTCATATTAAGCTATTAAGCACATAACAAAGCTCTGACAGATTTCAAATACTTCAAAGCGTTCAATCAGATTAGTGTGTCAAAAATGGTCTAATGTTATTTCTAAAACCGTCAGTTGAGCAGAAATTTCACCATATCATTATCAACTGCATTTGATCATGCGATAAAAGCTGAGTAGTGTGCACTTATTTATTATATATAATGAATCTCATGTTTCTGTAAGCGTTGTGTAAAAACGGAATTTTGGTTCTGATGCTCGGCATGCAATATAAATGATTGGACAACTTGCTCCATCATATATATTGTATATAACAATATCTAGATATGTTTAAAATAGTCGTCTATTTTCCATGTCTGCTGACATTGGTAGATCGTTAGAAAGTTTTGAGATATTAATGATTTACATGAATCTCATGGTTGAAGCGTTTTGAATATCCAATTGAAATAATAATACACAGACGCATTCAAATGCAACACTGTTTCATCACATATTTTTTTCTAGTTTTAAGTTGGATAATATATATAGGGAAAATATGTCCATGTTTTGCAATTTCGATTTTGTAAAGTGCTTTCAGTTAAAACAATTCAGCAACAATTTCGAACATGCCTAAACCAAATTCTGATGCCACAAAAATCCAATAAGTAACGTGAAATAACAATGAGAAAGTGCATCACATCTAAACCTATATTTATATCATACTGAAACCTGTCATTTATAAGTGGTTTGGAAGTTGTAATCAATCATTCATTGTCAACATGCCAATAAAAGCCCTCGATCGCAATTACATTCCACAGGGAACAGATAGATTATTTACATTGACCGAATAAGCTTCTTTAGAAAACTATGAAAAATTGTTAAAATACCAGCACTAAAGCCATCTGATCTGTGTTACGTCACGCCACCAAATGCGTGTTTGTCAACTGCTGATTGTAGTTTTGATATTTTTTGTTGTTGTTTTCAAATCTAATAATCAATGAATTGGCTTTCATCACTAGTACGATGTACTTACATTTGGCAACGACGAAAACAAGGGTCCTATGTAAAGTAAAACAATGAGCAGAACAAAGGATGAGAATATCCCTACCATCTGCAAAAGAGAAACATCAACAATATTCTTTTAGTTATAATAATACATTGTAATGAACAGATAAAATACAAAAAATATAGGCTCTTTTTACTAAATGTTTGATTTCACTATTTACAAACCTCCAAACAATACCAAACAACTAAACAATTGTTAGCAATTATCGTTTAAATCAATAATTCCTATACGATCCATGAGCGTAACTTCAACATCATAGTTCTGTCTCTTATATATTAGTTATACATATGTCTTAAAATAGCATTAACAAAATATAAAAAAGCGTTAAATAATTTTTACATGCAAGGAAAAAACGACATCGCGTTTTCATGACATAAAAAAGGTTCGCTTGAAGGCAATGGTATTCCAAAACGGTCTTACCTGGGTACAACCTCCCGCATTGTCCTGTACCAGACTCCTGGACAGAGATGCTGCCGAACAGAAGCAAGAGAAGAAAGACCCCAGGAAGTTGCACATCCCGTTAGCGACAAGTTCCTGCAATGTTAAAAGTTAATAAAAAAAAAGTTTCATTGAAGACAAACTGCATTCTGAACAAACGAATGTAACTTCTGTTGAAATCACTAGTACATTGGTGTTGTTGTATAAACAAAGATATTGGAGAACATGAAAATAATACTTAGATTCGCATTTAAAAATTAATTACAATGCTAATGAGACATGCAGCAGATAGTTAAGCGATAATATGACAGACATGGGAAGTGGTGAGCAGTTATTACTGATTAACAAAGCTCTTTGTACCTGGTTTGTGTTGACGGCGTAATCGTGTTTTTCCGCAAGAATTTTGGCCATGGCATATGAGATGGTGAATGCCACGAACCCCATCATCAATCCGTCTGCAAATGTCTCCCACACATACCGTAAGTCGTGGGCGCTGGCAGGGGGCAGGCTTGGTGAAGGAGATGTTAATATTTAATACAATTATACTGAATAACTGTCTGGGGTGTACAATATTCACACGGAAGAGTATTCTAATTTCTAAAGAAATATGATGCAAAAAGGTGATGATTGACGTCGATTGATATAGGAAATTGTTCACAAAGCTTCGACACAATGAAGAAATATTGATTATGATACTGTTATAGTATTACAATGCCAAACAACAAGGCTTCTATTTTGATATGTTGAGATGTTGTACGAGGTTATGCAGTATTTACCATGTTATTGAAAATACAACTAACGCAGTATGTTAATGTCATTACATTATATAAGGATATGCTGAAGTGTATAACGTATGATGTAATGAATAATATAGAAACACGCCTTCCAATTAATAGACATTTGTAATGAAGAAACTGTTAGCCAGCACTATAGAATATAATAATTGTCTGAGAAATAATTTCCTATTTTATATTTCGCTGAAAGTTTATAGAATTTTGAAGGATTTCATATCAGGACCTGCAATGAATTAATTGTTAATGTCCTACGTCTAAACCAGAGAGGACCATTGAAATCAACAATAAGATACTTCGATAGATAAAGTATATACACCATACGATGCAGGGAGACGATAGTAGTTTATATGGGCATCATATAATGTGTTACGCTAGAAGACACGAGTGCAAGATTCTATTTATCACATTTCCTATGACAAGACTTTTTTCGACGCGGACGATACGTTTTTTATGACTGAGATAATCATTAGTTCTCAAGACGTGACCTATTTACAACATCACAATTGTTTTATTTCACATGTGTCTTAAGACAGCTACAATATGTCCATACAACATGACACTACAAGTCAATTATTAAAGAACTTATAATACACAATAAGTGTAGAGAAAGGTGCTAGCAGGACTTAAACAGTTTCTAACCATAACTGGCATATTGGAGGATCACATTTCAACGTTTACCAACCAAGACTGTTATCTTAAAGACGATAAACACCTTTTGCGTAAAAGTACTGGAATGTCATAACATCAGAAATGCATTCTTTGTTCTTTGGTCTTACATTTTGGTGACAAGAATAATACTTCTATACGCGCCCATTATATTTACAATAAGTTACTCACCCTCTCGGAATCATGCCCACCACGTCCACTTGGAACTCCTCGTGTATTCTCGTATAATACGATATCACAGTTGATGCAATAACCTTTGATGAACAGAAATCAATAAGATAACCATCGGTAGACAGTATCGGGTATTATCTATGAGGACAATTTGTCATTACACGTAACATAGGCACGATAAAATGTCTCCCTATACATCAAATATATACCAAAATCATCAATTCAAACGGAAAAGCACATTTGCACAAAATAATTATTTTAATAGCAGATTAATTTTTTTTTCATTTTTTCAGTTCTAATTGATAAAGTTATCGATGGTAAATAACCATTTTAAGGCTGAGATGTAAAACTGAAGTGAAACAAAACAGCTGCAATGGAAAATATTTCTACTGATGAGCGATTCAATCAGACGTCCTATCTACATAAACCATGAAACAGATAAAATGCTTCAAAAGATCTTTCAGACTTTTTTAAGAAAAGAAATGACGTTACATCAATTAACAATGTAAACTATTGAAAAAAACCTTAAGAGTGCACGGCTGCAGATATCTCTGCATTATAGTCAGTTTTGCTTAGGTGCTTAACGCCGTCCTGTTTGCTAAAATATGGATTGTTCTATAGATTTCGATAGAGTTGGCATCCGGTATTGTATTATGAATTATAATGATTTTAATGACGCCATATCGATATAGAATTCACAAGAGGTATTATTAAATGGTAGGTTTGTATATAGATTGAATGTAATACTTTTATTCCATCTTTTCCAGACTGAAGAAATCCAAAAAAAATTGTGGAATTACTAACGGTCGTCGAGTCTCCAACATTTGAGTCCAATCAGAATGATGCAAACGTGTTCAGTTTAGTGGTATGTTTTCAATAAAGGCCAATTACGATGGTGATTGTATGATATGAACATAACAGAGAATGTCATTGTGTGTTAACCTGGAGAGGTATATCCACGTTTTTTTTAACTGTTGTAAAATTCCCTGATCTCAACAAGCCTCGTGCTTTGCATTGAGCTCCCCTCATCTCGCTTCGAAGGGAGTGAAAGATTCTATTAATCATCACAAATGGTGGTAAATTTGTTCTCTATGCAAACGTTCCTAGTTCCCAAGCAATCCTGGAAACTATGAGGGATGGCAATTTCCATGAAGGATCGAGAATAATATCGCAGACGAGCGTCGATTGTATAGTTGGAGTCTAAAGCATTCGACTGATTTGTAAACGGTCATTTCTTGTCATCGGTTTACATCACATTTCTAAGGAATGGAAGGTCGAGGGTTTAAAGGGAAACGTTACTCACCACAATTAGCTCTATAGGAACTGGGGCCGGGAGGTCCTGTTGACACGACGGGTTGTTGTTAACTCCTTCTTTGATGAGGACGAGGACAAATATACAGGTGACTGATGCCGTGGCCGTGACTGGGTTCACGGTTTCGATGTTGTTGAAAAAATCTCTGTAAAACTGTACAAAAGTATTCGTATTAAAATGGTATTTTGATTCGTTCGACATTCTGAAAAGAGAACAGGTGTTTTGTGGGTAAAGGTTTGAAATGATATCTTTTGTCAAGACTAAGGATATCAGTTATGATTGATGTTCCAGATGGTAAAAGTGTGAGTAAATGCTGAGTACTTACAAATATGCAATTGGAAATGTACATTAAAAATTGAATTTGAAATTTAATAAATAATAGGATCGTGTTGATGAGAAAAGTTAAGTGAACACATATGACAAGAATACCTACAAACGTCTTTAAAGAACAAACTCCAATCTGTATTCCAAGACATTTTCCTTCATAGTATTAAGTGTGAGGATGGTTCGTATCAAGATCAAGTTGCTTTCCTAAACATTCGATGTACGGTTCTCTACGAATTTTGGTTCAGTGACCTCAGATTTGTCGTTCTTAATTTAATATTTCTCTCTATTTAACGAGGTTTCATAACCATGACACTGACACGCTATCAGCGTGTTCCTAATGAAGTCATTTTGACGTCTTAAAGAACGCATGTTTTCAACAACAGGAAAAAGATGGCGTCATAACTTCAAAATGCTGTTTTGTGCATAAGCAGTAAAGTATCCCCTATTGAGATCATATGTCATTAAAAGTAGATTGTATAAGCGGTTAATAGCTTAAGCGTCTCTTTCTTAATGAGTACTCCGACAATTCGGAAAACAGAGTACACGTGATTGGCGAACGTTCGAGCTAAGTCACGTGACATGGGGGAAATTAACTTCACTAAATTTTCTAATTTCAAATTAATGAACAATCTACCGCTGTTATAATCATCATTTATTCACATTTTGTCATCGATTAAGGACTTTTTCCTCCGAGAATGGAAACAATAGTCATGACGTCACGCTGTTACTCGTGGCGCGAATCAATAAGCGGCATCAATGATGACGAGACTTGTATGGGCTTTTACAAATTACAAGCCACTCAAATTCTCAATATTTAATACATTTTAAATAAAGTCTTAGGAACTATATGCCATGTCCAAACTGTTGGAAGTTTCGACGAAAACCGTGCTGAGTTAAAGTAAAATATGGATCATTTAGAAGTCTGAACTGTCTACTTTTAAGCGTAACCTCACGTATAACGTGTTATGGAAGAGCTGCATGACTGTTAAATTATTGTTAGTATGACACGTGAGAAGCATATTACCCACCTTTCAATGAACCCCTAATAAATATTCCCAGATTGATTGACATGTAAGCTATGTTATTCGTTATATTCGTGGCGTTTTCATATCAATTAAGATAAGAGCATACTAAAACATTTACTAACGTATATGAGACGCAGTGGACCGTGGTAGGGATGAACTTTGACCCCGAAGAGGTGATGCACTTGGCTGGAAAATACATGCACCGCCGCACCCGTGGTAAATCCACTAATCAGCGGGTCTGACAAGAACGAGGCGAGAAATCCCAATCGGAACACGCCCATCATCAGCTGTAATAGATAGAATTAACCATACTGAATGTCGGAACTAGAGCAGGACATCAAGCTCTATCATGGCATATCAATTATTAAAATTTCAAGGCCAAACGAAATTATATCAACCATTTATCTCAGCAGCTACAAAAAAAGGCAAAACAGATGTCAGGTACAGTATCATAACTATAAAAAGGCCAACTTTGTGCGTGTAATATCATATTCGGTCTCAGCAGAAAAAGGAAAAATGAAAGATTTTCGCTACTTTTTACCACTTAATTCTGATTTACTCGATCTTCATGTATCTTTTAATTGCTTTATTTTTGGGTTTTGTTTTTTGTTTTGTTTTTATGTTTTGTATCTTTGCATATTATCGCAATGTCCATATATGACATGTACACCAGTACATCAAGTTTGACACACGGAAATGTTTATTTGCAATTATTTGTAAAATGTTTACAGTTGGACTGATACAGTGTGACATGCACAAACAGTTAATACTCAATAAGTTATGTAGTGTATATTCTACTGCTGTTCATTTTACAAACACATTCTGCAGATTTTTTCTCGGATGCAATACAACTTAAATAGTGCCAGACCTAATCATTCTCTCCTCGTGTGATTATTTCCTAATTTAATAAAATTCGGCAACACCAAGTTTTAACACACCTGAAAAACGCCAACGGTAAACGTGGCAGACATAGCGTATGCGATTTTCATTTGATCTAGTTCAGAGAAGGTGTTTTCAGCTGGGTTGCCGCCAGAATCCTGGAGTACATTGAAGCCATCCCCGGAAGCGTTAGTATTGTAGACTGTCGTTTGTGTAACGTTAATGATGTCCCACGCTTCAACGGTCGTAGAGTTAGACGTGGCAGTACCTGCATGCAAAGCCTCGTATCTCTCGAGACCCTCCTGGACCACCGACCCTATCATCAAACTCGTCACTGCAAATGTTCCTAAACAAAAGAAGTCAATCAACATTAAATTATCTTAATATTTAAAATACTATCTAGTCATCATGGAATTTTGCTCACTCTGGGTAATTTGTAAGCGTATTGAGTAGACAACAGTGCAGGTTCCACTGAACTGGAACGTCAATACACAATACAATTCAGTTTTCCGTGTTAAACAGACTAAACAAAACAAAATTGTAATTCGGAACGTTCAATTACATAAGTACTGCTCTCACGGTAAACTAATTGAGAAAGCAGACATCGGAGCACTGTTCCGGACCATCAAACAGACCATACAATGTTATACAATAGTACACTGATGACAGGACGTGTATTGATTATCAGGTGAGTATATTCACCCTGCGGGAACATAAAGTGAAAAAACAGTTTCCATCAATGTTTCTATAATGGTTATTGTAACAAAAGTGTTTGGACGCCTGTGGTCCAAGAGTTGTTGCCCTTATTTTAGTCTCTGTTCAAACTTCTGATTGGTATGACCTTATTCGTCAACAGAAATGTAAATCGGACCCGTGTTAGATAAGTATGTACAAGATGTCGATATTTAATTTACCTTTAAACACGTGTTACACTGTCAACATTACCAATACAGGCATGTACATATCTCAACACTTCTCCATCATAGTATCACTCTTTAGCTTTAGAACGCGTTGGATTGTCATAGATACCCATATTTTTTTCTCAGAGGTCATCATTTATCCACACACAGGTTTATAAATCAACAGTTTACCAAAGACACGTGTTGAAAATTCACCAATAATTTGAAGATAAGTATGTGTTTAGGGGTCTTTAAACATAAACATGTGTTTAGGTTCACTAGTTGTTAAACATAGAAAACGTGTTTAGAATTTACTAGAAGTTAAACAGACGTGTAAAAAAGTCTAGACGATAAAATTACACATAAAATCGTCATGTTGATTTGCAGGCACCACAATTGACAGGTTCTCAGAGAAAAATTTACCAATAGATATATGTTTCGGGGTATTTAAACATAGACACGTGGACAGATTTTCAGAAGAAAAATTACCCATAGATATGTGTTTCGGGGTATTTAAACATAGACACGTGGACAGATTTTCAGAAGAAAACTTACCCATAGATATGTGTTTCGGGGTATTTAAACATAGACACGTGGACAGATTTTCAGAAGAAAACTTACCCATAGATATGTGTTTCGGGGTATTTGAACACAGACGCGACGTCAGATTTTCAGAAGAAAACTTACCCATAGATATGTGTTTCGGGGTATTTAAACATAGACACGTGGACAGATTTTCAGAAGAAAACTTACCCATAGATATGTGTTTCGGGGTATCTAAACATAGGCACGTGGACAGATTTTCAGAAGAAAACTTACCCATAGATATGTGTTTCGGGGTATTTAAACATAGACACGTGGACAGATTTTCAGAAGAAAACTTACCCATAGATATGTGTTTCGGGGTATTTAAACATAGACACGTGGACAGATTTTCAGAAGAAAACTTACCCATAAATATGTGTTTCGGGGTATTTAAACATAGACACGTGGACAGATTTTCAGAAGAAAACTTACCCATAGATATGTGTTTCGGGGTACTTAAACATAGACACGTGGACAGATTTTCAGAAGAAAACTTACCCATAGATCTGTGTTTCGGGGTATTTAAACACAGACACGACGTCAGATTTTCAGAAGAAAACTTACCCATAGATATGTGTTTCGGGGTATTTGAACACAGACACGACGTCAGATTTTCAGAAGAAAACTTACCCATAGATCTGTGTTTCGGGGTATTTAAACACAGACACGACGTCAGATTTTCAGAAGAATACTTACCCATAGATATGTGTTTCGGGGTATTGAAACATAGACATGTGGACAGATTTTCAGAAGAATACTTACCAATAGATATTTGTTTCGGGGTATTTAAACACAGACACGACGTCAGATTTTCAGAAGAATACTTACCCATAGATATGTGTTTCAGGGTATTTAAACATAGACATGTGGACAGATTTTCAGAAGAATACTTACCAATAGATATTTGTTTCGGGGTATTTAAACATAGACACGTGGACAGATTTTCAGAAGAATACTTACCCATAGATATGTGTTTCGGGGTATTTATACATAGACATGACGACAGATTTTCAGAAGAATACTTACCCATAGATATGTGTTTCGATGAGCCAAAGAAGAAATACGTTAGTACTGGAAGAAACGAGCTGTAAAGTCCATAAACGGGAGGTAACTCTGCAAGCAGTCCATATGCCATTCCTACAAGTTATTACACAAAGAATTATTTAAAAAATGGATGTAGCATGATGTTAATAAATTTTGATAGATATAGTTTAAGGTACATCTTAAAACATGCAGGCAATGTACAATGTACCATGTACAGTCCGTCACCTGTACATTGTAAATAATTCCCTATGTACCATGCAGAGTACACTCCCTTTGTTGAATATGCCTTGTTCAGTACGTATCCTTTAAACCGTACAGTACATCCCTGTGCACTCTGTACAGTACATACCCTTTTTGGAATATACTACGTCCCCAATACAGTGTTGAATATTCCCTGGACAATGTGTAAGCCACCCTGTACATTATGTACCCTGTGTTGAACACACACTATGATAAGTACAATGTGTATAACATACCCTGTACAATACATATACTATACAATACATCATGTGTTGAACATACCAGGTACAATTTGTTCCCTGTGCGTTACGTACCGTGTTGAATATACCATGTACAGTACGTGTACCTCTTGTTGAAGAAACTGTTCACAATACATACCCTTTACATTACACCGGATCGTGAATATTCCATTTACAATGCGTTCCCCTTACCATGCGTACCCTGTTTTGAATATATCATACAATACGTGCCCTGCGTTGAATATATCCCGTAGAATGCTTACCCTGTGTTGAATATACCGTGCACGAAGTATCTTGCATTGACCATACATTGTAACATGCGTACCCCGTACTGAATATTTCCTATGCAATTTATACTATGTGCAATCAGTGCGTACCTGTGTTGAATATAACCTGTACCGAGTTTACCTATGTTGAATATAACCTGTACCGAGTTTACCTATGTTGAATATAACCTGTACCATGCGTACCTATGTTGAATATAACCTGTACCATGCGTACCTGTGTTGAATATAACCTGTACCGAGTTTACCTATGTTGAATATAACCTGTACCAAGTTTACCTATGTTGAATATAACCTGTACCATGCGTACCTATGTTGAATATAACCTGTACCATGCGTACCGGTGTTGAATATAACCTGTACCATGCGTACCTATGTTTAATATAACCTGTAACATGCGTACCTACGTTGAATATAACATGTACCATGCGTACCTGTGTTGAATATAACCTGTAGCATGCGTACCGGTGTTGAATATAACCTGTAACATGCGTACCTACGTTGAATATAACATGTACCATGCGTACCTATGTTGAATATAACCTGTACCATGCGTACCTGTGTTGAATATAACCTGTACCATGCGTACCTGTGTTGGATATAACATGTAACATGCGTACCTATGTTGAATATAACATTTACCATGCGTACCTGTGTTGAATATAACATGTATCATGCGTACCTGTGTTGAATATAACCTGTACCATGCGTACCTATGTTGAATATAACCTGTACCGAGTGTACCTGCGTTAAATATTTCCTGATGGATAACTGTAAAATTATTTTTCATGGGGGATGTATTTTTGTTGATTTCGAGAGTTTCCTTAATCCACGAATCATATGTCCACTTACAGTTAAAATAGATATAAATAGATTTATTCGATTATACTTATCCACAAAATTAATTGTCTACGAAATATTATTTTTAAACCCCAAGAAAATTGAGCACTACGAATAAGCGTACCCGAAGTAGAGTGAACATCATACGATAGCCAGCGCAATATGTAAGTACATACCCTGTGGTATATGGACAATGGCCACCGTCAGTCCAGCCAGGAAGTCAGATAATAAAAACCTTCTTAAACTGTATTTCCTCATAATGCGCCAGAATGGGAAAAGTTCATTTAAGAAGGAACTGGTGCATTGTACAGAGCAACTCGGATTCGGGATTACGGAGTTGATAGATTTCCACACTTTTTTTAGTTTTAACTTTCCGGAGAGTTCTCGTTTCACTTTTTCATGTGATCGTTTTAGAGCCTCGGTCCGGAACTTTCTTCTCCGATTCATTTCCAACAAGGTAGCTCGTACGTTTGGATCCATGTTGATTCAACTTCATCAAACGTATCCTGGATTTCTAGGAACTAACGGATTTCTTTTGTCCTTTGTAGAAGTTGAATCGATAAATTGTCTAATATCTCAAATGTAAATTACATTCCATAACACACACATTATTAAATCCTATTTTAAAATATTTTTTATCTTTATAATCTTTTCAGTCCATATCAGTTGAAGTGTGATGTTTTCTCCAACATTTCACTTCACCTGTTCGTCGATCTATTCACAGGAATCTTATACCACAAGACTGAAATATAAAAACAAAACAGATTTACTAAATCGACATTGTCTCATCGTCTGTTGACCTTTTCTATTGGTTGTGAAAGGGGCCCCGAGGGGTCGGGATTGACAGGAACATATCAGATCCCTATCTTGTCACTTGACGCATTAAATTAATAGATATGTAAGATTTAATGTTTTCTGTAACAATTTAATTTGAATTAATATCTGCTACCTTGATAATTTGACAAGATTGTGATCTTTATAGTCACACTTGTCAACAGTGTCATATAACAGTACATTTATTTGGGAAAAAATGAACTATGAAAAAAATAGAAGATAAAAAATATGTATAAAATAGAATTTGGCCATTTCCCACATAACGGTTTACATATCTTAAATTTTATCAAATAAAATGAAGTGTTACCTGGATATAAAGCTTGATTGTTAAATTTCGTAATTATACAACAGTAACATTAATTACAGGTATTTATTACCATCAAAACACATCTATAATAAGTCATAGTTGTATGTAGGTATTAGTTATCATGTTTTCGATGACAATGTTTGCTTTTATGATACAACAAGTTCATTTATTCGCGAATTATCCCCAGTCAATCCCCCAATTCGATCTCTATGACGTGAAATACCACCACTGACAAGTAATGCATCTCTCACATCTTCCAATGAGGCGTGTCGGCCAGTGGGAACGGACACTATCTGTCTTCCACCGATACACATATGGAAAGCATTGTTAGCTTTATACAAAGTGTCGTTATACAAAGCCACAAGCACGGGAAAATATTTAAGAACTTGGCGAATATTGTGAAATCGCGTTTTAACGAAATCAACGAGTATGAAGATGTTAAAGAAAGGATCGTTAAATACAGTGTACGCCATTTTACATTTCGTTGAACAATTTTTCTGTAAGAGTGCATCCATATCATTGAACTATTTTTTCTGTAAGAGTGATATTATTGAACTATTTTTGTGTAGGAGTGTTTCTTTATTATTGAACAAATTTTGTGTAAGAGCGTTTCTTTATTATTGAACTGTTTTTCTCGTCCAAAAATAATTTCATTAGCACATCTTCTCATACATATAGTTCATCTTATATCAACATATAATGCCCCTTTATGTTATGAAACATAATCACATACATTATTGGCTATTTACAAGTGCCTAGTGTTGATTATTGTAAGGTATATGCTTCAGGTCACGTACCAGTACTTAATCCTAATGTTTTATCGATTTAATCTGCTACCTGTACAGTTATAATAGCCTTGGGTACAGGTAAGCCATACTATTCATTACCTGTCTCGCACCCGCCCACCCTGTTATCCAGTTTCAATCTCCATTTTACTCCGAAATCAAATCCTCGGGGGCTAATGGCGACACCGACGAAAACATTAATCAGACTCACACGCAACCCATATCCCTGTGTAACATTATCTGTAATACTAAACCATTTCCCCATTTTTTTTTATTCTGCAGTTTAGTTATTTACTAGCTGACAGGTCAAAAACGTGTTTTGAGAGCATTTGGTGTTATATGATAGATTTTTTTTTAATTTTAAAATTTAAACGTTTTCCCAAACATAAAGTGTAGTTTAAAGTCCGCGTTTCAAGGCTTCCAAGTGCGATGGGGCCAAAAAAATAACCTCTATAAAGAAAACCATGTAAAGGAATTGCAAAACCTAACAAAATTACGTAGCAATTTCCTCTTCTTTTGAACATGCGAGGAAAAACTTTCCCATTGTCAATTGAATTTAATTTCCAGTTCATAAAAGTTCTGTAAATATTTAGACTTTGTTTCATTCATCCGGACTTTGGAATGTCTATAAAGTCACACAAACCAACCATACAGTTCTTAAAATACTTTAATTTATTCAACATAATGGCTTCTACTTCGTTTGTAAGGTCAACATACGACTGAAATCGACTAATACAGTAGTACTGTCATTACGGCCCACCAACACCTAAGGTTATGTTATTCATTGTGAGATGGATCAGGGACGTAACTATGTAAAAATATCTCTCTTCCTTACACAAAAAGACATTGATATGTATACACCAAAATTTAGGTTATATACCATGACAGTTCAAATTGAGGATTCCCTCGTCAAAACAATCATTAATTTGTCATCGAGCTGTTTTTAACATGTTAATTCTAATCTGAATGAACATACAGCCTTAAGGGAGATAACTCTAGCACATCATAATGAGTTTTGAACTTTTACTGAGATTCAATAGTGTAAAACCAAATGTAAAAAAAAAGTGTTTACAGTTGACAGTTCTATCCTTAGAAATTATATGGTATTTTTTTATCAATAGGCTATGCTTATCTTTTTGTATTTCTCACCTGATCATATACATATGTAGATATTCTTAATAAACTCGGAACATTTTGTCAACCAGTCCGAATAACTTTCTTATCTATAGGGGAATTACAAAAAAAAACAAAAAAGAAAAAGAAAAAAACATCACATGCACAATCCAAAATCTTCACTGAAAAATAAAAAAATGAATAAATAAATAAATAAATAAAAAAAAAATGTTTGTAAAAAAAAAAGATCCATTTCTTTGAACTTATTTCAGTGAATAGCCACTAAATGGCTGTGATTAAAAACTAGTTATCATGAGGTATGTAGTGGTTTCTTTGACAACAGCTAAATAGTTTTCCAGCAAAGTCTTTCAAATCAACTTGTACAGATATAAAATGGTCTAGTATATATATTATGCTAATCAGCATTTCTTTTTACAATCCAGTCTCCATAACTAATTTGTATAGGGCTGTTTAGTAAAAGTGTTAGTTGTTTATTTTCCAGTTTCAATAGAGGATGTAAAATAAGTTCCCTTCTCTACTATAAAAAAATGTAATATTAAAAAAATGCTGTAGGTCTCTTTTTTAAGCCTGTTATCAATACAAAATATTGAAGTGTATATATCTATTAACTGTCATTGGCAAATATATTTGATATATGCCTAAACATATTATCAAAAATGAATCTTACTTAATTAAAAATCAACATCATGTGACATGTTTAAAGAGCCTTGTTATCATTTCGAAATGAGATAAAAACCTGACAATTTGGTAATTCTAGGAGAGTAATGATTTTGGCTTTGGTTTACTGTTGGTACATGAACTATGTTTTGTACATAAGGAATAAATCTTTCTACAATCTGGGTACATAATGTAAATATTTTTATACTTTTTAGGATATATATGATAAATAATTCACAAAACTCTAATATCATCAAATATACCTGGACATATAATGGGCTAATTAAATAAAATATGAATTAACTTGGTGGTTGGGTGTCACTGTGGTAACACACTTGTCTTTCACCTAGACGTCTTGGGTTCAATATCCAGAATAAATATGAAAAAGTATGGGGTCACCCACTTAACAATGTAGGTTTTCTGTAGGTGCTGCATTTCCAAAGTAAGACCCCTGATGGGCTTTTATTCAGGCCTATAAGAGTGATATAATATAAGTTTGAGAAACTTATTATGAAATTGTTGTAAAATAAATAGCGTTTATAAATAAAACGTTGAAATAATTGATAAAGCACATACCATCTCCAACATACTTGATCATTTTGTGATCAATCTAAATCGAAATTAAGTGTAAATAACAAAACTTACAAAATGTTATACATCTGAATGCACATACAATGTCATATAAAATTAAATTTCAAACAACACTTATAATGAAAATAACACAATATGTAAAACATAGCAACTATAATGATAAACAAATTGTATACTAACAGATATATAGTGATTGTATGGTAGTACATAAAGCAATGTAAAACTATAGTAAAATGAAACTAAAAAGTGCGTAATATTTGTGATTGTAGCTACAAAAAACCATATATAATCTGACTAAATCTCATTGATTTTAGACAATTTTTAAGACTAATCAGAAAATAAACACAGCATCAACAAATGAGTATCATTTTATGTAAGGACATTGTCAGGATTTTTTTTATAGATATAGAAACAGTGTATGACCTAAAACTTCCATCTGACATGTGCTTTATGAGTTTAAGAATTTTTATTCCAGCAAACCTTTGGTGAGCTTAAATAAAAAAATTTGTGAGGAGTTTCAGAAATCACATACTGAATGAATCAAATGTTTGATCCTTTTTATCACATAATGAATTATTTTGGCAAATACCAAAGAAAACGGACATTTCCTTGTCAAACTTGAAGTCAGTGAGTCTCCATGGTTTCCTCACGAAGCAATCAATTTGAGCATGTGACAATATTTCATTGCCTAAATCTGACATCAAATTAGGTTATATTACCTATATGTAAAGTTAATAACAAGGAAATCATGTGTTAAAATTAGATTCCCTAATTAAAATATATGAAATGTTTTTTCAGTTTTTGGTTGAATATTTGTATAAATCATTTTTAAATTATGTAATTATATGACATGAGATTATTTTAACAATTGATATATACTTCATTGATTTTTTTAACATTCCATCAATCTAGACATGGACACAGACTTTGAATATTCTGACTCCATGATCCAACAACATACAAAAGGTAATATATTTATGTTCTTCATTCTACCTGAATAAGTAACTCCCCTTTAAGCTTTCTAACGGGTCTGATAGTATTGTATATAGTCACAGCTAAGAAGGGAGGCAACTCATACAGCTGGTAGAGTTTCCTATTCTGTACATAGCACAAATATGAAGCTCTATCACAGCTCACAAAAACAACTTTACAAAATATTTTTCCATTGTGAATTTATATAAACATATTCTTTTATCTTTTTAAGTTACTGCAGTCTTTTCGTTTAATTTTTCATTAATTTATTGCAATAAATTACAACTGATTTGTTAAACAATTACAAAACATACAAGTGTCTTAATAAGTACCTCAAGGCAAATAAAATTATATTTTGTGTAAAAGATCTTCAACAATAAAAACCAAAATGCATGAAAAACTTTGACAAATATGGACGGAACAATTCTGTTGGATATAGCCTCCAATTATACACACGGGGAAAGACTGTAGTCATGATTTACATTGTAAATCAGGAAATTTCAATTAAAAAAATCTTGATTTTGAAAGAAATGGAAGACATCAACAAAATCAAATGTAAAAACTGGAATGTATGATGATCATAAGTCAAATAATTCTGGTAAAACCTTCATCGAAGGATACGTCAAGAAAAATTATCATAAGAAACAAGCATTGATTATCAAACAAACGGAAGACATCAGCAATACCAAATTCACAAACAAATCAAAAACAAAATAATGAAAGACAAAATCCTTGCAACAAACACATCAACAACGTGGAAATCTAATGTTGTATTCAAATTGATATTGTTAACTATAAGCAACAGCATCATTTTAAACTGATATAGATATGTTTTATAGTCATAAATAAGACCAAAACAAAATTTAAAAAACACCAGCGGGATTTTAAAAACCACCTCTGATATTGATCTACATGTGGTTTGAAAATAACAACAAAATTTCTCAAACAGTTTTTTCTGAAAATGAACTTTTTCTCTTTTATATCTGATTCTCTACTGTGTATTACAGCAGTACTGGGCATGTATACCAATCTGTTATGTGCACCAATATATTTTACCACCTACCACCGATATCAAATTTGAAATATAAACATCTTTTTAAAAATCCTGCTCCATAGCTCAAGGATCAGCAGATAATTCTATTACACAATCCTGCTGGACAGGTTAAATATTTGATAAAAGTAAACATCTTATTGTTACAAGTAGCAGTGTACCAGTAAACTGTGGGTATATGACTAGATCAACCAGACTACATCCTCTACATGCATCAAACACATTCTTAGCGATAAGAAAATATTATCTGTATAGCACAACTTCATTGATAATCACACTGAAAAGTGTAACTTAATGACTTGAATAAAAAATTCTCAGGTGTTGAATTAATTAGTTAAATAATCAAGGAATTGTCATTTATTTAAAAGTCCCTTGTAACACTACATAATTCACACAATAGTGACATTTCATAGTCACTAGTACAATGGAGCATGAATTTGTGTTTTCATCACAATTCGTGTGAAAAAAAAGAAGATATTTTTTGCCTAGATAGTCAGTAATTTGAAAACTTTGTTATTATCATAGTTAACTGAGCAAATCTGTACAACAGTATGTCTCATCTTATAATCAACAAAGTGACAATCAGGCCACTGTGACATGTTGTCCATAGCTACTGTGGCCACTGTTTGGTCTTGAATTGTAGGTTGTGGCAACGGTGGCACCCAGAGAAGGCTTCCTGTTGTAGAAATCACCCAATGCCTTTCCACTGAGAATGTCTCTATAACAGAAATAGACATGAAATAATGGCCGTCTCCTGGGTTTGATGCAGAATAAATATGGTGCTGAAAAATGGTGGCAAGAAAGATTATAGATGTGAATGAAAAAAGCACAAAACACTGAAAATTAATATAAAACCTGAAAAACTAAATATGTATATTCCTAACTCTTCACTGAAAACTGCATGTTTAACGAACAATACTGGATCATTTCAGGCTGTTATGATTAATTATCAAGCTGTGATTTCTTTTATGATCTTAATTATAAAATGTTTTTTTTTAATTTTAGACATATTTTACATTTTCTGTTTGTAACTTACCCGTATCTTACACTTCCTGTTTGTAACTTACCCGTATCTTACACATCCTGTTTGTAACTTACCCATATCTTACACTTCCTGTTCGTAACTTACCCATAATTTACACTTCCTGTATGTCTGGAGTCTATATCATCAATCAACAGGCTCATCTGCTTCTGCAAGTAAAATTAAGATCAAAGTTAAGAACAAGCATACTGAATAATGCTGAAGCATTGCTTGTCCCCTACTGGCCCCCACCAGCTACAGCCTAACAATGATTTAGAAATAACAACAGTGACCTTGAGCTTGACCAAAAATCTAGCTAGAGCATGCCTAACAATGATTTAAAGATAATAACAGTGACCATGACCTTGACCTTGACCAAAAATCTAGCTAGAGCATACCTAACAATGATTTAAAGATGATAACAGTAACCATGACCTTGACCTTGACCAAAAATCCATCTAGAACATGCCTAAAAATGATTTAAAGATAGTCACAGTGACCTTGACCTTGACCCAAATTCCTTGAAGCCCTAATTTGTCTATGGTAATTTGATGCTAACTTTATAAGTGTGTGAAGTTTGACCTCAGGAAATGAAACTCCTAGAGCATTGTAAATCTTTTTCTAGAAATAGTAACAGTCACCCTGATCTTGTCCAATATATTTAGATGCATAATGAGTGTGTGAGATTTGATGAGAATCCCTATAAGAATGAAGCTGCTCCAGTGCTTACGCACTTTCAAAGACAAGGGACAGATGGATGGATGGAAGAAAAGAGCAAAATTATAGCTCCTACTGGTGAATTAAAGAAAAATATTTCTGGTGAATTTAATGCTTCTGATTAAGAATGAGTACAAATTCTGCCTCTTTAAAGATCACTTTACACTAAGACAAGTGAGACAAGTTTACTAACATGTCTTCATTCAAGATCACTAAACAGAGTCCTGCCTCCAAGAAGTACACTTTACACTTGTAACACACTTACATTAATCAGATGGAGTCCTTCCTCCCATGAAGTTCACTTCACACTCGTAAAACACTTATATTAGTCAGACGGAGTCCAGCCTCTCAGAAGTACACTTCACACTCGTAACACACTTACATTAATCAGACGGAGTCCTGCCTCCAAAAAGTACACTTCACACTCATAAAACACTTACATTAATCAGACGGAGTCCTGCCTCCAAAAAGTACACTTCACACTCATAAAACACTTACATTAATCAGACGGAGTCCTGCCTCCCAGAAGTATGATCACTTCACACTAACCAGACACATACACTATTTAGTATTAACTTGACTTTTGTAACATACTTACATTAGTAAGTCGGAGTCCTGCCTCTCTGAAGGCCACTTTAAGTTCATCTGTAGACAGAATGCCACTTTTGTCCTTGTCCTGTAGATGACATGCTTCAGTCAGCTGTGAACGGTGCTCCCTTAGAAATCGTGACAGGACACGAAGTACACTTTCTTGAGACTACAATTACAATCAATTTCTTACTTACTAAAATGATGGAATTTAGTGGTTGATTAGATAAATGATAACATTTTCAACAAGAGGGTGAGCTAAAAACCAGTCATAGTGTATGATGCTGAGAAAAATTGTACCACTTTATATTTGTTCTGCCTGTCATCTGTGAATGCATTTTTCTTTTGATTCACTTTTAAGAAAAGTGATTGATTTCCATTAAACCCACTTGTTTCTTCCTTTTACCAGCTTACGTATATTTATATCTCCATATCATACAAAGAAATAAACTTTATGTCAACCTAGTAGAATGTAAAAAAGCTTCATATCTTCATAACAAAAGGAAATTAAACTTCATATTTTTAATGGAAAAGGAAACAAAACTTCATACCTTCCTTTTAAATGAGAAAAAAAATCATATCTCCCAACCCCTTAAAAAGTTACAAATCTTTGTATCTTCTTAGCTATATAAACGAAAAAAAATCATATCTTCCTAGTTATAAAAAGGATAATACACTGCATATCTCCCTATTGAATGGAAACACACATTTGAATCTTCTAATAACCTGGGCCGATATGTAAATAGGTACACGTAAGAACACACCATATATAACAAATAAAATTTTCAAATCTTCCCATAGGATACAATGCCATGCCCCCCCCATCATCCCCCCCCACCCCCCCATCCCCCCACTTTCCTCTAGGAGGCTACTGGTCCCTGTGGTTCTGAGACTTACCGAGTATCTCTGATATCCTCCCATGCCCCCGTGGAGGATACTAATGTCCCTGGATTCTTCAATCTCCTTTATCTTCTTGTAGTTGGCAGGGTTTACATTCATCTCCTACAAGTTACAATGACTAATACAAGCATGGGTTGGTATGTTTTACCGAAACATACTGGAAAACCAAGAAAATCTATTTTGCTATCTCAGCTCCTCTGATGTTTATAAATGTGATCATATCATTATATATTTCATACCATAAATGGACCAAATAACTGGTAATAAAATATTAATACTCTAATTTTTCACAAAATATCTATGAAATTTAGCATAATGAAATTATCACTGATAACCTTTTTATGATACAAAACACAACATAAAGATACTTCTTCATAGAACAGAGAAATTTCATAATATGATTTTAATTATAAGTTTAAAATTCAGGACAATTTCAATTTTATAAAAGTGAAAAAATATTCATACTTCACAAATATTTTAAGCATTTGTGATTTTTTTTTCACTTGTGAGTGAACTAAGATTCATACAACTACATGTACAACCATGCAATTAATTATTTTAGGGTAAAACTACCAGCTTTGTACCAATAAATACAGCATTCTTACTAAACTAATTATACAAACTATTCAACCGTACAGTAGATCAGAGACTACAATACCAAATCATTAAGAATACACCCATACCTTGGTCTAAGACTTAACTTTATTGTCTTTTCTAATCAAAATGTGAAAAAACTCACATCACACAAAACGTAAGGTGTGTTAGACTCCAAACAATGATCAAACAAGTTCAAACGTGTTATTTTTCAACTCAATCATTTCAGATTTCAATTTCTTTAAAACTATGTACCCGGAAATAGCCGTGTAACAAGAGGTCTAGAGGACCTGTATAATTCACCTGTATATCAGGCAATATATTTGACCCATGTGACCTAGAAATGAGGTCAAGGTCATTTTTATTTATACATGTTTATTCTCTTTGCTGTGTCTTTTTCCAAGGAAGTTACCATTCCATTATTTCATCTCTAGGCTTTTCAGTATTGCAGAGGAACTTGTGACATACTTGAACCCTGTTAGCTTAAAACAATATCAACGTAATTTTTTTTCACAAGTTTTGTTTGAACCCTTTCAAGGAGGCTTTTGTTTGAGTCAAATATTGTGTCCTTAGGCTTTCAGTATTCCAGATGGTGTTGTTTGATGTTTTTGAGATATTTGACCCAGATGACCTGGAAAGTAAGTCAAGGATATCTATATTTGTGAACTTTGTTTTACTCCTTCCGAGATAGCTATCAAATATCACGTCTGTAAGCCATTTGATATTCCAGAAGAAGTTGTTGAAAGGTTTGACTTATTTGACCCCTGTGACCTTGATTATAGGTCAAGGTAATTTTCTTCTCGCAAACTGTGTTGGGCTCCATTCCAGGAAGATACCAGCGAAATATGACTATGTGCCTTTAGGTTCTCTAGAAGACATTGTTTAAAAAGAAAATTGATGGATACCAAATGCCAAACTCTGGACCCTGCAGTATGGCATAAGGGCAGATGAGCTAAAACCTAATTAGGATACAGCCATGTACAAACTAATCATGATGGTCTATGTACAGAAAACATTAGTTTTACTTCAACCCTCGTGTCATGCACATGCACACAAACCATGCAAGGTATCTTGAAAAAAATTATATCAGAATTATTTGATAAGCTGACTCAACTGCTTATTATTATTTTTTAAAACCTAAGTCTTAAAATTTAACTTTAATTCTGTTTACCTGAGGTAAATAATTTGGAATTAATATTTTCCAAATATCTTGCTAAATTTTGACAAACAGGCAAAAATGTTAGTTTGATCATCCACTGTGTTATTCATGTAAAAATCCTTCAATAGAAACAACTATCAAATTACACAGTAAATATATCATCATCACCAGCATTCTCAAACACTACACACAGGGAAGCCAATGACGGTTACACTCCATTAAACTTACCCCACAGTTCTGGAACATTGATGGCAACAATAATCACAGAAAGATCAATATCTGTTTACTAATTAAAAACGAAACATGATTCTGTACTTGTAAAATAAAAAAATTAATGTACAGTGGAAAAAGTGTATTGATTGAATTTTGATACAGAACATCATTCAAAGTCATATTTGTTTTTATCTTTAACATTGTTTCCATATTTCTGTATATTTTGGTTTTTTGTTTGTTTGATATTTTGGTTTTTTAAATTTTTTTGTGTGTGTTTTTGTTTAGTGTTTTTCATATGATTACATTTGACACATACATGCCACACATTCAATTTGACAGAATTTTGTCAAGGTAAGGGGCATAACTCTTCTCTGTTTGTAGGACCAACAAAAGAGTTTTGTTCTAATATTAAACGAGAAAATAAATAACACAGGAGTTTCCTACTTTGAAGAAATTGATGGTGAAGCAATAATACACACAGATGCATATCTAATTGTTACTATTTACCAAGGTACAAATGCTTGTTTCAAAGTATTTTTTTCGTGTTTAATAATGTATCATACCTCTAGTGAAACATATCGCAAACTTTCCTGTTGTGCTAAGCCTTGCAGAATGAGTTCTATACCATCATCTGCCAGTGGATTTAGGTTCAGCTGGAAAAGATCAAAGAATCTATCTTGTACAATAGTACATTAATCCTCAAACTACAAACTTGTTAAATTTCGTTGTAGTTTAATCTATCGTAGAATTTTTTATTGATTTGGTGATATTTTTAGTCAATATCTGAAACACTTATAACAGATAAAGAATTTTCTAAATTTACCATCTGCAATAATTAACATATTTTTTATCATCTATAGCCTTATGTAAATCTATTAAATAATTCATATTTTTGCCCCTGACTTGGCAAAAGGAAGATGAGATCGCAGGAAGAAAATCATCTACATTAAAAACCAGATAATTACCATTACCAAAATGTGAGCTAAACATTAAGAGAGTTATTCACGATGTCAAAATTCACTTCAATGGTACCACAAGTGACATCAGGCATATCCTGTAATTTCTTTAATCCATGAAAAGTATAATAACTATGAATAATGGCTGGATTAAAACAAATTATTCCTGCACATCTATGTGAAACAGGATTTTCCAAAATTGCATGGAATATTCAAACATACCAGTAAAGTCTCAAGGCCAAAGTTCTGACTAATTCCCCCACAAAGGTGTTTGGCAGCCTCCTTGTTTAATCGATTGTTGCTGCAAAAATGGAAATGATTATTTAAAATCAAATTGCTCCTAATATGGAAGTCAATCTTATTTGAAATGATAAGTAAACTTTTTCATTGTGCATTATTTCATATCTAGAGCTTTCTTGACTGTTGTCCCTATTTGATTCTCAACCACAAATATATGAAGTCATGAGTTTTAATGTATCCAGACCGACCCTGTCAACTTACAAGTAATGTCAAACTCCTGATCATAGGTAACCCAGAGGGCTGGTAATTTGTGATCTGTCACCTTGAACTAAGCACCTTGAGCTTAGTGTTTAACCATTAGGGCATGCAAAGCTTGCCCTTCAAGCACCTTGAGCTTAGTGTTTAACCATTAGGGCATGCAAAGCTTGCCCTTCAAGCACCTTGAGCTTAGTGTTTACCATGAGGACATGAAAGTTTGCCTGTGCTTGACCAACATTGTGAACATTATGTTGACCCTGAGGGCTTACAAAGCTTGTCTGAGATCAAGCACTTTGAGCTTAATTTTACCCCAGGACATGTAAAGCTTGCCTGTGCTTGACCAACAACTTGAGCATAATGTTGACCCTGAGGGGTTATAAAACTTGCACGAGGTCAAGCACCTTGAGGTTAGTGTTTACTGTGAGGGATTACAAACATTTCAGCTTGGTATTTACTCTGAGGTTTTGTAAACCTTACCTGAGGTCCAGCACTTTGAGCTTGGTGTTTACTCTAAGGGCTTGTTGTAGGGCTGAGGCTCCAGCCACACCAAAACCATTCCACGCCAAGTCTAGTACCTCCAAGGTATTGTTTTTCTGTAGTAAACACAACTTTGTATTCTTAATTCTGTTTTTGTTTGCACATTTCATGTATATTATTGAATAGTTTTGTAATAAGATATAAGCTTTGCAGCTATAAAACACACTGAATTTTAAACCACACTCACATCAGTGCAGGAGAAGGGAAGTAACTCACGTTTAATGCTTCAGCCATAGCTATTGCTCCCTTTCCTCTGATTGCATTCCAACTCAGGTCAAGGTCATGCAAGCTGTCATTGACTGCCTGTAAATCAAACAGATTTTCAAATTCTTTTTTTGATTTCTTGGTATACTGATACTCAATGGCAATATTTTATTTTAATTTTTTGATAATGTTTCATTTACACATATATTACACCCTTCTAAGACTGACAGAAGCACTCCTACAATGGTACTGTGGAACTTATTACAGAATCCCCTATACCTAGTTATATTATCTGGCTGAAAAGAGCGCTCCATGTATAGTACTCAACTCTACAAGAGCACCCCATATATAGTGTCCAAACTTACCCCAGCGCCCCCTATATAGTGTCCAAACTTACCCCAGTGCCCCCTATATAGTGTCCAAACTTACCCCAGCGCCCCCTATAAAGTGTCCAAACTTACTACACCGCCCCCCCTATATAGTGTCCAAACTTACCCCAGTGCCCCCTATAGAGTGTCCAAACTTACCCCAGCGCCCCCTATATAGTGTCCAAACTTACTACACCGCCCCCCTATATAGTGTCCAAACTTACCCAGCGCCCCCTGTATAGTGTCCAAACTTACCCCAGTGCCCCCTATATAGTGTCCAAACTTACCCCAGTGCCCCCTATATAATGCTCACACTTTCAAGAGCACCCTCTATATAGTGTCCAAACTTACCAGAGCCCCACCTACCTACCTCCTCCCCCATATAATATTCAAACTTACCAGAGCACCCCCTATATAGACACCTGCCATCTCCCCAAAGTTGTTGTTGCTGAAGTCAAGAGATGTCAGTGATATATTACTCTTCAAGGCATCAATAAAGAAGAAAGCGTCTTTGTCACTGAGCTGGTTTCCTGGGATACAGAAAATGAAATAAGAACTAATCAAAATGTGACCTACAGTTGCCAATATTCTCCTTGAATAGAAATGATTTTAAAGATGTGAATAAAAAATATGAATTTGATAAAGATCTGAATGCAGGATAAAACAACTGTTGTTCAATGGATTAGAAATGTCAAATATAAAAGAAAAATGTTTGATGTTCTGAAAACCTGTGCCAGGTAAAAAATTCGAAGTCCACAAGAGTGCAACATAAGTGCCATAGAATAGCTAGGCTTCATAAGAAAATCCTTCTGCTATAAAATTCAAAGACATAAGACTTAAAAAATAATGAAAAAACCCCAAGTATGATTATGTTGTGGATTTCTTTACACACCCTGAATCTATGTGCATAAATTTGTATTTGAAAACAAAAAAAATAATAATAAAAAAAAACATGTATGTTCAAGGACATCCAGATACTGTGTTGATATCAATAATTTGTTTACTTAAATTTATTGACCCTTGATCTTAGGTGAAGTTATAGATTATGAAATATAGCTCAAAGGTAAGTTACATACAAGACAAAATTTTGTCAGGAGTAATTTTGACTTACTAGAGAACAAATTTAAATGTGGAGTAGAAAACTCCAGAGCTTGTATTTGAAGATTTTTTTTATTGAGCAGCAAGAAAGAACTTCACCTGAGATGGGATATGATAACCTCCGACTACCAATAACGTAATTTACCTGACAGAGATATTGTCTTCAGGGTTGTGTTGACCTCTAACATTTCTGCTATGGCCTCAGCACCGGACGATTTGATAAAATTGTTTGAGATATCCTACAGAAAGAAAAAAATTTAAACATTAAAGAAAAATCTAAACAAAGACAGTCCAACCTATCCTTACAGTGTTTACATGGTAATTTGCATAAATGATAAGTAAACAACGAACTACTGTCAACAAGCAGGTAAAACTCTCACCAGGTACACTATGAAGGTGTTATCTCTCATCATCCTCGCTAGGTACATGGCACCCTCTGCCTGCAGGTAGTTGTCACCAAGGTCAAGTGCTTCAGTCACCGTATTAAACTGTACCAAAAATATGTTGTATCATCATATCATATATAATCTGATAATAATTCGGTGAGTAAAAAACTAAAAAAAAAAATCTGGAAAAATTGTGTCACTTCCAGTATTGATTAACAATCTTGGATAAACAATAAGGATGATAGTTTTACACTTTATCAGAATGGAAAATTCAAGTTAACAAAAGCGTGTTTAAGTAAAGTAAAAACTAGATGTCATAAGATCTTACAAAAAGATTACAAAAAATGTTGTAGACAGATTCGAGGAATTAAAGTATAAAAGTAAAACTTTTCCAAATTAGCTGACACGCTTTGAGATCCATTTGTATCTAAACACTGTAAAACTTTGCAAGCTACCAAAACTGAAACCTATCAAATCTGACATCCTGTGCAATCTTTCAAGTTATACAACGGTGAAACTTGTTTTATCTGACACCCTGTACAGTCCATCAAGATACACACAAATGAAACTTGTTTTATCTGACACCCTGTACAATCTGACACCCCTGTACAATCCGACACTCCTGTACAATCTGACACCCTGTACAATCTGACACCCTGTACAATCTGACACCCCTGTACAATCTGACACCCTGTACAATCTGAGACCCTGTACAATCTGACACTCTGTAAAATCTGACACTCATGTACAATCTGACACCCTGTACAATCTGACACCCTGTACAATCTGACACCCTGTACAATCTGGCACCCTGTACAATCTGACACCCTGCAGAATCAAACAAACCATAACAATAACCGTGTAAAGTGAAAAATACTAATCTAAGTTTTATTTGGTTGGATTTAAACTATATAAATATCAAACACAACAGGATGTCAGGACACTCACAGATCAGATTAAAAAGGCTTACTCACTCTGATCATTAAAAAACAAGAATATGAAACACCAAGTATCCATCAAAACATTTAAGTGACACAGACAAAATACACCTAACTAATACAGCCTACTTTACAGACAGGATGGGACACACCAATTTACTATTTGAGGTATTGATCTGGCTAGATCTGATTCCTATATTGTGATTGAAGTTCGTTTTCCCTTTGTACCTCAGACAATCTGTTGCTGTAAAGACAGTAGACCAATTTCCTTTGTTTTTCCCGCGTGGATGCTTTAAGTCAGATAAGGAAACCTTTCTGATCCAAATCACACGACTGTTTACAACAAAGTTACATAAGAGCAAATTAAGCCTTTCTGATCCAACTCACATGGATGTTTACAGCTATGTTTGATATGCAAGCAAGAGCAAAGCCCTTCTGATCTGAATTACACGACCGTTTGACAATGATGTAATTAACGCAGAAAGTAAGAGTGCTATTATTAGTAGCTTCTCGGTTTGTGTAACAAATGACTACTTAACAGCTTGGATGTGAAAATAAAAAGTTGTGTAAATGGTATTTACAATCATAGGAGGAAAAAAAAGAAAGAAACACAAATTCCTTGCTTTTTTCCCTCCATTTTTATTCTTTAAATTGACTATATGATATTGTTCAGTGGGATGAATGTTCTAGCAAAACATTGAATTACTCACCTGGAATATTTATATTCTATTAAAAATGTTTTGTTTTAATTCTGTATTTTTGTTCCTAGCGTCAGTTTGTGAAATTCTTGGATCATCGGTGTCAATACGTCAGTATCATTAATACAAGAAGATCACTGACATCAGAGTAGATCACATGACCAATAATCGTATATTTTGTATCTATAATGGATAGGCCATGGGAAGATGAGAGGCTAATATGAACAGCTAGCGAAAAAAATGGTTAATGCTGAAACCGTTGACCGGAACACAAGTCAAAGACCATTTAACATTGTTTTAAATCAAACAATTGCACTTGCCCCATTCTTAACAGAAACCAGAAAATCGTTGAAGACAAAATGTCGCGCTTCTATTGGTTTGACATCTTACTATATATAGTTATGGTAACCTTGACCTTTGAACTTTGAAACATTGAACACTTTGCCTAAAAATCCCTTAAGACAAAATTTTCGTTGCACATTGATGTAAGATTTGGTTGATCCAATGGACAGGGTGTGATGGGACACAGTGATAAGGATTAACACTGTTTGCCCCTTCCCCCTGATAAAATAATAAAACAGTGTTTGGTTTTCATGGTAAAGAATTAAAGCTGAAAACTGAAAGTTAGAACACATTGCCTTTTTGTCAAATTCTGTACAATGATCCTATCACTTGTTATTTGTCTCTGTGTTACCTATTCCTAAACATTAGCATCTTAAAGTGCCTTTTTAATAAACATTATGCTAAAACTGAGTTTAAGCATTTAGATTTTTAATTATTTAAAGCTAATTACCTGAAGTGCAGCAGCAACTGGCTTGGTACCCTCACCTCCCAAATAGTGGTGTCTCATCCTTAGGTTTCTGTCGCCAAGGTGACGGAACAGAAACGATACTGGTACCACACCTTATCAATATAGAAAGTTTCATTAAAATAATGATTTTCAATTCAAAAATACTGAAAAGAAAACTTTTTATTTGAAAAATTTGTATATCATACAATATTGCGTACAAAAGGATTTTTCAAAGTCAACAATGGATAATTTCTCAGTGTGTTGTTCAAGGCATTTATTTGTTTTATGGCAAGAAATATTTCATCTTTATCGCATTAATGAACTGAAAGGAAATAATCCATATACAACATATTTTAGGTCTAAATCTGACAGGGAGATGATAAGGTTTTCTTTTTTCCCAACTTTGCAGGAATTATCATATAATCAAGGTTTTACCACTTGTTGGAGCTACCATACCTTGCCTCCGACACTGGTCCTGGTACACAGATTTACCGGTAGGATCTGCAGGGTATTCCTCCTCTATAAACAATATATAATGAGTATACTTATTAAGGTGATTGGGAGATGATACTGTAGATGTTGATTTCCATAAACGTTTCCTGGAAACCTGATAACTTTAATGACTTACAATGGAACTGAAGATTGCTCCATGAAAAGGACTTTACAGCTGGCTTTTCCTGTTTGTGATTGTGTATGGTCATCTTAATGACTCATATCTGTTAAATCATCTTAAAATGGAAAGTTTGGAAGAAGAAAGAATAATTTTTGCTGATGTTTCACTCAGTCTAATACTTATTGTACATGTCAGCTGTAAGCACTGATTGTTACTAGTACATAAATATTTTGATTTTTTTGTTAACTGTTTTGGAGATTATCAAGATTTCAAAGATCATGGGCTTTGAAACTGTTTAAAAAAATGTACTTATCATAATAAATTGTGATTTTCATTACCATCAATTAAAAAAAAATTATGCTTAGGACATGAAATTTAATAAAGAGGATTATGCCTGTAATGAATGGGTTGCTGTCCTGACTTTGGTAAACTGCACTTTAAACACCATGTTTAATTATCCTAGTTCAAATGCAAGCTAAATCAGGCTCCAGACACAAAATCTTAACAAAGTGCAATATAATATATAATTAGTAATATAAGCTCAGCTGGGTGGTGAGCCTTGAATCAAATACAATACACATCACTTTAGTGTACCTGATGTACGCAACAACTTTCATGATCCTTTAACTGTGGGTGAAGTTGTGCTCTGAACACGAAAAGAACACACCAGAAAGACAGATGGACAGACAAAATAAAAATTGCAGGGAACGTAAGAGATTTAACATTGTTTCTAAATAATGTGCCCGAGCATAAGTGTATTGTTTTAAAAAAAAGGTCAAATATGAAACGCTAAATGTTACACCATGAAATAGTCATATCATTCATCATATATAGCGTAAGTATGGTTTCTGTATTTACAATACTCAACACATATTTCTTAGAAAAATAAAAAATCAAAACAAAATTAATTTTTACATAAAAGAAATATCTATTTATTTTTGTTTTGTTTTGTTTTTAGTTTGTTTTTTTGTTTTTTTATTTTTTTTTGGTAAAAAATCTTCAATTTGTGAGGGAATGTCTCTGAGAAAAAATGTTGTTTCATATGAGGTGGTCCTTAAGTCTGTTAAGACAACTAGTTTTAATTAAGATCCCAATTGTAATTAAGTATTCCTGATTTAAAACATATGCTTTGACTTTGATTAGGGCAGAAACAACCAAAAGTACAATTTTTCATAAATTAATATTAAAAATGTAGAGAAAAGCAGTGAACAGATATTGAAACTCAGAATATCAACATCACCAATGACAGGACAGTGTTTATCTAACATCTGAGAATCATATAACATATTTAACCGTCATTGTAAACAAATTACAAAACAAAGAACACATTAATAAATAAAATTGGATGAAATACAACATTGATATATAATATCACTGGCCGTGGTATTATAAGGCAGAAAGAGGGGATTCTGACACTTAAGTGCTGTCAATCCTAGAATTACAAAGAATCTAGAATTTAATGTATTAAAAAGTATTATAGATCATTGTACATATTTCTGAAGATCATGCTCAGATTAAGTTGGAAATAACAGCAGCATACTATTGATCCAATGATAACTATTCTCTGATCTCTGATTTCTGAGATACATTGTCATCCACATCATCGCTTCATTACTAAATGTTATAAGGCTATCTGGATGACAATACCAGGTGACACATGCCTGGTTCCTGTCAGGGTGCTTTCTCCATCATCCACATCTGTGATCAGGAAATACAACAGCGAACTTCACTTAATATTTGAAATATCGATCTTTTATTTATTTCAGTTTAAAATATTGTATATTGTTCTGTAGAGTGTAATTTGTTCAGTAGAGTGTATGAGATAATTTTTATTTTGTTTTGTAGATTGTATTTTTTTCCGTAGAATGTATCAGATAAAGTTGGGTTTTTTTTATATATTGTATTTTTTTCAATAAGGTGTGTCTTTTTCTGACACACATCATTTTGCAGATTGTATTTTGTTCAGCAGAACATATCTTACTTTTTCAATTAAAGAAATATTTTTATTTTTCTGGCAAAAAGTCTATTTTTCAGTGCAACCTCACTCAGTTCAGTCAAGTCTGTTCCTGAACTTATTCAATGCAGTAAACACTGAACTAAGCCTCAGTGTCCTCACGTACGAAATTTATGATTTATCATGCAATTTGTGTGTAAAATAAAACAAAATTCAGTGTATTATATTACAATCTGTATATAAATCCTAAATATCTATACTGACAATTGTTAGACTATACATAAAGTCGGAATACTTTTGATAACACCTTATGTGTTAAGACCATCATTCTGCTTAGAGAATGTAAGTTACCTCCCTTGATATTTGTTCTGACCCTTTAACCTTCAATCCTCACCCATTCTTCAGTGCTGGGGATATTTAAGTACTGTTAGATCACTCACTCTGTCTGAAACCCAACAACTTAAAGTGATTCTGTCTTTTTTAATTTTTATGTTTTGACATCAGACACAACACATTCTGTACTCGATAAACTGTAATAACTACAGTCTGCGCCAGTTCAGTGATGGATTTTAAAACTTTCTATGGCAGCTGAAGGTCGACATAAATTCATTGTACTACCTCCTATAGAAAATCGTATTCATACACAACAGAAAGGAGAATTTGATTTGAAACCAATCAATGAGTTTTAAAGTACCAAATATGTCTGGAATGTGAATCTAAATTTAATGGCAATATGGAATTCCTATTTGCCTTTTTTTACCAGGTTGGGAACATCTTCAGATATCTAGACACCAATTTGTGTGAGTTTTTATCCTCTATAACGAGGGACGTGTTGTAATTCCAGTACAGATGTTCCAAGTGTGTTTACGAAGAGGAATATAACAGTATAAGAGTAATTTTGTGCAGATTAAATTTTCTTGATCTATTACTTGAAGATGGCTTAGATTAAAGGCAATGGAAATTCTGTCAATTGACACAGAAACATGTAAACATATAAAACAAGGGCAGGACCATGATTTTTCAAAACTCTAGGATAATTGAACATGGCTGTGAACGAGTTATTTTGGAATTCAAAACCATTACTACTCCCTAAAGCTACACAATGTCTCAGTTTTCATCTGTGTGGGACTTGTCTAACATTGTTTGTGATAATCAGAGGAGGCATCTCGGTAACATGTGTAAGTAGGTACTGAAAGGTTATGCTTGTGGGTAGTTGTATATTGCATGCCATTTACACCCAATATTGATTTTCAATTTAACAAGATAAAGAGATGTAATTTCGAGTGATACTGAACTAAGCTACGTAAATGTTGTAATTTATGACTTAATTTTTATTTCTCGACTACTCCAAGTCCAGAACCTACACAATACCACTGAGATAGGTGTAACTTGTAATATACTATCCTACTACTACTAATACAATACCACATTGCTCTATATAGTCTGATTTTGACACCATTTCTGTGATATTAAATGGATCCACAGCAGAAAAAGAGTTAAAAAGACACATGATTTAATTGTGTTTATAGCCTCATGAACACATTTTCTAATGGGAGTACAGGATGGAAAAAGAAAATGTAACACTATACAAATGAATATGTATAAATGATCAAGTTAAAACATATATGCTTGCTGTTTAGTTGCAGGGTTTATTACCCTGTAAACACTAGGGGCATTTTCTGGCAAGGTCTGGTAGACACCTTACTGAACAACATACTGGAGGCCCATCATGCAAGAGTAATTGCAGTAAAGTGTCAGTACCACAACAGTACAGACCTGTCTGTCTCTCAGCTTCCTGAGAAACACTAATTGCTATGGGTAGGGAGTGCTGAATCACAGATTTCAGATCTTCACCTGAAATTGTGTTGGACAAGGCTCCACTGAGCTAAAACTGTCCTAAAAATGCTATGTATTACCATAATATTTCACTATAATTGTAGTAAGAGTATATTGTTTAAAATCACAGCAAACACATCTTCAACAAATAGTAACACAATAGAATTATTGTTGGGCTTTTATGTTAAATCTTTCGACAACAGATAATCTGGAACAACACTTCACAACATGCAGATGTTTATGTAAGACAGACAAAATGTAGCTTATTTAAAAAAGATACCGTGAGTTGTGGTTCCCTCTCCTCTATACAGATATATGCTTTTTTATGGTAACTCTTGTTTTCAAATTGCTCTATGACGACAATGATTATAAGACTGTTACATGAGGTATACTTGTATATATATATATATAGAAGATTTTGTATATTTAGAATCAATCTCAGCTTTTGAATCCTAAGAAATGCTTTAATAGTACCATATTCAATAAATCCAATGACGTCAATATAAAAACATACAACAAGAGGCCTAATGGGACTGTAATGCTCACCTGTTCTATATCTAATAAAGATAAAGCTTTCAAGATTTTATTTCTTTAATGTTTATGGAAGACATATCATAACATCCTTTCTCTCCAGTGTTACAGGTTTATCCTAGTCATCTTTGACCTCTTTGTTATACAGTGAAAGCCTTTTGATGATACTTAACCCTACTTGCTGTGGATGGTATGAGATGGGTATGGTATATGTTTAGTCAGTGATGTACCCATCAAATACTACAAGGAAGCCCTGCTTCAAAATAACCGTGGCTGCTCATGGGACAATATACACTAACCCACCTGTCTAAGATTTTAACTTATTCTACAATCAAAGACCTCAAAAAGTAGGCTTAGGTCATTCATCTGAACAAATAAAATAGCTCTACATCCTAAGTCTTCACCAGCCCAATACCATGACTGATCTTGGCTGTCCAAAACAAGTTAAAAGCTATCACACAATTGGTCCTGTTACCTTGAAAGTCGGTCAAAATAATTCATTAGGCATGCTTATGACTTCTTATAAAAATGCTGGATTTTTTGATAATGCAGAAGAAGTGAAATCATTCAAACAAGATGTACCTCCAAGACCCTAGACTCTTGGATGTTTAAAAGAAGTCAATTTTTCAACTCATTTACCATATTTCAATTGAATTATGTTTAAAATCAATTACAAGCCAAATAACACTACTTGATTGAGATCAAGATGACTTAGTCATTGAACACTAATTGTAAACAATTGATTCCTTTGATCCCGAAATTGGGTCAACGTCATTTATTTCATCAAACATCCTCTTTATTTTATCACATCACTGTTTCACTATCTCTGCCTCTGTCTCATGATGATTAAAGAAATTTTGCTTCATATCAAACATATTGAGCCCAATAACCTTGAAAGGAAGTTGACTTTATCTCATGTATTTGGACAAACTTTCATATCCCAGGATTGTTTTTGGGTGGTTGGGCAGTACAGTGGTTACACATTTGCACCTAGATCACCACTGAGACCCCTTGCACAAGTAAAGCTTGTTTCACAATTGTTGTAAAATAAAAAAAAAGTTTACATTTGTAACCTACTTGCCAAATATTTGAATCTAAGGAATTTAAAGAAATTGTTCTAATAAACACATAGAAAATGGACAGACAATAAACAATGTACTATGGTATAAGCCCCATTGAATTGGATATATGTTTTTATATATATATATATGTTTATGTAAGATGTTAGGTCAATAAATATAGAAAACATTCACAACTCTAAAAACTATATAGATATCGTTATGACAACCCCACACAAGGAAGTACTTTCCTGGAGGTCGTCGTTTTTTAATTCTCATTTTTTTCTTCTTGTCCTGGCCCTCTACAATTTCTAGGTCTAAGCAGAGGTCAAACGAACAACAAAAAAAAACATGAATATTCAACAGCAGAGATCAAATGAATAGTAATTTAGTTCTGAATATAGATCAATAAAAAACAGACCAATATCAGTGATAAACTTAAACAAAAATAAAGTAAAATAAAAATAAATGAGATATACTTATATTTATATATCAAATTTACATTTTCATATGGGGTAATACATGACATTAAGGTTGAAGAGATTTAGATAAACTTTGTTCACCAAAAATAAAAGATCACCACACATGCATTATTAAGCATTAGATAAATGACATCACTGATCCCCAATACTTCCAGAACAGTATATAGAGTGTACAAGTAAAATGCCTACTTTTGAGTAAATCTGTTTCCAGGTCTGTATCATATTCATCAGAGTCATGAGGCGATCCTGTCACCCACGTCTCAAATGAAGGGTGTCGTTTTTTGGAACGTTCTGTAGGTGCTGAGTCCTTGTTAGTATCTGCTACCTTGGTTACAGCCCAGCCCTCTTTTGGAGTTTTTGGTCTCTGATCATCTGCCAAGTAGAAAAATGTTCAAATCACTAGATGTTTTCAGTTATTAGAGATTTTACCGTTTTTACTTTTTCATCTTGTTTTAATAGTAATGATTCAAGTGTACACTGAACACCTTATATCTAAAATAAGAGTTCTATCATACAATATGCCACAAACTCTCTCAAATAACACATCCGATGAGTGTGTTACCAACCCATACATCCGGTCGCTCCAACACCTGTGTGTAACGAACACATACAACCGCTCACTCCAACACCTGTGTGTTACCAACCCATACATCCGGTCGCTCCAACACCTGTGTGTAACGAACACATACAACCGCTCACTCCAACACCTGTGTGTAACCAACACATAAAACCGGTCGCTCCAACATCTGTGTGTAACCAACACATACAACCGCTCACTCCAACACCTGTGTGTAACCAACACATAAAACCGGTCGCTCCAACATCTGTGTGTAACCAACACATACAACTGCTCACTCCAACACCTGTGTGTAACCAACACATAAAACCGGTCGCTCCAACATCTGTGTGTAACCAACACATACAACTGCTCACTCCAACACCTGTGTGTAACCAACACATAAAACCGGTCGCTCCAACATCTGTGTGTAACTAACACATACAATGGGTCACTCCAACATCTGTGTGTAACCAACACATACAACCGCTCACTCCAACACCTGTGTGTACCCAACACATAAAACCGGTCGCTCCAACATCTGTGTGTAACCAACACATACAACTGCTCACTCCAACACCTGTGTGTAACCAACACATAAAACCGGTCGCTCCAACATCTGTGTGTAACTAACACATACAATGGGTCACTCCAACACCTGTGTGTAACCAACACATACAACAGGTCACTCCAACACCTGTGTGTAACCAGCCCGAACAACAGCTCACTCCAACACCTGTGTGTAACCAACCCATACAATGGGTCACTCCAACACCTGTGTGTAACCAACCCATATAACCAGTCACTCCAACACTTGTGTGTAACCAACACAAACAATGGGTCACTCCAACACCTGTGTGTAACCAACACAAACAATGGGTCACTCCAACACCTGTGTGTAACCAACACATACAATGGGTCACTCCAACACCTGTGTATAACCAACACATACAATGGGTCACTCCAACACCTGTATGTAACCAACACATACACTGGGTCACTCCAACACCTGTGTGTAACCAACACAAACAACAGGTCACTCCAACACCTGTGTATAACCAACACATACAATGGGTCACTCCAACACTTTGTGTTACCAACACATACAATGGGTCACTCCAACACCTGTGTGTAACCAACACATACAACTGGTCACTCCAACACCTGTGTATAACCAACACATACAATGGGTCACTCCAACACCTGTGTGTAACCAACACATACAACTGGTCACTCCAACACTTTGTGTTACCAACACATACAATGGGTCACTCCAACACCTGTGTATAACCAACACATACAATGGGTCACTCCAACACCTGCATGTAACCAACACATACACTGGGTCACTCCAACACCTGTGTGTAACCAACACAAACAATGGGACACTCCAACACCTGTATGTAACCAACGCATTCAATGGGTCACTCCAACACCTGCGTGTAACCAACACATACAACTGGTCACTCCAACACCTGTGTGTAACCAACACAAACAACAGGTCACTCCAACACCTGTGTATAACCAACACATACAATGGGTCACTCCAACACTTTGTGTTACCAATACATACAATGGATCACTCCAACACCTGTGTGTAATCAACACATACAACTGGTCACTCCAACACCTGTGTATAACCAACACATACAATGGGTCACTCCAACACCTGTGTGTAACCAACACATACAACTGGTCACTCCAACACTTTGTGTTACCAACACATACAATGGGTCACTCCAACACCTGTGTATAACCAACACATACAATGGGTCACTCCAACACCTGTGTATAACCAACACATACAATGGGTCACTCCAACACCTGTGTGTAACCAACACATACACTGGGTCACTCCAACACCTGTGTGTAACCAACACATACAATGGGTCACTCCAACACCTGTGTGTAACCAACACATACAATGGGTCACTCCAACACCTGTGTATAACCAACACATACAATGGGTCACTCCAACACCTGTGTGTAACCAACACATACACTGGGTCACTCCAACACCTGTGTGTAACCAACACATACAATGGGTCACTCCAACACCTGTGTGTAACCAACACATACACTGGGTCACTCCAACACCTGTGTGTAACCAACCCATATAACCAGTCACTCCAACACCTGTGTGTAACCAACACATACACTGGGTCACTCCAACATCTGCGTGTTACTAACACATACAATTGGTCACTTTAACACCCATATGTACCTGAAATGAGGGTCCTGATTCCTTGACTGGGGTCAGGTGTTGCAGGGAGTTGATAAGTCTGTGGTGTGAACCCTAACATAGCTTGTGTGTCTAGTCCCATCACACTGACTTTTCCCTCTTCCTCTGAGGTACTTGGCAATGTTGGTCTTACTGGGGGCCGCATGTGGGACTTTCTCAGCTGAGTTGATCTCACCACCCTGTTGGCTGACATATCTGAACGTGTCTTCGGGTGAGCTGTCCAAGGTCGTCGTGGCCGCTCAAGGTCAAGCTGTGGAACATCAGAACCTCCATCTTTAGGTGATTTTTTGGGCCTGGCAGATAAGGGTCGAATTGCAATCCGCCGTTCCGGGTTTATTCTGTACTGACTGGCTTTTGGACTTTGTATCTTTTCTGGATCACTTCCTTTTTCCATCTTTGTTTCTTGCTGAAATGCGGCAGAAATAGAAGTAATTTAACTCTTATCACACAGCATCATATTGAAGGAATATCCACATATTTTGGAATAATTTACTTTATGATTTTGATTTGATATATATATATCTAACTTACTTAGCACTGCTCTAAATAAATGTATTCAGATCTTCAGCATCTGTGGTTCTTCATTTCTCTGGAAATAAAAAAAAAAACACAAAGCAATTTAGAATGAAAAGCAACTGATATTAATACCGTAATTAGAATGAGAGTATGTTAAAACCACAATATGATTATTTCTATCCAAACATCAGGACATTGATCATCCAATTCTCCTAGACCTTCACAGAATCTATAGACCTGCCGTAATCCTCAGACTCAGAGATGTTCCTGTTAACACACAGGTAATGTCTGTACCTAACTTTGACATGTACATATAAACAGGAATTGAAATCACTTCTAAATCATATGTACTTACACTGTTGGTGTTATATGTCAGATTTAGGTGGAAAATTTCACAGCGTAGTCTTTGAACAAAATACTCATCAACGTTAATGGATTATTTTCTTAACAATAAAAAAATCAGGTCTGAATTAAGATTTTAAAGGTTTTTTTCAAAACATCCTGGGTACCTGTGGTAATAATGACATTGATTTCATGTCCGTAGTAAAAATCTATATTTATGACACAGGATTCAAAACATAAAAAATATTGTCGTCTTGTTTTACAATTAAGAGTTTAACTTTTTTACTTTGAGTGTAAAAATAATAATGACATTTTGAATTACAGGAAAATGAATGAAAAAGGTAAGACCATCACACCTCCCCCCACCCTACCTGCCCACGGCGTAACATACAAGTCTTTCTCAGCTCAGATTCTGGCTGACATTTCTCCCTTAAGTTGTCAGATTACTGAGAATCAAGAGATAAAAGCATCATACGCCAACAGTCTGCAAACATATCGCAACAAAATGTTACAGACATGACTGTTTCAAAGCAATTCAAAAGTATACTTCATTTATTATTGATGGCTATCGTAACAGTAACGATGATAAAATTTTGATGAGAAATGTCAACTGTATTAAGTTACAGGAGAAAAACCTAGTGTTTTCCTCACCACGTATATATATGTACATATACAGAGTCTATTGATGACAGAAATATTCTCCTGACTGGACACATATCAATAGCTGAACATTTCCTGGTGTGATATGAAGTCAAATGTGTTCAATACTCATTTCAATATGTCGGTGGTTCTGTTGAAACCTCCCATTTATTTTCATTTGAGAAGGACTCAGATTTACATGGCAGGTAGTGTGGGTGAAGAAGAAAATCATCATCTACCCTCCTGATAAGTTTTAAAGGATTTTGTGTAAATTTTCTTTTATACATGATTTGCCTCAGTTTTCTTGATTACACCAATATTTTCTTGTTTAAAATTATTAAAAATGGCCTTTATTGAAATTCTTACAGTAGTCCTTGTTCAAACATGAATTTAATATCTATGTTACTGGTAGCTTACTGTATGTTGAACAATAAATTCTTATTGGTATTCTGAAGTTTAAACACAAATTTCATTTATTTCACAACTGTGAAACAAGTTCATGTACAAAGTGTGCGTACATGTATATATAATTACTCCTGCAGCTGTTGACCAAGAAGAATTTTTGTAAAACTTGAATACTGCAGAGTAACCTTAATTATTGATCCAATCAAACATTAACATAACATTGAATTTCTCATACAGCAACACAATGCAATACAGAAATGAACGTAAGGAGAATCATACATTGACATTTCCAACTTTACAAAAATACCAAATGCAGATTACTATCTCTCATGTGACATATTGTAAGCACCCCATACACTGAAATCATTGCTGTCTATCGTATGACACACTGAAAGTCTCCATACATTGAAATCATTGCTGTCTATCATATAGCACATTGAAAAAGTCCCCATACATTGAAATCAATGCTGTCTATCGTACGACACACTGAAAGTCCCCATACATTGAAATCATTGCTATCTATCGTATGACACACTGAAAGTCCCCATACATTGAAATCATTGCTGTCTATCATATAGCACATTGAAAAAGTCCCCATACATTGAAATCAATGCTGTCTATCGTATGACACACTGAAAGTCCCCATACATTGAAATCATTGCTGTCTATCGTATGACACACTGAAAGTCCCCATACATTGAAATCATTGCTGTCTATCGTACGACACACTGAAAGTCCCCATACATTGAAAACATTGCTATCTATTAGAGGACAAATTGTAAGCTCCCCATACATTGAAAAAACTTCTATCATATAGCACATTGAAAAAGTCCCCATACATTGAAAACATTGCTGTCTATTGTACGACACACTGAAGTTCTCCATATTTTGAAAATATTGTTATCTATCAAAGAACAAACTGAAAGTTCCCCATACATTGAAAACATTACCACCTAACCTGTGACACATTGACAGTCCCTGTACATTGATAACATTGCTATAATATATCATATGATAAGTTGAAAGCTGCCTAAACATTGAAAACATTGCTGTCTATCACATGACACATTGAAACTCACCATACATTGAAAATATAACTACCAAACCTTTGACACATTGACAGTCACCATACATTGAAAACATTGCCATCTATCATAAGACACATTGAAAATCACCATACATTGAAAACATTGCCATCTATCATAAGACACATTGAAAATCACCATACATTGAAAACATTGCTGTCTATCATAAGACACACTGAAAATCACCATACATTGAAAACATTGCCATATATTATATGACACATTGACAGTCCCTGTACATTGTAAACATTGCTATCTATCACATAACATATTAAAAATCCCAATATACAGAAAACACAAAAAAAAAACCCAAAATCACATGTGAGATTTCAACACCATAATCACCGAGGCAGTGAGCTACTAGGAAAATTCAACAATAGACCACATAATGACATTAAAATTTCCCAAATGCCAGAACTACTAAAACAACAAAGACTCAGAAGAATCAAAGATATAATTCATATGACATTGAAATTTCCAAAACACTTAATGTCAAAATCAAGGATTAAACAACAGTGTACATAAAAGTTCTACAAGTGATTTAGTCTTATTCTGTACGGCAATGGATATTTACTTAACAAAGAATTCTTTCGGGTAAGAAATAAACTAAAACGAGATATGACCAGGATGAATCTGTAAATATATCAGATATTTATAGTTAACTCTCACTGATCAAGCTTCCATTATCTTATATAATATGTTGAATGATTACCTCTCCTTTGCTATCAATATAAGGTGATTTCCACTTCTGTCTGTGATAATTGTCCGACCACCAGAGTTCCAACATTGACACAAAAAGTGTAAAAACTAGTAACATAATACTTCTGATGTTATTAGGAGCTTGAAATAAATTTCCAATAACTGTAAACACCAAACCAATATATTATTAATGCATGTTTTTCTCTTGACCCTTGGGGTCCAATAAATGACCTCTCCTCAGTGGTCAGTTCCTCTGTGTTGCATTTCTCATCGCCCGCTTTGATTAGTTTTCTTGCCTGTTCCAAGAATCTTGGTACACATCTATACAGTAAATATCGGGCAAAAATGTCCAACGATCATCAATTTATCCCTATCTGACTTCTTCATCAATTAATTAAATCTGACCAGGCTGAACCTTGACATTTATCTGACCCTAGAAGGTTTTGTGTACTTCCCAGCAAAAATCATAACTGCCACAAATCAGTGTTTTACCAGAAATATCTACACTTTGGTCAATTAAGCATTGTATTGATCAGCATGATTGGTCAGTCTAGATTTGTTGATCTAGGCATTGTAGTATTACAAAATCTTGTCCTGCAGATTCTCTTATCTATAAATCCTCCAAACAGGTCAGAATTGATTGAAACTAGATTCCAATAACAATATTTTGAACAATTAGATTCATAGTCTCCATTTCCACAGCCATTAGAGCATATTTCTATTTTCTTTTTTTGTGAAGGATTCTTGTTATAGCCAAAGTATCAAAGTCATTGGTTGTTTGCTAACAGTACAACCATGATAGAAATATATTGTATACTTTATAGGCATGAATGTAAAGCATTTATGGTATTAAAAAGAATAATGTAATTTTACAAGGCATTTACAGGAAGGTATCCAGTAATGTTAGTTTCAGCAATTGTGAAATAAAAACTGAAGGTCAAATTTTGATTATTCTGATATAAGAAAAAGATGGTTAAGGGTCTCTGCTACCATATCACAAAGTCAGCAGTTCCTAGGTCCTAGATTCAAGGACAGTAGTGTCTATATGTCCTAGTTTCAAGGTCAATGGTTCCAATGTCCTAGTTTCAAGGTCAGTGGTTCCTATGTCCTAGTTTCAAGGTCAGTGGTTCCTATGTCCTAGTTTCAAGGTCAGTGGTTCCTATGTCCTAGTTTCAAGGTCAGTGGTTCCTATGTCCTAGTTTCAAGGACAGTGGTGTCTATGTTCTAGTTTCAAGGTCAGTGGTTCCTATGTCCTAGTTTCAAGGTCAGTGGTTCCTATGTCCTAGTTTCAAGGTCAATGGTTCCTATGTCCTAGTTTCAAGGTCAGTGGTTCCTATGTCCTAGTTTCAAGGTCAGTGGTTCCTATGTCCTAGTTTCAAGGACAAAGGTCCTTGTGATCTAGTTTCAAGGACAGCAGTGTTTTTGACCTTATTTGAAAGGACAGTGATGTCTCTATAAATAATGACCTTGATTTAAGGAAAAGAGGTGGTTATAACCTTGTTTATGGATAGCTGTTTCTATGACATTGAAGTCAAGGACAGTGTTGATTGCAGCTAGTTTCCTTCTTCTGGACTGTTTCTTCCTTTTGTTTAAATTTTATAATCTGTACATTTTAACACCTCACTTGTACAGGTCTTCTGTTCTCACTTTGATTTGTCTCGTAGCATGCAGTCATGGTGCCAAACTAGACAAATAATCTATCCTCCTGGTGGTATGCCATATGATGGTGCCTTACATTTCTTCATCTCTAAGTGGATCTTAGTCATGAAACATACTTATATACTGCAGTGTAAACAGAAATGACAACAAATTCTATACAGTTATCCTGAAGTTATTCCTCAGAATTTGAATCAAAGCTTATGTTAACTTATTGTAGGAAGCTTCTGTCAGCCACATGGAAATCACACTCTGTGTTTGCTTAATATATGTAAAATGTTGAAATTATTAATACAAAAATGTATATAATAGATGGTAAGTAGTGCTGCAGGTGCATGATAACAGCATACATATGTATGATGTCTGTTATAGAAAGGTTATTAATTCAAAATATTGTAGAAAATGGGGTTAATTATTTCACAAACTGTAACAAGTATTGGTATAATATGTAGCATTTCTTTTTCTTAGTCTCTTTTAATTAAATATACATTTACCTTTGGAAATAAAAACTGCGAACACTTCTGTGTTATCCTAGTCTGAAGGGTTCTAACTTTCTTAGTCAACCCACACAGAAATAAAATTTCTGAGATATAGTCGGAGCCCTTCAGGATCAGAAACAGTCATAAACCTTGAGGCTAAGAGATAGTTAAAACCAAGGCTTGTTTACTGCTTGTGCTCGTAGTTTATATCCATTATCCATTTCAATATACATACTTAACTATTCAGTGAAATACAATTTATACAACTTGCCTGATTCTACTCATCAGAACTTCAAAAACTGTTAATAGATCACCCATCATGATAAATAAGTATTTACGATTGAAACTTTACGTAACCACTGTATAGTACTATACCACTGTATTATCTTATATTTTAATAAGCGTATGTAAATACATCTATCTAGTAAGTCAACTGCTTGGTACACAGTCCCTAACCAGTAAGGTAAATATTGACAAACAGCAATTTGAATTCTATGTACACATAGCTGCCAACTTAACAGATCCTTTCTTAACTCATTCTTAATGTCCCATGGTTATGACTTCAAAAGTTTATGTGATAAGTCTTTACCGGAATATTTATTGCAAGAAATATTCTAATCATATTTTACTTCCGTTTGAATTCAAATGATAAAAAAAATTTCTGTTTAACTGATCCAAACGTATTATTTTTTACATTGACTCAGCAAAATACACAGAGAGAGGAAGGTGTGTTTGGCTGAGTTTATGACAAGTTAAACATAAAGCATTGAAGTGACTTGTGACAATGTTTATACATATACACAACACATCACCTGGTCACAATAACATGATTTCAAGCACATACAAATACCAACCGAAGCTATAGTCAAATATATGATAAGCAATAATTTGCAGGGCTATGAGCTATTTTTATTAATAAAAATATCACTGTATAAGTGACTTAGTCACAAATCATATATGTTTATGGCACAACAAATAACAAGAATTATATAACTCAGTTAATTATAAATAAATACACATTTCTCTGATGAAAAATGCCATACATGATCAGCTCCATAATTACAAACAATGATTAGATTAAATACAAATATTGAACATTAATGTCACTGAAATATCAACGTTCAAATTTCATTTTCTTTATAAAGAGAAAATTTACTTTGTACCATCCAACTGAAACATCCATGTACACCGTCTATACAAAAATTACTGAACAATAATCTCCCCTAAAGTTCCCCTTTATGAGATGGTCAGGAGGTCAGGGGTCAGTAGTCAGGGTTGGCGTGGATAAAGTCAATATATCTGCTGTAGAGAAGTCGAAGGAATAAAAAGGCAATTACCAAAACAGCAGCAAAGTCATAAGGAAAATTATCATAACAAACAAATCCAAAGGAAAAGGGACAAAAAAATATTCAGATGTCTGACCACTGACCACTGACCACTGAACAATTAGGAGTAGGGAAACAAACTCGCCCCACTCCAAGACTGATCGGACAACAACAAAAAGAGGGACACCAGTGTAACTATTCGCTTCATACCACCCAAAATATCATTATTTTTGAAAAATTTATTCAGAAATGATAAATAGTGAATGGTTTTATTCCAGCATGACTAAATGGTAACTATTCGCTTTATACCACCCAAAAAATCATTATTTTTGAAAAATTTATTCAGAAATGATAAATAGTGAATGGTTTTATTCCAGCATGACTAAATGGCGTTTTATTATCAGGCATGAAATGACATCAAATCTACAAAGTCATAATGCCTGCGTTGTTTGTTTGCATCTGATACAAGGCCAAGCTCTTCAAGACTATTGATGTATGTGGTCTATGTCACTATAGGCAGGTGTATCAATGAAGTGAAAACAAACAGTAGGGAGTCTTGCTTTGAAATCTAAGCTTCTTATAGACAAAGAGTGAGTGAGATCCGATACGGAAATTATTATTTTTCATTTTTGTTTTTCACTCAACCTATAGTAAGTTAATAGGATTGTAAGCAGCCTCACAATTCTATCTAAGCAGTTTTGTCATGAGTGTGTGAATTTGTATACAAAGTGTAAATGAAATTACAACAGGAGTTTCATATGGTGAAGTATGTACCCTTTACCACACAGTGTTTTCAATTATATTGTTTAGTACAGTAAGGGATCATGTTTTGAAAGATTCTAGCCTGAAGCAAACTTTGAAAATATTTTGACTGCCTGGAGGACAAGTGAGCTGCAGACTGAGACGCAGCAACTGTCATCTACTCATAGGTCATTTTAAATAGTCAAGATGACAGGGCTATAACATGCTGAACTAACCAGTATGTTACTATTCAAACGAAACATCTTGATCCATTCCAAAATCACAGGACTCAAAAACTGGTATACTACAACCCTAGAACTAAACTTAAAATATATTTACCAAATAGCTTAGAGTCATGATAAAGGCTTGCTGGGATGAAATGATATTAAGTTTGTTCAAATGAAAGGCTTTGACCTTCTTTCAAGGTCAAAAAGGAATAAAATGCTTTAAAAACTTCAAACAACTATTCCATAAAGAAAATCTTTATCATAGGCAAGCAAAAAGGAAGGTTAATAGGTCCATTGGGCAAATACAATTACGTTAAAAACATTCAGTTTGTGTCAATTAGCTGAAAATGTGTCTTCAATAAAGATGATACAGCTGATACAGATGATATGAAGGAATAAGACGTCCTCACTGATGCTGTCGATGGGCACAGCTTGAAGGTCAAAGGGATTATTGAACACTTGCCGAGATCTATGTGTCGTCAGTGAACCCTCAGATTGATTTAGCCTTTTGAGTTAAGCACACAAACAACACTGACCAAATTTGGTCTCACAGATTAGTATTGATCCAACGGATGGCTATTACAGCATTGGTTCCCTTCGTTCAATGAAGTGCAGGCCACAAGTAAAGTGGCTACAGATCAACCTAATGGACAAAACCTGCGTCACAACATATTAGGTAATTGCACGCAAACCTCAGCAATGCCTGAACTGTGATTTAGTCTAAAATGATTTGAGTTCCTAATCAATCAAATTAATTCTACTTGTGATATGTACACTTCTCAACTGTTTCTCTGGGACGATTGGTAAATTTCTGTCAGAGGCCATGCTGATGAACTTTTCATCAATGTTGTGGATATACATTTAAAAAGCAAGAAAGGACTGTGTAAAGTATATAACGAATTGGAAACATGGTATGGTCAAGCACTCATGGACATACAAATGAAATTCACAGCATTGATATCTCACTGGAATTCATCTTGGACTTTGTTATGTTTGAGACTTAAACCCAAAAATAGCAAAGAAGATTGAAGAAAACCTAGGCCTGTTTTTGATGTGGTATAGTACTGGAGAGAACGTGCTTTTTCAGTTCCTTGCTGTCACAGTAAGTTCTGTTTTCATGTGACAAGTATTATGAGTCTGTTAACAAAGACTATAGCTTGATTTTGACAAAATTCCAAGATTTTTGAGCTTGTTTAATTAGTAATATATTCCTTAGTATGCTTGATACAAGTTACACAGCGATCTTATGTTTTTGAAAGACCCTCTAATGTGAAAGATCAGATTTTGGTGTTTATTGATATGTAAGTCATCTGTACCGCTGATGACAGAATCATGAATACATATACTGTTGTAATCATCTTAGGGACATTCCTAAGGGACATCTTTGTCTGGTCCACCAGCAAACCTGCGATTATCTATCTATTAGGCTAGCTGTCATATTGATGTGGATACTCGTCAAGCCAAACACAGCAAGGTACATTGTATCATATGGTAGATATGTATATAAGCTGTGTTTTTTTCAGTGGTACGTATCACACTTTTATATTATCATTCAACTAATATATTCAGTACTTTATACCTTTATTCCCGTCAACAGAGATCATCAGGACTTAACCTTTTTTTCTCTTACTTACTTATCGTTGTGTATGTATACACCTAAGATGGCTATTAGGTCTCTCCACTAACTACTGGGCTGCTATACCTGCCCTACAGTGTTCCACTTATGCCCAGCCTCCTTAATTTCTGTCTCTACAATTCTCCTCCATGTCTCTCTTGGTCTATCAGGTCTTTCTTTCCAGATCAGGTGCCCACTTCACTGATCTTCAGCCAATACAATCTTCCTCCATTCTCAGTAAATGCCCCAGATATCTCCACACCTTGTGTTTTTATCTCCATGTTGATGTCTCCTATACCTGTCCTCTCAGCTACCTCTGGCCTGATCCTGCCACCTCACTCCATGAATTCTTTTCAAACAGCCTCCTTCCAACTGTCTCAGCCTGCTCTTTCTTTCCTTGTTGGTTTTCAATGTTTCTGCTGCATGTTGTGACACTAATCTCACATTGCTTTTGCCTTCTTTGAGAGTTACCTTGATTCCTACATGTTGCTAAGGTTTTGAAATGCTGTTGATGTTTTGCCTAATGGATGTTGACCTTCACATTACTGTTGATGTTTACACACTCCCCAAGGTGACACAATGTCTCTATTTACTCCACATTTCCTCATCTGCGCTGATTTCCTGGTGTTCATCCTCTTTAATTTCAGGACTACTGTAATCTTCCTGCTCTTTTCCTTTAACTTCCTGGTCTTTTCTATCTGCTGTTACATGCAACTCATGTCATCTGTGAAGTCTATATCTTAAAGACACAATGTAAATGTCAAATGAATTCTATGGGGCTACTCTGTCAATTGTTTCATCTTCCGTTCAATACACAAAAGGAACATAAGGGGTGAAATGCCACACCCCTGTCTCACACCATATTTTATAAGAAACCATTTGGATGTTGATCCTTTATGTCACTGCGTATCACAATCCATCATACATGTCTTTGATGTTACCAATGATCTTTCTCTGGTTTCCATAAGCATTTTAAATCTTCCCCATCATAACCCCATGTCTGCTGTCAAATGCTCTTGTCACTCCACACTCTGCTTGATGACTTTCCACAGACAGAAGATATTGACCTTCTGAACCCATCCTGCTCCTTCTTTTGTTGTTTTTCAGCTTCGTTATTGCAGTCTTGATCTCCTTCCTTGAACATCTGCTTGTGTCAATATCCTGTTGTTGACCAGTCTTTAAAGTTGCTGTAACTTCTGGGTCCTCTCTAGTTAACACAGCACTGAAGTGTTCTCTCTGTCATTCTGCTTGTTTCCCCTTCATAAGCTGTTACCACTACAGTGTTTTGCTATGTGATTTACAGAGGTGGACATCTTCCCACACAACTGCTTGGTGATGTTACACTGTCTTCCCTATACACTTCCCTTCTCTGCCTTCTCCTTTTTGTATTTCTTCCTGTCTTCTTTATCACATGCCTTCATCCTCTTGTCCACTTCAGTATAGTCTTTTCTCCTCTATCACGTATCTGCTTCATCTGGACAAGTGTGTATCATTAGTTTCAATTTCTTCTTTTCCTCAACAAGAGTTCAGTTCTGTCCAATACCCATCCCTTCCTTTTAATGTTTTTGGATCCTGTGTATGCAACTCTCATATTCTCACGCTAATTTGTTGTACTTTTTCTCAGATTTCCTAATTTATCATTAATATTTACACAGAAACTCCTCTTTATATCCACCTTTTGGACTTTTCTGATTTTTTATGCTCTATGTTGCCATTGCGAGGTCTGTGTTAGGATATGGACTTCCTTAGTCTGGAATATGGTTACACCAATTACCAGACTGTTGTATATATAGAAATCAACAAGCCACTCTCTGTTGCTATTCCTCACACTCTAAAATCTTTGCCATCCCATCACACACTGGATACTAATACTGAACCACTTTAATGGTTATGTTGCCCATAGCGCTAGCAGTCAAGACATCGTCCACCAGAGGAGATAAGGTGATTCCATCAAGATCTTCATATAATTTATCCTTTCTCTTTGTCTTGCTATCAATGATAGAGGAATAATGATGAATCACTGTGAGATCATGGACAAACACAGCAGATGTGATCACGTACGACATTACATTCCACTAGAGGTCTGCGTAGCTGCCATGCTCATGATCCTCCTTGATGCAATCCATCATCGGTCCTAACCAGCATATCAGGGCTTCTGTGTTGTGAATGAAGTACCACTATCTAACTGATACTTGCTAAGAATACCTACACCACACCACTCCATTTCATTTTCCACATGTGATAGCCTACCTGTCTCGTACAATGTATGAACATTCCAACATTCTGTCACTGATACATGCTTTAGAAACAGTTTGGAGTTTTCCGAAATGTTTTCACTTATCATGCGCTGCCCTTTGACAGAAGTTTCCGCCTACCTACTGTCATGGATGGAACCAATTTGAATTCCATGAATCTGTTTCCATAGTTGGCTGACTAATGCCTATTAATGTGCTTCTCTACCCTTAAGGAACACAACATGAGGGAACAATATTATGTAAATAGCTGAAACAGTATTGTCACATCATGTGCAGAATGTTAACCATGCCAGAAAACTCTTATATGATTGCCATCCCACTAAAAAGAGGAGATAGGATGTATACATTGAGTAGTAACTCTGAGACAACAATGAACTCTGATAATAAGTCGATACATATTAATATATATATAAGAGTAAATTGAAGACTTAATAAGTTGGAGAAACTCAGAATCAATTGTGATTGTTTAACTTCTATCTATTCCTATAGCATCTCCTGACATAACTTCATGTATCCAGCTGTTGAGTAAAAGACACATGGATCCACCATAGTACAGACTACAGCGTTGGCTCTATATTCCTTGTATCTTTGTATATTTCTGTGGTCATTTCTCAACAATTCTTTTTTATCTAGAATGACTGTTCCAATCACTGGGTTCTTTAGATATCAAAGTTTAATTATCAAAAAATGCATGCAAACAGTTACTCCTTTAGGTTACGTTTAATTGATTTATGTCAATATTGTTATGCAAATTGGAATTTAATTCATTTGTTCTTTCTTTTTTGGGAAAGATACAATGCAGCTGAAGTGATATATTATATTATAAAAATTATATAATGCCGTTCCTGAAGTGTGTGCTCTGAAATTAGTTATACCATAACCTCAAACTAGAATCTATAAAGATCGCTTAAAGATTCAGATAGCATATTGAGCTGAGGTAAGTTGTTTATACTCAACAAATTTTGTCAAGATTTTAAATTAAACACATCAACTAAAATTAATTGTACTTTATTACAATTTCTGCAGCATTGTGGATGACAGAATTAAGATATCACAATAAACATTACCATTTGTGTTGTCAAATGGTTTTTGATAATCTTTAAAAAGGTATAATTCCTTGACTAAAAAAATAAGGAGAAAGCTATTTCATTTTGAAAGTGATGTAGTTTTATATGAAGTACTGTTGTAATAGATCTAGTATATATGTATATTTAAACAAGTGACAATATACTTGTGTAGTAAGTGTAAATCCTGCCCATGTAATGTGTGTCTTACGAAGGTAGACTGATCCACTCACACAGGTGATCCTGTCATGATAATACTTTGGCCTCTCCTTATAATCCTATTGACTCAACCATCTAGGCATAATAAATCACCCTTATGATCATCTTAAGGAATCTACATTACTGGTATCACCTTAAAAAGTAATCGAGAATGAATTTTCACAGTTTTATTACATAGTGTAAGATTTTTTGCTGGAGAAGTCAAGAATAATTGGAGAGAGATTCTTAACAATTTTCTACATCATGTACACTTCTACTAATCCAATACATGAATTGGCTTTAGATTCACACTTTAAACAGAAAAAAATATCTCACATTAAGGGAATATGTCTGTGGTTCCCAACAATAACACTACCTATAACTGCAATATTTATTGATTTATTTTTTCTGCATGTAAAATCATTCCAGTATCATAAAGGAATTTTGCCAGCTGTATTAGTAAGTAACCTTGGGTGTGTAAATACTAAAACACATACCTTGGTAAAAGTGGAAGTACAATATGCACAAGTGTATACTGAATACACAAGAGCTGATATGTTACAGACACATATTATTTAGAAACACTGAAATGTGATTTTTTTTTTACATCAAGTGAAAATTTAAGTCATAGATTAACCTTTATGATAAAACAATGTCAAGGAGATCTGGCTAGAAACCTTTGCATTTTTTTCTTTAGTACTTCAAGAATGTCTGTATCTCATCTTCTAATTCTATAATTCCACATAAGCTTTTGGACCTGAACTTTGATTGACTAGCTGGTAGCTTTACTTCATACATTCTGCAGTAGTCCAAATCATTCTGACTTTATATCAATTATTTTGTTTCATATCAGTCTAGAGCTCACTCAGGATCAATATAAAAAGTTGATAAAATTTCAGAATGATCTGAACAAATTCTGTTGTTGCTTAACTAAATTTGTCCTGACATCTAAGTCACTTTGTTATGAAAAAAGATCAATTAATTTTTTTTTCAATATGTAATATTTTGCTTGGTAAATAAGTCTATTCATTTAAAGACTAATTCAAAAGCATTTAAAAAATAAATCATTTAAGAAGTGAAATTGAAAGCATTGTATCAAAAGAAACATATGAAGTAATAGATAATATGAAGATCAGAGTTAAATATTATTCTTGTTAATAAACTGAATTTCATAACAGATTTTGAAGTTTTGAATTTGTACAAATTTACAAGCATTGACCATGATTACTGAAGCTAATTTAAAGGTACATGTCTGCCATCTTGCAGTAGAGCCCTTCCAATAAAAAACAGCCTATTTTCATTTCTAGTTGATAAAGTTCAAATTTGTGTATTTAGAATTGATTAGTAATGTCAAGATAAAAGATAATCAATGGAAGATTATTATCATTGTATTGATGTTAAAAATAAAAATGTAGCTACTTGGATTTTCTAAAGTGTAAATATTTTTATTTAATTTTCATTCTTTTTCACCTTATGATGTTTGATCAGTATGGTATACAAAAATTCATAGCAATCTTAAATATCTCCTCTATGTCTATAGAACAAAACTTCTGTAACATTTGTATATAAATTGTAGATACTTAAACTAACTTTTTGACCCATGTCCCAGCAAAGTCTCTTTTGACAGATAAAATTGTACATGTGTTTTAGTTATTTTCAAGTTCATAAATAGTGAAAGATTCAGCCATATTTATTTGCATCATAGAAAAGAAGTTAACACTTTATTTTGAATTGACATGTGTTGTAATGTCAATTACACAGTATTACAATAGTTTAGTTGATTCAACTTTAAATTTGAATTATTTAAACATATTAGATTCTAATAAATCGTGAAATTTATTATTCATCATACAACCAAAATTATATATTACACAATGTAATTTATTTAAATCCGCACATACCATCGCCTTCGTTTCGTTTGAATACAGTTGTAAGTCTCGTTCTGTTCAACTCAATGATGTTCATGTAAACTTAGAAACTGTTTCATCATATCATGATATCTTACTTTCACTTTACTTGTATGACAGCCAATCAATACTCACGATCTTCGTGCTTCTAAATCCCTAGCGCATCAGGTGTTGAGCAATAAACGGCTGCATATTAGTCCGATCGATATTCCAATCCACCTGCCACAGTCCTCTCTCTATACGTGTGTGTACATGTGAACTTCAACTCTATCACCAATGTAAACTAACTCAGAAGGGCACTTCCGGTGATAACGTCACTATAACATGTGCACACAACATAGACGTCATCAAAACATAAGAGTTCCATTTTTTGTCAGATGTGATACCACTCGTCAAGATGTTTACAATAACATAAACAGTTTTGTTGGAATCGGTAAGTGTATGATCATTTATCAACTTTTATAATAATTACTGATTCTGTGCCTAACTTCAGAAAAAGATCATTGTGTAGGCCTAAGGGCCTTTGGGTATTGTAATGTGAAGCAGGGATCACGATCAGGTGATCACTAGTGGCTGGAATCTGACGGGCCATGGGGGATACACACTTTCATCATCAATGTTCCTACGTCACGGCACTGATGTCTTTGTTTACAAACAGAGGTCACTCGGCTTTGCCATATTTCTGCATCAAACTCCGGAATTTTTGTAATTAACTTAGTAGAACTTGTCATTTTTTTACGCTGCAGGTTAACGTTCTATATTACAAAGTTTCTACAACAGTTTTATAATATCCACGGGACGAACAAGTAAATACCCAAAAATGAAAACATCAGGAACGCAGTGGATTTCTGACCAAATACGCACCATAACCATCTTTAATGAAATATTCTGTGAAATTTGATTCACAGTATATATCCCCAATCTTATTACACTAAGTTGATTATAACATATTTGTCACATGCATTAACACTAACTTACCGAAAATCACATTTAATTATATGGATATGTAGTCTTATAAATTATGTATTTCTGAGTGATAAACAAATGTGACAAAACATTTAGTGATAAAAATGATTTATTCTGAAGTTTAAGGATCAAACTCTTCCTTCCATGAATATTGTATTTATTGTGTTCCTTTCTAGTTTATGGTGTATTGTTTTTCCTAGTCTATCTTTTTGAACAATCCCTGTAGGCTTGCCAAGTAACATACTAATTGATCAGTCTTGTTTAGACAAACTCTTGTTGTCTGCACACGCGATGAAGCATCTTGGTCAGTGAGACTATTTGTTACTATGTCTTTCATGTTACTATCTGCCATTGTCACAAAGCATTGCTGGGAATTCCGCTTCCATGTCACCACTTCATGACTCATAGTATAAATGAAATTTTTCACTTTTGCCATTAAACGTAACACGGTTACGATTTCAGCATATTGTAACAGCTTTTGGAACTAACTGCTACTATCAATCCTGGTTTTCCAATTGGTGGAAATATTCCAACTTGTGGTAGAGTCTTGTGCTGTAAACAATGTTGCCATCTTTCAAAACAGTGTCATGAATGCATACTGCCCCTAATTTGAAACAATCAAGTATTATACTAAGAACTTACTAAAATTGACAGACGAGGTATTCATGAAAACAATCAGATTGTGATTTGTGTCAATAACAAGCTAGTATTGCTCTGGTTTGCAGTGGACATTCGAGGCAGGACAATAATAGTTATGTTTAAATATGTGCAATGCAACTTTCCTAAATCTATCCATGTCAAAACCGATCACCACTTGAAACCAAACAAAATGGCAATGTACAGAAGATATCATCTTTATTACAGTAATAAAAACAATTTCAATATCGATCTCTTTCAGTTCTGAATACAGAACTGATATAATGTCTATGGCCATTGTGCTTCACCCATCATTGTCCACCATGCACAGTGTGTACATTTTTGACATTTTCAACTTCTTCTCAAGTTCCACCGGTTGGATTGAGCTCAAACTTGCATGAAATGATCCTGAGATGGTCCTGATCAAATATTGTCATTTTTCGGGTATGTCTGAAACCCAAGGTGACTGCCATGGCCTCTATCTTGAACAAAATTGTTTTAAACTTCTTCAAGTTTCACCAATTGGATTGAGTTCAACTGAACAGTCCAAAAATAGGTAACACTTGTTAGAATTACCAACTCCTCACCACAATCTACCATTTGCATCATAGTAAACAGCTTCTTAGTAAGTTAGTAGAAAAAATAACCCTTCTCCCTGCTAAAAAATCAGTGAGTCCCTTCTTTAATGTTAACATCACCATGTAAATTGTGACCATATATGCACTCCTTTTCCATGAATACAAATTTACAAATGGCAAGTATTGAATTTGAGTACAGAAATCAGGGAAGATATGACTGCAAGCAGTGCTGTGACCCCGATGGCAGGTCAGTGATGGACAGAGAAATGCTTATGAAATAGGATAACACTAAAATAGGGATCCATTTGCAATTAGAATCAGAACAGACAAACAAAGTTACATGGTAGTTCTTTTGACACAGTTTCTAGCCACCATTAATAGGATGATTTCATCGCAGTTCATTTTAACTGTCAAATGAGTTCCAACAGATTGAAATAAAGGCAATTTTTGTTGAGGAGATGGATTGATATCCCGTACAAGTATAAACTTAATGTAAATGTGAGTATTTGTCACCTAATCTTGGTTACATAAATAAGTTAAGTGCTGTGTCATGGAAAAATATGGAAAAAGCTAATATTGGAGTTTTATGAAAAGCGACTAGGTGTATAAATGTCTATCTTTACAAATTTTTGTCCTCAAAGCACTTGGTTGCAATTATTAGAGTATTTTCTGGATTATAAGCAGCGGAAAAAGAACCATAGACTGAATGAAAAAATGAAGAGTATCATCATGACATCAGTTCCAGACCGTTATGTATTTCAGAACAGACATTTTGTCACTGCATATCACATACACCGTTGACTGCATTACCTTGCACCCTGATAATTTTGGTTGCTCTAATATGCCATGCTTTCAGAAAGAATAAAAAATAGTGATTTAAACCAAGGATACCAGTACGCCAGTACAAGACGTCCGTTTTTTATGAGTACCTTTCCATCACATGTTTGTGACTGATACATATCGTTTAAAACCATCATTTGCAACTGTATACCAGATGATTTTAAGATTGAAATAAAGACAACATTCATGTGGATTTGATTAATCATACCTTTTAATATGATTCACAATGATATCTTCTGCATTTTCATTGTTGCTTTGGAAGCCATAGCAGAAGTTTGCAAGGACCTGATGCATCTTGGGATCGATAAGTCATCAAGTCAAATTCAAGAATGACTGCCATGCTTGTTTATGATAAGAATGGCATCGTATAACTTACAAGAAATAAATGTGACTATAAGAATTTGGTCAGCATGCAATGGCCTTTGTTGATATTTAACAGTACAGACACTGATAGAGATATTGTTAAATAAACTGTACATACCGACATGCCCCTATATCTGTACGTAGACAATCTTTGAAAGCTCCCAAGCCACAGGAGTTTGATAATTGCTATTTTATGTTATTCAAGCACATCAATAAAATAAAGGATTATCGGTGTATAAATCATTTGCAAACTTATATGAAATGTTTCACTGACAACCTTGATAAATTGCCTTTTGTTGTCTGTTATATCAACGAACTTTGGTCAATGTGAAGGTTACCATATCATAACAAAATGGTGCGGCTTACATCCCGGTGCATCTTATATGTGGATCAAATCGAAAAAAAAATTGCTGGAATCCAGCCCTGTGAAAATACAGCTTGCATACAATATTGAACTGTAACATTTCCCATCTTGATCAAAGCATGATCTGCTGTTTTTATTCTGTATCAACAACAAAATGGCCTTTGGAATTTGAATTGAATTGCCTATAGAATTGTTCAATTTTTAAGATTTTCTGTTCCATCAAATTCATTTTAAACACAAGAGAATTTCTTTTTCACTCTTTAGTTTATATCATTAGTCATTATGATGTTACGTGTCCTGTTACATAATACGAGCCAATACAAAGTAAAAACTTGGATGACCATTAAACCTGAGGGCTGATATTTTTGGGACACAGATATGCAAGTCATGGAGTCCTGTATTTCCTGCAATAGGACACACCAGTTTGAAAATCTACTTATTTCTTCATTTCAGTAATTAGATTTATCAACCACTTGAAATAGAAGTCTGAACTTTCAAAATATCCAACGAAAAGCACCATTGTTTTTCAAAGTTAAGAAATAAATAAAAACTAATTCAGACACTTATGTATTTCTAATGTGAAGTAAAATTTGCTAATTATGCTAAGACAAAAGTCAAATTCCAAAGATGATTCAAAGTTTTTAAAATACAAAATATTACAAAATGGCCTCAACCACAAAGACTAATTTTCCATCAAGTTTGGATACGAGTAACAAATGCCAAAAGTAACTGATGGTGGTTGTTCACCAAAGTGTGTAAATGTTACTCATAAGATCACAGAACAATATGAACAGTTATCTGAGTGACCGAATAACTTAATCAACATTGATGACGTTTTTAAGTTATTGTTAAACCATCAAGATATAGACTTAAATTTACTCATCTGTATGTATATTTACCTGATCACCTGACATTGTACATGAAGTGTAGTGGTCCAAAGGCCACATTCATACACAGATAGCATATTGGCCTAATTCAATGGGGATGAGTTAGTGATGTACAATGTATATATATAGACCATAGTAAACAACAAACATTCAGAGTCGAACTTGTCACATACATGTGTTATGACATCTATATAGGTTTTACCAAAGTTCATTATCACAGATACACAGATGACATGATATTTGAATGGAAAATTTCAAAGTGTACAAATATACATTGATATCTGTGTGTATATATATATATATACATGTAAATTCTTAAGGGTTAGATGGCCTGTCAACTTGATCAGATGCTTAATCATCAGGTGATGTAGCTTATTATGAAACCTAGTTATTATTTGTTACAAACCATTTATGTTTCAAGGTAAGTTAAATGTAACTAGATTAAATTTATTTCAGTTCTAAAAATTATTAGAAATATTTACACAGTTATAAAATTCCTTTATTACAAAATGACAATTCACAGCAGTGAGCTGTCAAAGTTAACATATGATGTATATGGTTCTGTTTTGTATTTAGCATATGAGTAACTTATGGCGACCATATACTGCAATGTGCATATCCAATTAATTTTCTCATTTTCATTAGCAAAGATATGGTATCTAGAAACTACTTCTAGTGATGATTTACATGGCAAGTTTCAATTTTAATGCTTGTGCCTTGTGGTGAGGATACATAATACCATGTATAAAACGACTGATTTTTACAGACGCTACTCATAGGATCATATTTCTTTAGCTTTATTATTTGATCGAGAGTCAACACATTACACTAGACTAGTCTTAGCAATTAATTATGACTTTTAACATGGATGCCTGTAAAAGAATTAGAAAAATTATGAGGAAAATGGATATTTATATACCTTATTATGATTACTTTTAATTTTGTTTGAATGATATATTATAATTATGTGTAATTTTGTTTGGATGATGTGTTGTGTAAAGTGCCATATGTTTATATATATATACACACGTATTAATACATATTTATTAAATTAATTGTTCAAGGTAAAATTGAAATTCTTTTTATTGTTAAAACACGTATCATCCAAGTAATTCCCTAAGGAAAGTCTTTTTTTGAGTCTTCATGAGAAATTCAGTGACGTTAGTGATAATTTTAACCAAAGTATTGTAAGTGATAATTTATAACTATTTTTAGAATAAAATCAACAAAATTACTAATGATATAAGGACCTGTACATTAGGATTGTGTATAAAGTTGTGTGTAAATCCTGTGGTGGCGTGATGCTGAAAGTCAGGAAATTTCCTGGAGTTCGTGTTATATATAAAAATATGTGCACGGACAGAAGCTCAATTCTAATATGTAGAGGGAGGGCTGAAGTACTAAGTAGGTGATTGCTTTTGTTTATACATGTAGCAAGTTTTTTTTAAAGTATTGTTGAAATACAAGGTGTCAATTGTAATGCATGTTATGAAGGATATTTCTACAAAGAAACTTTGCAAGAAGATAAAAGGTGAATACTGTGTTTTGTATATATACATGAAGGAAGTTTGCATAGTATAAGGAAACTCAAATTAGATCTGTCCCTGATTTGTACGGTCTGAACAGTCAATTTTTTCTAATTTCCCTTTTGCTACCAGTTGTTAGTTTGCAATCTACATAGACAATGTACAGTAGGTCTACATGTACGTATTTCTACAAAATGTACACTCTACATATACATGTACATATTTCTATGGATAATGTACACTCTACATATACATGTACATATTTCTATGGATAATGTACACTCTACATATACAGTAGGTTCTACATGTACATATTCCTACAGATGATGTACACTCTACATATACAGTAGGTCTATATGTACATATTTCTACAAAATGTACACTCTACATATACAGTAGATCTACATGTACATATTTCTACAGAATGTACACTCTACATAAACAGTAGGTTCTACATGTAACAGTAGATTCTACATGTACATATTTCTACAGATAATGTACACTCTACATAAACAGTAGGTTCTACATGTAACAGTAGATTCTACATGTACATATTTCTACAGAATGTACACTCTACATATACAGTAGATTCTACATGTACATATTTCTACAGATGATGTACACTCTACATATACAGTAGATTCTACATGTACGTATTTCTACAGATGATGTACATTCTACATATACAGTAGATTCTACATGTACATATTTCTACAGATGATTTACACTCTACATATACAGTAGATTCTACATGTACATATTTCTACAGATAATGATTGATTGTAAAGCATGTAGACATGACAAGTATATAAAACCCAATGTTTGTCTATAAACTTTTCAAATGTGTATACTGTCAGTGTACTGTAAATATGCTGCCTACTTACTCTCCTATAGAGCTAATTATTGTTCATGTACAAAGTATTAACAAACATAAACATAAGTTCTTATTATTATGTCACCACTGGCTACACACATATGTGCACATTTTTAATATTTTTTAATTTATTTGGCTGTATATTTATAATCATTACTGTTTGAAAAATAGTATAAGAACCTTGTACGCTAAGCACAGACATTTAATTTATGTAATAACATACTGTCTTTTTTCTTCTTTCAGAATACATCTGATTAATTAAAAGTAAGGAAATCTCATTCAGCAGATTGTCAACAACTGTGATTAAACTGTGGGACTGATACAGAATATATTATTGATAATCATGGCGTCCTCGTTAACAACGCCCACAATTATACTAGAAGCCAGTCCCATCATACAGCAGCCCATCTCAATAGCCAATCAGGACTTAAATAATGTGTCACTTGACAGTGATTATTCTGATGCTGAGGAAGACCTGACCATGACTACAAAACAGGCAGAGAGGAGGACAACATTACGTAAACCTTTATTTTTCAAAAGAGTAAGTTTTTTTAAGTTCTGGCTGTTGTGAAATGATATATCAGTTGCAGGCTAACAGGAAAAAAAAGTGTTCATCATTTTTAAATGAAATGAAAAGTCGTATAAGATCTTGGATGTATGGAGATATTCTTATATGTCAACAAATACATTTATATTATGTAGTTGTAGGGTGCTAATAGTACCATTAGTACTGTTCTTATAACTGTGTGTGTCCCATCTAGGTGGAACATTTTTGCCACTTCACTTGCCCAATCACAAGTTGACATCATCAGTGTTGTCTTTATTTATTCAGCGGCGACAGACATAACATTGCTGCATAATCAGGAAAACATTTGCGGAACTTGTACGTCGTGAATTGATTCAACATTATATGGAAGTTCAAATAAGTATGATAAATGTTCATTTGATCCACAGACAAAGTTGTCAAAACAGTCCAGTATAGAAGGTGAGGAGGAAGATGAGGTCGACCAAGCACTGAGTGGAAAGTCTTCACCCAAGATTGACTTTCTAGCAGGCACTTGTAAGGCAGCAGAGCAGGCAGAGGAGTTTGTGAAAAAGGTGTGGGCAGGGGCGTGGCGAGTTGTACATCACCACTCCCTGCCAGACTGGCTGAAAGACAATGATTTCCTACACACAGGCCACAGACCCCCCACCAACTCATTCTTACAGTGCTTTAAGTCAATATTCAGGATTCACACTGAGACAGGCAATATATGGACACACCTGCTAGGTTTGTATAATTACACAGATCAATGTGATTTTCTGTATATTTTTATACAAAAATGTTTATCTTCAATTTCATTTTTTGTAAATTGCTGAAGATATCTGTACACTGTCAACCCCTCCCTAACAGATCAGATTTCCTCACCTTAATAGCACTTAATGTCTGTTTTTTAACCTAACAGATAACACTGTAAGACCTTATCACAGTCAGATTTTTTCATCCCTATTACGCTTTAAATCTTTATATCTTATACCCTAACAAATCACTGTGCAACATTACTGCACAGTAAATCTGTATAGTTAATAACCCCCCACCCGCACCCCCACATTTCACTCACATTAATTAGTGGTAATGTAGTGCACAATAATTTCCACCACAGACACTATACCACTGGTAGTCTTTACTAAATCCAGTACCGGTACCCCTTTAAACAGACATTACTATGGAGAAGGCATGTTACCATTCCAACTGTTAAGACGTTAAGTCTCAGACACTGATCGTGTGGTGGCTACGTTTGGGAGTAAAGGCATGTTTCTGAACCTGTTGTAACATCTGTCTACAGTTTACCTATACACCAGCCATTGATACTCCACAACCACATCTGATAATAGTTTTACTCCCTTGCTTGGATGCAGACAAGTAATTACTATAAATACATAACTTTCCCAGTGCTAATGTTGTACACTTTCTGTCTGTAGGCACTTAAGGAAAACCAATCTGCTGACAAGGCACATCTGTTAGGAATTAAAAGTTCTTTAGATGCTTGTGTAATGTTTTATTTCTGATAAAACTCCGTATACCTGAGGATAATTTTCAAATATTCCAGACAAGCATTTTCAGTAAACAAATGTTGTCTACATCAGCTGAAAGTTTTGAATATATTAAGGTTTTCAGTATAAGGATACATAGAAAGAGGATAGTCAAAGAACTTTTACACCTCTGTACATGTACATACAGTCTTGGAGCTTTCTGTTCCTCTGTCCATGTATGTACAGTCCTGGTGCTTTCTGTTCCGCTGTACATGTATGTACAGTCTTGGTGCTTTCTGTACCTCTATACATGTATGTACAGTCTGCTGGCTATCTGTACCTCTTTACATGTATGTATAGTCTTGATGCTTTCTGTACCTCTGTACATGTATGTACAGTCTTGGAGCTTTCTGTTCCTCTGTACATGTATGTACAGTCTTGGTGCTCTCTGTACCTCTGTACATGTATGTACAGTCTTGGTGCTTTCTGTACCTCTGTACATGTATGTACAGTCTTGATGCTTTCTGTACCTCTGTACATGTATGTACAGTCTTGGTGCTTTCTGTACCTCTATACATGTATGTACAGTCTTGGTGCTTTCTGACATCTGTACATGTATGTACAGTCTGCAGGCTTTCTGTACCTCTGTACATGTATGTATAGTCTTGGTGCTTTCTGTACCTCTGTACATGTATGTACAGTCTTGGAGCTTACTGTGCCTCTGTACATGTATGTACAGTCTTGGTGCTTTCTGTTCCTCTGTACATGTATGTACAGTCTTGGTGCTTTCTGTTCCTCTGTACATGTATGTACAGTCTTGGAGCTTTCTGACATCTGTACATGTATGTACAGTCTTGGTGCTTTCTGTACCTCTGTACATGTATGTGTAGTCTGCAGGCTTTCTGTACCTCTGTACATGTATGTACAGCCTTGGACCTTCCTGTACTTCTGTACATGTATGTACAGTCTTGGAGCTTTCTGTATCTCTGTACATGTATGTACAGTCTTGGAGCTTTCTGTACCGCTGTACATGTATGTACAGCCTTGGAGCTTCCTGTACTTCTGTACATGTACATATTGGAATTCACCTGCCAGATGTATTTTTACTGTATTCGGCAGTGAAGGATATAAGCTGTACATTAGTACATGGCTTATATTCGCTAGAATTACTTCTTAATTTTCAATAATAATATGTTTAGCATATGAGAATAATGGTTTTAATAAGTGATATCCTTTGTTGCAGTGAACAAGCTTGTTTACATTGGTTCTTAAAATTGTTGTTAGAATTATATACCCGTTGAAGTACTTAACTATATTTCTATGCAGAGCAATTTTTTGGCTCATTATTATATATATATATATCATCATCAAGCAAAGTTCATTGTGACATCAACATCAGGTAATTAAGAGATTGAACAACAAACTGTTGAAAGTTGTACTAATACAACTTATATATGAAGACACTTTCATACACACTCAATTTATGTACCTGTGTACATGGTGTAGGATCTTTCTGTACATTTGTATGTATATGTACAATCTTAGATCTTTCTATATAAATTTTACAAGAGAATTAATTACAGGTACATAGTTTTTCAAACTCAGAATAGTTGGGTATGGTGTAACTAGTTTAAGGTCTCTAGTTCAAAACAATTTCCAGCATATCTCTGTGTCATTAAATATTTATGTCAAAGTAGATTTAATGTAAAGGAGAAACCAAATGCAAATGTAGTGTGTCTCGGAGTTTAGGTTCTTTATATTAATGCATTCCAATCCAATTTTCTTCATTAATAAGAAACAAATGAAAATTTGTAAAACAATTATGGCTGTTCTTATCAAATAACAAAAACTTTAATTATAAAGTAAAAGGGAATTAAAATTATGTTCTTTATGGAGCAATATTGAATTTTTTTTCTTTAGGTAATATGGGCATTGAATTGAATGGTTAAGAAACAAATGTAAGGACATATTCGTTATTTTGTTGTAGGCAGTAATTCACAGGTACAAATGTAAGAAAATATTTGTTATTTTGTTGTAGGCAGTAATTCACAGGTACAAATGTAGGGACATAGTTGTTCTTTTGTTGTAGGCAGTAATTCACAGGTACAAATGTAAGGACATAGTTGTTATTTTGTTGTAGGCAGTAATTCACAGGTACAAATGTAAGAAAATATTTGTTATTTTGTTGTAGGCAGTAATTCACAGGTACAAATGTAGGGACATAGTTGTTCTTTTGTTGTAGGCAGTAATTCACAGGTACAAATGTAAGAAAATATTTGTTATTTTGTTGTAGGCAGTAATTCACAGGTACAAATGTAAGGACATAGTTGTTATTTTGTTGTAGGCAGTAATTCACAGGTACAAATGTAGGGACATAGTTGTTATTTTGTTGTAGGCAGTAATTCACAGATACAAATGTAAGAAAATATTTGTTATTTTGTTGTAGGTAGTAATTCACAGGTACAAATGTAAGGACATAGTTGTTATTTTGTTGTAGGCAGTAATTCACAGGTACAAATATAAGGACATTTTTGTTATTTTGTTGTAGGCAGTAATTCTCAGGTATCATGCTATCATTGTTCCCTCTTATTACTGCAACTCAGAGGATTCCAATACTATCAGGTCAATAACCTATGTAATGCACAAAATGGGCTGTACTTTAATGTGTACTTTAGGAGTAGAAATTGTCACAAGAGAATTTCCTAATAAAGTATCACTCTTCAAGGCAAATCTACACAGCCATTAAACAAGTCAACTAATTTACCAGTATTGATGATGGTTATGTTGTGATTAAAACAACCTTCATTACTCCATGCCTCAGTCATTGGTAGTAGGTATTATATATGATAAAAATTTACCAGCTCTGGTATGGCTGGATGAAGTCCTCTTTCAAATTATACTTTTTAAAAAATGTTGCAACAAAGAATTTATTTTGTAAACTCTTTCCGATTGATGGCAAAGTATTGACTGGTAAAATTATTGACATGTCAACACATAGCATCTATAGCAATTCCTTGTTTTCACCTGGGTATTGATTTCTTTTGAACATGAAAACAACCTTCTTGAATGATGATTTCCTAAATGAATTTTAGCTATCATTTTTACGAAATATATATACAAAAAATTGCCTGTACAGCATATGAGAACTAAGTCATATTTTTTTCATTATTTATTGATATCTGTTTTACTATTATAAATGATGGCTTCCTTGATACTCTTTTTTTGCCATTTTGCGTTTCTTACAATTTAAAACTAATTTTTCTTTGAAGTTAATAAGAAGGACATTGAACTCCAGGGGTATTCTGGATATCAAATCATTATACTCAAATGTACATCATTAACCTATTTTCATTTTTTCCCCAGGTATGATAGCGTTCATGGGTGTAGCTGGGTACTTCTTGTCTAGGCCGTCCATTGAGGTCCAGTGGCAGGAGAAGGCGGTGTTCTCTGCATTTTTTGTGGGTGCTATTTTATGCTTGGGATTCTCCTGGCTGTTTCACACAGTATACTGCCATTCTGAAAGGGTTGGGAAGCTCTTTAACAAGTAAGGCAATTGTAGATATCTGATGTATTTAATTAATTTCAGGATTGATATTGTAATATATATATCTGAGCTTTAATATATGTATATGTAAAGTTTAAAACTGATCATAATTGACCTTTATCAGAATTATATTATGAATTATGCTGAATGTATCTGCTTTTACTTTCAAAGGAGTATTATCAGTATTATTTTCTAATTCTTCACTGTCAAAGGGAGTTGGAAAGTGCTAACAGCATCAGTTCTCTATACGTAATTTTATTTCCTGCAGGTTGGACTACTGTGGCATTGCCCTGCTGACCATGGGTTCATTTGTACCCTGGCTGTACTACAGTTTCTACTGTGAATTGGGACCAAAGATTGCCTACTTAGTACTTATATTTGTCCTTGGAACGTCCTGTATTGTTGTGTCTTTGTGGGACAAGTTTGCCCAGCCTCAATACCGTGCAGTCAGAGCAGGTGAGATTTGGAAGAAACTTGTCTTGTACTTTTATGTCACCCTTGCTTAAACTTTAGATTTGTGTGTTTATGTAAAATTTGCCTCCGTATACAACAGAATATCACAAACTTTAAACCAATAGTTTATTTTCAATATATTTGCCAAAAAAAGAGACCTTTTTTACCTTTTTACCCAAAAATTATCAATTAGAGTTCACTTATTCTAAGGGAGATAACTGTTTATGACAATAATGCACTGCTCATTGTTTACAAAAAGGAATATAAAATTTGTGAATCTTGTCCACATTCTTGTAAGTAACCAAATATATCTGAACAACATTAACAAATTTTGGTGTCCAAACTGAGTATGACTACATTAAATCTGAACAGAAAGGCATGGAGTCTTGCAGTATCACCAACCTCTTGTCAAATATCTGATCACGGCCATGCTCATCATGTAAAAGACCTGACAATCAAATCCATTGTATAGTTATCACATCTGTATATATTTAGATGAAATTCTGAGTCATGTTTTAATATTATTTTGAGTATATTAGATAGAAAAATTAAATATTAAGTTTTTATGTATGGATAGAATAAAAATAAAGTCAGGTGATTGTAGCATTTTCATGATTCAAGCAGGTTATGAAATGTCCAAAATCATGATGACCTGACAAATTGAGGCGAGTTGGTTGGTGACACTGCTCTCTTTTTTAGTACTTGTTATGGTATACTTGTCTACTTGGTTTCTTTTTCAATTTATTCTTATTGTATATATTTGTTCTCGATACAGAGACAGCACTTTAAAGATGAAAACAGCTGTATGTTGACATTTCTGTTTTGTTATTGTAGGTGTGTTTATTGGCCTTGGTTTAAGTGGGGTTATACCAGCACTGCACTATGTTATCAACGAAGGATTTTACAATGCCATCAATTTTGCGGCCCTTGGATGGTTAGTCCTCATGGCTGTACTCTATATTGTGGGTGCAGTCATTTATGCTGTTAGGATCCCAGAAAGACTATTTCCTGGCAAATTTGATATTTGGGTAAGTAGTATATGCTTCCGTGTACATTTACTGGGCCTCTTCATTTAAAAGGTTAGTAGTTCAATACAACTGTTCTCATTTCAACAACATTTGACATGGTACAGCTTTGGTCTAACAGACCTATATCTGGATAAAAGGGTGGATGCATTGAGGTATTTTTCTCCAAGAATGAATGCAACCCAGTTAAACTTTATTCCTATTGAATTTCTTGAACATGGAGTCAGCTTACAATAGACTTTGCTTTATTGTAATGATTTCATGTTCATATCAACTCAGTGTCTACATAAAAAATTATCTTCAATACTGATATAGTCCCTAATAGTTGTTCTATGAAATTTTCTTGAATGGTGTCAAGTTTCACAAAATCAGCTTATTTGCTGTACCATAGACAAAGTTATGTCCCTTTGTTCATTTTGATACAACAAGATTACCTTCAACTGCCTTCCTTCATGTTTATCAGGGCAATTGTATTTCTATCATTATAAAAATTATAATAATGGATAATAAATAGATAAAAACAAAATTTTAAATCACTATATATTATATATATTTTAATTACATGTATTCTTCACTGTATTCAGATCAAAATGTCTACATGTTCATAGAAATATTGATGAATGGGAAATACAAAGAACATTTATAATTTAATGTTATCTTTGTAGTTCCTGTAATAGCAGTTTGCTGCCCCATACTGTATGTTTATTGCCTTCTTACGAGCTCTTGATAAAATGTATGTACTTGTGGTTTGAATGCATCCCCTTAATCAAAATGATAAATTTGATCTTTCTCTCCACAGTTCCAGAGTCACCAGATCTTCCACGTTTTTGTCCTTGCTGCAGCGTTTGTACATTTCCATGGAATATCCAAGATAGCCACCTACAGGCTGACCCTTGGGGACTGTTTGGCTACTGAGTTACAATGAGGACCAGACTTTGTGACAATCACCCTGTCTTTTCCTGATCATCTGTACTCCAGGAGTTGATGGACAAATGACAATAGGAGTGTGTATTTGAAACATTCAGTTTAGAGCACTGTGGAGCACAATGAAAAGTCAAACATTATGACCAGTTAGTTTAGAGGTACTCGGTCATGTATTTACACTGGTCACTTTGTTGAGATAAGTTATGGCTTGTATGGATGTCTAGATAGCGTCTGGAGTTGTTCGATATAGAACCTGGTCATTTTTAAGGTGACTGGTTAAGGGTGTTACCTAAAGTTTGTTTGGTACGGAAAGTTGGAGAGTTTATACTGTTAAGTTTGTCCCATTTGTAATCTCATCAAGAATACAATGGAAACTATAGAGTGTGATATTTAAGTTAAAATAGTGTATTTCACTTCTTCAGTGATAAAAAAATGTGAATTTGTTATTTTAAGTTGGGAAAGTTCATTTTAAAACATGTAGATGTGAAATTAAGGATCAAAGACAAGTTTCTTCCATAGGTTTATTTTATACCAGAACTTAATATAAATTAAAATTTTGCGTAAGAACATTCTGCATCATACTGTACTCCATTTTGAAAGAGGACAAAATTGGGCATTTTATAAATATGCAGCGTCTGAAACAGAGAGACATCTTGCAAAGCAGTTGACAGATAAAAGTTAGTTGAATGGATTATAGAATATGTTTGTAGGATTAGGACACAATTGCTACCAGTGTGGTCAGTCATGATTTCATTTTAAGAAATTGGAACCACAGTGACCTGTAAATATTTATAATAAATGTATCTATATATAGACAGAGAACTGTCATACAAACATATATGGTTTGTGAATGTACCTTGATTTGCTAATACAATTGTACATGAATGTGTGGTGGGTAACAGTATATAAGGCTGTGTAAGCTATGTACAGAATACCTGCTTACAGCTGTTCAAGCTACAAGCCCCTGTGTTGTGTGAAGAACTGGTATTGGGATACCGGTATGAAGTGCTGATTGCGAAGCATAATGATGAAAGAGGTTCTCTGACGAACGATTAGAGAGAAGAGCAGAGAAAATTTAACATATCAATTACATAGTGTGAAAGGTTACTGACCATTTATGATGTCTGTGTGTTCAGACAAATGTGGGTTTTAATCATAACATTATGTTGTAATGTTTGAATTTGGTGATGAACATCAAAAATATAATTCTGTGATATAGCAAAAAATTATTGAAATGAACATATATTGAAAAACTTACAGAGTATACAGAAATTTATTTCTACCTACATTGTACATATAAATCCAGTCATAACGTGACTGGAATATGTTCTGAAGGAAGGACACGGTGGTGAAAATACAAGTTGCCAAAATAGAATCTTGTTTAAGGACACATCAGTCAAATTAACACTAGACCTTCATTTACTGCTATACTGTTGTATGTATTAAAGTAAATTAAAATCTGGTTTTAATTTGATTAATGTAATGTATGGATGATGAAGATTGTTGACTTTGTGAGAGAAAGTTTGATGTATCTGTTGAATGTGTTACTGCCCCTAATGTGTCTGCTGTATTATTGTTAACTCGGTATATGAATACACAGGTATGTTTACCATGTGCAGAAATAGAATTATTTATGACTGTATGGTGAAAAAATAATTATGTGATGATGGTGGATGCAGTATGTTATGTACTTCTGTTTATGATTTGTGCTGTATAATGCTTAGAATTTGCATGTGTTTACATTTGCATTATTTTCTTTTTAATACAACTTTTAAAAAAATTGAAGATTCAATTATCCCGTTATCTCATCCAACATATAATTGATTGTTTTTTCCTTTTTCGTTTGTGATATTTTACAAAATGAGCACAGTAAAATTTTAGAGAAAAAACATTATTGAGCAACCAGTAGACACTAACGATTTTAAGCACTTTACAGTACATACAGTGTTGACATGATGGTTTTTTGTGACCAGACATCAGTCAGATTTGTCTTTCATGCCCCAGTGTAACCATAAACCACAGACGATATTAATTATCATTGGTAGTTCAAAATACACCTCTATATCAGTGCTAGTAGATCCATGTTTCACAACTGCATGCATTTTTTGAAAAACTGAAGAAATACTGTAGAATTTTACTAATCTTGTTTTCACCCCAAACCACTTAGATGATAGATAATATGGAAGTCTACCATCCTTGATACTGCACAGATTACGATCAATTTCAGTCTCTGCACCCCTTGAAATGTCATAGCATAATTGAACATTCCATGTGCTACATCATGTGGACAAGATAAAAAAAAAACTAGTTTGATCCTTTGATGGCTTAGAAGTTTGATGTTACGCCTTTGTAATCTTCAAAAAGAGCATATCAGCCTGTGATTGGTCTGTTTTTTTCTCCTGGAACCAATCAAATTACTTGGCTTGTGCCTTCAATGTTGCTATGACATGTTCCAGGGGTGCAGACAGCAAAAGTGATGGTAACCCCTGAAGTATCGAGGATGGGAAGTTTACTTGATCATATCATAACGATGCTTCAAATTTTTTAGATGTCAAATAATTTTCTACAATAAATTTTCTAATTTAAACATAATTAGTGCTGTATATTCAAAGTGGTTTTCCTTACAGTAGAGTTCATTGACAACACCTAGACAACTATAAATTGACTTATTCTCGTTTGATAATTAGTGACAAAGTTAATTACAATATACATGTATTTCCTTTGTTAAATTAATTTTGTTTGTTTTCTATGTTTATATACATGTTGCTATTATTTGCAGTAATTGCACAAGTTTGAAAGATCTTAAGTTAAGGGAAAAACTTGGTGAATTGCAAGAGATGATCTGATATACCCATTCCGATTATGTATGTTATTACAAATAAAAAAAAATGAGAAGTCATACAGGTGAGGTGTTGTTCTTAATGTTTCAAATATGAGTGTAAAATGTTTATGGTAACTCGTACAAGGCATTGGTGATCATGACTTTATTAACAAGTTCAAGATGAATTTGGTTAACATTGTATGTAATTTTGTCAGCACATACAAGTACATTTTAAGCAATTTTCACCTTTGGTGGAACGGGATGAAGTAAAACATGCCCGATTTGTCCTGTTCTCCAGATCATCTTGTCATGACAATGTTATGGTCGGATTTAGACAAAGCTTTTTAATGCTAGCATTTGAACAAAATTAATGTATTTACTTTGTAACCTCAGGTCGAGATCAGGTGTGCATGGATCGTCACTTCCTGTCAATCACTGCATTTTTTTTAACATGAACCAGTCAAAGCCCATCCTCAATACACCATGGGTTAAAACACTTTCCCCCTCTGCACCCTGGGAACATCCCATGGCAAAGTTGAAGGGTCAGTGTGTGTCGCCTTGTATATCAAACAAATCTAGGGTCACATAATAGTATATTGTAATGGCTTTGAAGTTGGGTGTCACTCCCTTGTAATCTTCAAAAGGAGCATAGCAGAGTGTGAAAGGTCAATTTTTTCCTCCTGTAACCAATGAAAATACTTTGCCTGTGCCTTGCACCATTAGAAATTATTTTTTCCGCGGTAACTTGAGTTCACTTTGGCCGATCTACCGCAAACTTCATACACTGCTTCCTTACCAAAAGTGCTTCCTTGAGATTGCTTATGAGGTTTGAAGGTCAAAGGTCTAGGCCAGGGGTACGATATTTAGGAGATTGGTTTTCATGTGATAACTTGAGTTTTCTGTGGACAATTAACTCTCACACTTCATGCTGTGCTTTCTTACGAATTGGGTTTGCTTGGGATCGCTTTTCAGGTATGGTCAAAGGTCAAGGTCACTGTTACTGTAAATAGAAACTTTGTTTTCGTACAATTACTTTATCAGAGGTACTTGCTTGGGTTTGCTATTTAGGTCAAAAGGTCAAAGGTCAAGGTCATTGTAGCTGTAGAAAGAAAATTGGTTTTGTGTGATTTCTTCAGTTTACTTTGGATAATTAGACTCAAACTTCATACAATGCTTTTTAACCAAAGGGGCGTGTTTGAGATGGCTTTTCAGGTGAGTTGTTCCTGTCCCTGCCGTATCTGGAACAAATACAGAAACCTTTCTGGGCAGGCGACACAGCCACTTTCTCAATGGCAGTGATTGTGTCAGGTGCATGATTTTCAGAAATATTGTTACGATGGTTTTGATACTTAACATAGTGATGGTTAATTTGTTACTCTTGTTCGTTTACAGGTCTCGTATTACCGTTTTCAGTGCAGCAAGCAAACAGACACGTATTACTAAATATAAATAGCGACAGAAAAGTACATTCCGTTTGGTACAGGAAGTGTAACGCTGTATGACGGGATTCTGTACCGGAAATAATTCAGTTCATTCTTAGGTTAGGTTATGACCCTTTTCAGTTTGAATGAAAAAGGGTTAGGTAACCATGATTAGTGACCGATTTGGATATTTCATACTTGCTTCCAATGTGCCCTTTACAACAGCTATACATATAGCTCATCTGACGATACTGTATAAATAGTTTTTAATTTGTATTGGAAGGTGGTTTTCATTGGCGTGTCTCTTGTCCAATCATCGAAATCACAAAAGGTAGACCTTCAAGAGTCGTTGTAATAAAGTACATGTCACGTTTGTATTGAAAGGTGCTTTTCACTGGGGTGTCTCTAGTCCAATGCACCAGGTAGACCTTCGAGAGTTGTAACAAGCAACATGTCACGTTTGTTTTGAAAGGTGCTTTTCACTGGCGTGTCTCTTGTCCAATCATCGAAATCGCACGAGGGAGACCTTCTAGAGGGGCCATATAATCCTCATCCTTTGTACGTAAACTGATATCGATTTCCGTTTAGTTCTCCCATCATTATCGCCTCGTTGTTATTGTAAACAGATAGCATCTAGTAGTAGATTTAAGAATCGAAGCTTGTCGCCAAGTCCTAGGCTTGGTGTTGTCAAGGAAATGGAAAAGGAGAAACCGGAAACCTGACATCCAAGAGGTTACAAGAAGTGCGTCAGTATTATTTAATCCTTAAGTCATGTTCCCAAGAAGTGAGAAAAAGGTTATCTGGTCTAGTGCAAATATTCCTTAATCTTAAACCTTCAGATGGGGATTAAGGACAGCCCAGTGGGTGTCCTGCAGAGATTATATCTGTATCACATAACACATTTTTTTATCTCCATTTTGCTCCTAGATGATAAGAAAACAATACTGAAATGTGATCATTTTTTTAATAAAGCAATCTGTGAGTAAACAAGACAGCAACGCAACATCTACGAATGAAAGATTCAAAATGAAAAAAGACACATTGAACACACGTAAAAACCCGTTAGAGTAGTTTTTCCAGAGTATCTAACACGTACAAGTGCTTACAAGGGTTCGCACCTGTATTTCTAAGGTGTGTAATGACATTTTCTTTTACACGTAACTGAAGGAAGGCAGTCGTGTAAGTTCTATAAATGACTATTACAAACAAACAAACAAATAAAAAAAATTGCGTCTTGAAAAGCAATACATATATATCACCTCATTACGAACATGAAATTCGTCAAAATGAAACTATCAATAACACGTTAGGTATACGTCAGATCAAAATGGTCCGTATTCCATGTAATACATAAAGCATAATTTGTTCTGTATTCCATTTACTGAATAAACCATAATAACTATACAACATACAGGGTGCGTTACACGTAGTCTGAATTAGTCTGATTTTTTAATGTCGGTCTGGCATCGAAACTTCGCCGATTTGAAAACGTGATAAAACAAACCGAACTAAATTTCAAGATGTTCAAGACGTGTTAACAGCCGAGCAATTTAAGCATGGGTTACAATTAATTTCTGTGGTATTTTTTTTAAGATAATTTCCCCGAATCGTTACAAATACTTTTAGCATTAACTTTGATGGAAATCAGCACATTAACATAAGTGGAACTTTAACTACCATTTAGACAAGGAAATGGTAACTTTACCACACCATGCTGCTTCAAATTCTTCAAACTTAGGATTTCGTGTTACTATGCTATACATTGGTCTTCTTCGCTGCCATCTTGATAAGTCCCCTCCGGACCACTTACACGACACCAAATACGCAGGTGTCCCTATATATTGCACTGTACGTAGTAATATATTTAGAACATATGCATCATACACACAAATCGAAATCAGAATATATCCAGGGACAATATGATATATCCACAGCTAGACCATGTACACAACGTGTGTTAATTGACAATTTATCAACACAAGTTGTCTATATGTGTGCGTTTCAACCTAAAATATAGAGGAGACGAATGAAATAACAAAATTTCACATAAAATAGTAAACAAATACAAAGTGTCTCAAACCAGTAAAAAGACCAAGCTTTGATTTTTTCTTTTTGTCTTCAACATCTGTTGCCTGTCTCCAGAGGTGTAAATTTGGTATATAATACATGTAATTTGTAAGCGACAACGTACATATATATATATATTTAAAATACCCATCGATGATCACGCTTTCCAATACATACGATATAGAATATCATTTTTCATTCTAGTAACAAAGTAAACGATTATAAGCGTAGCATTGTACTTCCGATAAAACATGAACAATAAATGTGGGTCATGGTAGACTAGAAATAAATATGATTGTTTACGATAATGCTTATAAGTTTCCTGAAACTTATCTCAAAGTTTGAGAAAGAAAGCAGGCCGAACTATGTTCGAGTCGTCTCCTCTAACTAAAATACATTATTGAGTGAATAAAATTGTAATTTTACAACGATGATATTTATACATGCCACAGGAAAAATATGTCGTTGCATATTCAGTAATGTAAAATATACTGATGTAAAATGGCCGATTGTTGGTAATTGCATGATTATCAAACAGATCTTCACAACCACGAATATATTATGTATACACACAGCGATGTAAAAGGTCTTGGTGACATAGAAACGTACACGAAAAAATATAACATGTATAGATGTCATACAACGTACACACACTCCAATATAACATTTATCCGTGTCACACAAACGTACACACACCAATATAACATTTATCCGTGTCACACAAACGTACACACACCATTATAACATTTATCCGTGTCACACAAACGTACACACACCATTATAACATTTATCAGTGTCACACAAATGTACACACACCATTATAACATTTATCTGTGTCATACAAAGGTACACACACCAATATAACATTTATCAGTGTCATACAAATGTACACACACACCAATATAACATTTATCAGTGTCATACAAAGGTACACACACCAATATAACATTTATCAGTGTCATGCAAAGGTATACACACCAATATAACATTTATCAGTGTCACACAAACGTACACACACCAATATAACATTTATCCGTGTCACACACCAAATATAACATTTATCAGTGTCATACAAAGGTACACACACCAATATAACATTTATTAGTGTCATACAAATGTACACACACCAATATAACATTTATCAGTGTCATACAAATGTACACACACACCAATATAACATTTATCCGTGTCACACAAAGGTACACACACCAATATAACATTTATCCGTGTCACACAAAGGTACACACACCAATATAACATTTATTAGTGTCACACAAATGTACACACACACCAATATAACATTTATCCGTGTCACACAAAGGTACACACACCAATATAACATTCATCAGTGTCATACAAACGTACACACACCAAATATAACAATTCTCCGTGTATTACAGATATACACACAACGATATAACATGTATCCATGTCATAAAAAACGTACACACACCAATACATAACATGTCCACACTTTCTGGTGAGTATAATGAAGTTCCAAATATCACAAATGGAGTAAGACTTTGGTATTGCATATATAATTCTGCACGACACACACGCGATATCTACCGCCAAACTATCATATAAAAAAGACACTATTGCGTACGCTTTACAAATACTACCGCATCAAGCCCTACAGATACACACTAATTACACATTTTCGTTTGCGAAGTGAAAACGTTTGTACCTGTCCTACACATTTCAACGCTCTGAAGAACATCCAAACACTGCAGAAACACTGGTCGTAAAAACCTTATGTATTTGCTCGAAGATCTAGAAATGTAACAGTTTCTTCCTGGGAGGAGCGTTTCAGCCCTCCATTTGCTCTCGGAAGGACTGGTGTGGTAGAAAACACAGAAAAATTCCAAATAAAACGTCTATTAAAAAAGAACATCGTCCTATACTTAATGAAAACCTGAAAACGCAAACGTTAACTTTATTTTGTTCAGTAGCGTTATATAAAATATGATCTACAAGTGACTATTTCACCACACACCTGTAGAAAATTATAACCTCACGATATTGTGAAGTCCACGATCAGCATGCTCATAAATTCAAGATTTTTTGTTTCATTTTTGATGACTTAATTGCACTGTAGTGGTCGAGCCCGGGATTGACGAATTTTAAAATGAATAAATAAAAATACATTGTATGTGGTATGGATTGCATGTTGGTACATTGTTTGACATTAAAATATGATGTTACTAGTGTGTAGGGGGATGGAACTGAAAAAATGCATCCCTACTGACTGAGGAACGATGAAGATTACTACTAGTTGTAATTAACATCAACTGTTTTTCTTTTCTTTTCTATCAACATCCACCTCGGTGTTAATGGAAAGACTGAGTAAATACTCAAAAAGCACGTCTTGCAAGAAGCACAGAACGAGCCAACAGGGAGCATACTCCAGCGTGACCAGGCCCATAAAGTTGTACTTGTAGTGACTGTAGTCCCAAGAACACGCCCCAAACTGACGTAGCATGAGGCCAGTGGAGAACTCCCAGGTGTAGAGTATACACAGATATGGAATCAAACGGATGTATCTAGGCACACGATGCTTTAGCAACAGAAACACATACTGTTCAACAAGGAACGAACAGCTACCGTATATGAAGAAGGAGAAAATACTTGAATGACCCTTTAACGACTTGTTTCCGCCGGGTTCGAACACCATGTCGAAGAGTGCTGTGAACACAATTTCATCTAAAAGACCGTGCATCCCATAGAAATAGAATCGAGCCCATGCCGGTACGGCCTTCTGACGGGTCTGAAGGGTTGTCATCTCCTGGAAGAAAAAACAATGACAAACGATATATGTTTATTGAATTCTTAAGCACCATACATTAGTCATATTGTTCCCTACTCCGATTAGTGTGTCCGATTTTTTCGTTGTTAATGCGAGAACGTGACATACTTGAATTAGACCCTGATTCGCATGACGAGTATTGTCGATGTAGCAAAACACTCTACACTTCCGGAATGCATCGTTTTCTTCTCCTTGCACCCTTTCCTTGTGTTTACTTTAGTTTACATCTAGGATTGCGCTTTCTTTTCAAAACGTTAGTAATGTCCAGTTGTACAGCTTTGTCATCGATCCCAATGCCCTTTTTACTTCAGTTAATAAAACGTCACCCAAGGACCACGGGTGCTGCCATTTTCATGAAATAAAACTGAACTGTTTGTTTCTCAAATGTCAAAAACGGAGTTATGCAAGGTTCTCCAGCATTAGTCTAACCATTTTTGTGAGTTGATTTTAATCTAAAAAATTCGAAGTGAAATGACGGCGGCTAGAACAGAAATTGATTGGAAATAACATAATAAAAATTTTACGGGTACAGTATAATTATCATATAAACGTAGCTACATCAGGGTACAACTTGATGTCTGAATCCGTTCATGACGGAGTGACGTCGTACAATGGTAACACTATACCCGTGATCAGTCATAGTATCGAGCCCAATTCGACAAATCGCTATATCATTCATCACAGTACCTCTTGAACGAAAAATGCATATCGGTACGTTTATATCATAACATTTGACTTACATTGTCGCCGCAAGTAGGCGAAATTTTAAATCGCAGTATTTACATTGAAAGTTTGCACCACCGATTTCCACGGACACAGTGGGGACAGTTCAAGAATAGCTTTCTGGGGATAGTCTCTCGTTGTTTGTGATGTTCTGGACGTTCCGGACAGAGTCTCGAACGCATCCCACGAAAGTGCAATACATTAACCCCCTCCTCCCCCACACCCATCCCTCCGCTCCTACAGGCCTATTCTTAAACATATTTCTCTGAAATATTGTGACTATTACCATAGCATCAAAGTGTAAATTTTTATGGTTAAATAAAAATTCCTTTAAAAATCTACAAATCGATGGTGTTGTTTCGGGACGGGACGCGTGTACCTCCCGTATAACATAAACAATTATGATTTGTCAAAGAAGCGTGTCACAAGGAAATATTAGCGTTACACCTGGTTTAAGCTATGCATTATGTATTTGAAGGACATCACACATCTGGCTATCCACACTACCTACTCTCAGTGTAGGGCTCGAGATAGGACCAAATATATCAAATTTGCACACATATACATATTGTGTAGTATACCTTTTATCACGAGAGAATACACACTAAGTACGGCTCTAGATCTAAGTCCCCTTCTAAAACTGACATTTCATTTTGAGGCACAACACATTTTCTGATTACGTCATTTCCTGCAATCTCAAAATACCTTCTGCAAATATATATATACGTGCACAGAGTTCACTTTTCAGTACGTACTCAGGTTTCTATAAAATCGAGAATATTTTACTGTGGGATAACTAAATCTTGAGAGACTAGCACGTGGCCAGAACGTGGCTCCACATCGATGACACTGTAATGTCTAGATTTACATTATACTGGAACGTGTAGATCGATTTCAAGGACTAACATGATCACGTGTATATCAGGCGCCCTTCAAAACGAGCCATTGTGTAATACTTCAGTAACATGTTCAGTATGTGTGACGCCTAGATCGAGACTCCGATATATTGAAACGTACCTTATGGTACGAGTGTGTTTTGCTTGAATATGTTACCGTCGTTCAAATGAGTGCACAGAGGTAGTCCTGGGTGTATACGGAGCGAACATATTACTACAGCCTAGCTAATCTCGAACTTCCACGCATGGGAACAAACTAGTCTGAAATTGTAATCATTTGCGTTTGTCTTATGACAAATACATCCGGTGGAACATATATCTAGCCATATGACGTACTACAATAACACTCGTTGTATTCAAACCAGACATGGCGGGTTGGGCTACGATATACCCGAGTATGCTTGTAATAAAGGTGAAAAAAAAAAAAAAAAAAAAAAAACCACACACACACACACACAGATGATATGGCTATAGGCCTTTGGTATGTCATTTTCAATAACGATTCCAGTTGAACAGGTCTGTCATGTTCTGCAGCTTTGCGTGTACTTGAAATACTATCACTAAAACGTGTAGAAAATCTGTGATGTGAGGTAACATTCGTTATTTACGTTACGTTTGTCAGAGGTTGCTAACTTCTCAGCCGTTCTTAAGTAATTTTTGTCAATTTCCCCTTGTTTGGCAAAATTTCCGCATGACAGACATGTATTAGCGTCGTTTGGAAACGGGGATCGGCAAATCTTCCGGAGGCCATATCGACGTCGTTTGAAATAAGTGGTTGGCAAAATTTCCGAAACACATAAATATTTATAGCGGGATTGACAATTTTTTCGGGACGCATTGGCGTCTTTTGATATCAGGACTGACAAATTTTCCGGAGACATATTAACGATTTTTGATATCGAAGTTGATAAGTTTTCCGGGGACATATTGACGTCGTTTGATACTGAATGGCTGTCAAAATTTCCATCAAAGTTCACGCCGTTGGTTAATACGGTTGGGTGAATTATCCGTAAAAGTAGAAGACGTCATTTATTAGGAGGAATGCAAACTTTCCTGGATAAACTCGTGTATACTCCAACTATAACAGAACGCATTTTAACAGATGTAAGACAATGGAGTATGTCGTCGATATTTTGATAAGAAAGTTAACGTCGATTTGTCAGCCGCTCTGGTCATTTTCCTAGGCATGAATAGAAAAGAGGTAACGCAACGAGTGGCTGTATGGTATTCTTTCGATTGAGTTAGTTATTTGTAACTTCAGAAAAATAACAAACGAGAGTAAAAAGTTAAAAAAAAGTAAAAAATAATAAAAAACAACAAAACAAAAAAAAACACACATATATATATGTATATCTATAACAAGCACTCGTTGTGTAACCTCAATGCATTTGATTTCGTATCTACACAATATTTGATTTGTTTATTTATGAACTATGGACTATTTCCCGTAAATATTTTTAGTATTAAAAGTGTTTGAAAACAAACAAACAAACAAACATAAACAAACAAACAATACCGCACATTTCCAGGCAATTTAAAGCTAATTAAAAATCAAATTAATGCATGTACTAGATGGAACGTGCTGCATTCATATCGGTTTTACACAATGAGAAGTACACAATTAATATTACATAATATGCATTATGCAAGTTAAATCTTGTCATAACTCCAATAAATCTCCGACGACTAGACATTATAAGGCGGACAGGTCTGGTTTGGATCCTTACCAGACCTCTATACACGTGTTTGTCAAAATATCTATATAAGAGCCAGATGAGGTATGCCACAGCACGGTTTAATTGTTGGAAACTCAACTAAAAATACCATTAAATGATCTACAGCATGTCGATATATTATTCGCCTTTGTGACATGGGTGCACCGACACAATGCATTGTCATTCCAATAGATAAGTTATTTGCCAGCTTACCTTATATTCAATATATTTTCTGCGTCACGAGCTGACTGAACAGGTTCATGGGCAGAGCCAGGTAACTTAGATACCTAGGACTTCGATCAATTTTAGAAATATTCTGATATTTACATTGGATTCGGTCAAAGGTTAATTGACATGCACACTATACAACTTCCGGATTCCAAATCCAACATGTCTGCGCCCATTGAGTAGACCAAACGTGCATTTTGGAACCCAAACACTTATTTTGAAGACAAACAGACTCGTCGTAGCTACAAAATGAATGTGTCAGCGAATGAAGAGAAGATGTTGACTCTGCAAAAACAAGTCAGGGAGAGTCAAGCGGACTTAGGCGATTTTCTTCGGGATATGGACAAATGGGAAAAGGACGTGAAGAAAAAAGATGAAATGCTTAAGAAGGGGAAAAATCTAGAACAGCCTGTAAGAGCTATTTTCAGTAATATAACTTTATACTTAATGAAAGTGACAAAGTTCAATGTTATACCCACGAACTCATATCCGTAATAATGTTTGGTACTTCTTGACATTCTGTAGTCGGTAATGTCAATGAAAAGTATTGTAGTGTCAAGATCAACTAAGAAATGAAGGAGAGTTCATGTTTGGGTTCAATATATACCAACCTGAACCAGATATGTAAAACTATGTTTCTTTCGGTTAAAATCTAAGATCAGCGTCAGGGTTTAGCCACAATTTTTCTAGATGTTACGATAAAACTAATCCCAATATCAGGTCGAGGATAACCTTAAATTTTGCAAATAATACACATACTAGCCGATTGCAATGTACATTTCTTACTAAAAGTAGCCAAAATCACTTTGAATTTCGCTTTTTTTTTCAGTTTGTTTGCCCAAGTCTCATAAAAACTTCATCTTTAAAAATGAAAATTATTGCATATGCATGGGATAGTAACGAAAAAGATGCAGTACTTCTGGCCTATATAGCCTTTGTTAGGATAGTATAGTTTCTGACACTGTGATCGTTATGTCATGCTCCTAAGTAGGAAGCAATTTCAGTAAACATGTTTTAGTTAAAGATTAATTAACTTGTATGAAAATAATGCAACTTATAATAATGTTTTGCAATAGCTGTTTTTGTGAGAAGCAAAAGCAATTTTTGATTTTTTAAGTAACAAATCCATATGCCAACTAACATAGAAACAGTGTAATAAGCTAGTTAGCATATTACATGCAAATGTGATTTTCTCCACCTGGAATATTGTAAGATGCGATACAGGTCAGATTCCTGTGTTTGCAAAAAAAACAAACTAGCTATAGGTATAAGGTAAATGAATTGCTTTCTTTTTATTTCAGAAACTTCCACCAGTGAGAAATAGTTTGGACAAGAAAAAAAGAAAAAAGAAAGTAAAATCTGGAGAAGACCAGAAAAAAGGAAAAGAGAAGAAAAAACTCAGTGGCTATGATTTCAGAGCTTGGGACAAACTTGATTATGTAAGTTCAAAAATGATTCATTCTGTTACCTCACCAAGTGCCTGTGTCAGTCTTAAGATCAGGTCGAAAAGTTACAACATTATGAATTATTTGAATTGTTTTATGTCTCTGTTCTTTACTTAGAACTGTGTTTTTAAAGTTTCAATGTGAAAAATGAATTTCAAAATGTTTAACATACTCCATTCGAATATTCATTTCATTAGAATATCCATTATCTTGCATTGTTGTATAAAAGTTGATATTTCAAATGATCAATTTCATATTAAATGTTGTTTTAGATAAAAATTACTTATGGATAAAACAACAGAGATAATTTGTTACAGGACAAGCTTTGTGATGAAGCAGATGATGAAAAACAGTCTGCAGAATCATCTGAATATGAGACAGATGAAGAGTGGGAGGTTGAAAGGAAAAAACAACAAGCTATTCTTGAAAAGGACAGGGTAGGAATACTAAGATGTGTGTACACATGATGTTCTCATTGATTACAGAAATTACTTGATCATATAATTCATACAATTTAGAGATATATAATTGCACTGGACTCTGTTCAGCACCTTAAGAGTAAGACCATCTCACTATTAAGACCACTCCATTTAAGTCCTAAAAATCCTTTACATGTCTTTGTATCATATACTATTAAAAACCCCTCACTGTTGCAGCCAATTTGCAACTAAGATCAGTTTTTAAAAATCCTGAAGACCAGTTTTGCATTGAATTTCACCTCACTGATCAGACCTCTGACTAGTCATGAAAATCTAGTGTGTATTCCGCAATGTACATTTGCCATTTATCCGACAAAAGTGGTCATGCTTGGTCATACTTGCTATTCACACCATGCTGCTAGTAAGACCATTTTTTGTCCAGTCCCCAAGTGGTCTTAATAGTGAGATTGTGTTGTACATCTAGATCAGATGTTTCCAGACAGTAAAAGGTCCCTATCAATTCCATGGTTGTCCCCAGAAGATTTCAGTTTTGGTGGTGGAACGACATGATGTGACAAGGAGTTCCAATGGTTGATCGCACTATCTTCATTTTACATGTTCTCCTTTCAAATGACAAACACTGACTTGTCCTGTCAAGTATAGTCACATTGATTAAGCACTGGGAAGGATGTTACTCCAACATTTTTATTTTTAGGGTAATGAGTTTTTCAAGAAAGAAGACTATGCTAATGCGATTGAGGCCTATAGTCGTGGGATGCTCCTTGATGCCTGTAACCCACTCCTTCCAGCCAACAGGGCCATGGCACTTCTGAAACAAGATAAGTAAGTCAACTACTGGTCTCTGATGTTGTGTTGGTCGATGGAGATTTTTGGTCCTGTTTTAATGTCAAGCCAAAGCATCTGACTGGCCGTTCAACTATCTAGATACTTGTATGCAATATTTCTGTAGTCTGTTCGTAGAGAAAATGTTTGAAAATATTCTTAAGTGTTTTTTCTAAAGGAAATAAAGAGGTAGACTCTGTTTTACGCAGAAACAACCTTTTTTCTGACTGTAAAAAAGTTCATGAAAGTCACTTGATTGGTTGATTGGTAAGTTTGCAGTAGTGCTATGGCAGAGATATCTGTTCATCTAGAGTGCTTATTGTAAATACAATATGTAAATAGATTTTCATATTAAATTGTTGTTAATTTGCAGGTTTGCCTCAGCAGAAACTGACTGTCTGACAGCACTAGCACTGGACCCTCTGTATACCAAGGCTCATCTGAGACTCGGCTCCGCCAGGATTGGTCTAAAAAAATATGCACAGGCCAAGGAAACATTTGAGAAGGTTTTATTATTGGAACCCGAGAATAAAAAAGCCAAGTTAGAAATTGAGAAGATAGAAAAGGTGTGTTGAATCAGGACTGGATTGGTGTAAAAATTCAGAATAGGGAAAAATATTAATACATTTATGACCCATGACCCAGGTTACTGGGAAATATGAATGTTTCTATTTACCCGAAGGTGTCCTGTATCCCGAGGGTGTATGACACCCGAGGCCATAAATTGAAAACCAATTAAAACAAAAGATTTAGAGGTAGGAAAACTAATATTGTCAAATAAACAACAATGTAATCAACAACTATTCAAATATACATTGACATCCCTAGTTTTAAACAAAGGGTAACACTGTTACAAAGATGAGGTAAAATGTTGTTATACGTGGTATATATGTTTTAACAGTAGATTTTATCTCAGTATTTAATTTTACATTCAGAAACACTGGCTACAGTGTACATTGTACTAGTAGAGTCCTACCCTTTGTCACTGTGTCACTTCCCTATTTATGTCTAATTAATGATATTCATTTGCTTGGTATGTTATATGGCCAGTATATTGTGTCCCGTTTAATTTACAGGAGATCCTGAAGGAAAAGATGGTGAGTCAGGTACAAACAGTGACTACACCTGATGCTGGTCTGGTCAGGCCCATCTCTAAACCACCACACGAACGCTCCCAGGTCTGTATGTTAAAAAAATGGCTCTTATAAATGAACACTGGCCATTTCTTAAAACATTTAGTTTTATTTCTGTTGGCTTGAACAGAGTTTTACTTCACAATTCGGTACTTAAGTTCAAAGTTCAAAGACTTAAATAAACGGAAGTTAAAAAGTAGAATTAAGCAAATAAATAATACATGTGTATGAAATTTATGTGAAAAAATACTATGATATAGTGTCACCTTTTTTTAAAGTAGTGAGTAAAAAAAGTAGAGTGTTATGATAGATGGATTTCAGTTTGTATTGTATGTTATAGTGAGGGACAGTTGTAAGTACAATATGTTACATTTAATTACATCTTAGGTGACATTATTTCTGGGTGTTTTATGATAAAGTTATATGTTGATATATGATGATATACATGTATATAATTTTATGGCATGATATAATTTGCAATACAGTTGTATCAAAAAGTTCAAAGACATCAATGTATCTTTTCTCCTATATCTGTAGAAACGGTTGAGGAGGATACACATTGAAGAGGTAGGGATGGAGGAGGACTTGGAGAGAAGGTCTGCCATTCACAAAGTCAAGGAAGGACAGAGTGAAGCAAAAAAAATCATCACCGCAAGGGATGAAGTCATGTTTGACAAATTTACCTCAAGCAACCCAACTCCTGTTGAAGAACATTCTAGCCTCATTCAATCTGTGTCCCCAAGTCCTGACAACAAGAGTAGTACTGTTATGATTGAAGAGTTAACAAACAATACTAATGATCTTTCTCTGGATTTATCAGAAAAAGTGAAAATGGAGAAAACTGCTGAGAAGACATCTCAGAAAGTTAATTCTGCTGATAGTCCCCGTGACAGAGGAAGTGAATCTGTGTCACCAAGAGGCTTGCAAACACCACAATCTTCTTTCCAGTTCCAGTCAGGATACAAAATGTTGAAAAATGACCTGGAACAGTTCTACATGTATATTAAGGTCAGTGAAAGAACACGACATCTCCATTGTCAGGTTTAAGTATTTGAGACATGATTTACCAAGTAAGAAAGTTATACAGATGAAGATAATTCTATAACCTTTGACCTTTGTTTTGTTTTTATCAAAGGTGATTACTGGTAAATTATGAGACAGTAGGGTCAGACTTACGATCTTGCTCAATAATTATTTGACGATAAATCAAGAGTGAGCACAGCTTTGATATATACTTTCAATAACTTAAGTGTTATAAAATATTGATTTACCAATACATTTGTACATAGGGTATGTATTTCACCTTAAGAAATACTAGCCAATATATGCTATTCGGATGGAGTCATGTTTTCTTTAGCTTGATTGTTTGAGTGTTAGACATGTAAACCAACAGTTCAGGCTTTGATTCCTATTGAAGGCATTAAAATAAATAATACCACTGTTACGCAGAAAAAGATTAGATAATTGATCAAATCATGTGGCCGTAGTCGTGCTTCATACTTATTTGTAGACTAATTATATTGATTCATAGGTATTGGTAAGATTTCAGATAGGTTATCTTCAAAAGTAACCAATATTGTCTATTATTCTATAAACTTCTTAAAATGTCTTTTTGTTACAGCCAATTGATCCAAGCAGCTACTTTAATTTGTTTGGTGAAGCCTTAGATGCTGAAATTTTACTCAAGATGTTAACAGTATTTCAACAGTATTTTCTCCGGTAAGCAAAAAAAATTATTATATTATATGCTATGTGTATCCCGCTGCCCTGCTTGGCCATTAAGGTTGGGCGCTATGATAGCATTTGTATCTCAGTTGGTATAGTATTGGTCTTTACAATCTCAGGTGAAGATCTGAGGTGTGTGGTTCAATGATCCCTTCCTGTGGAGGTTTGTGTTTCCCAGGTGAAGATCTGAGGTGTGTGGTTCAATGATCCCTTCCTGTGGAGGTTTGTGTTTCCCAGGTGAAGATCCGAGGTGTTTGGTTCAATGATCTCCTTCTTGTGGAGGCTTGCATTTTCCAGGTGGTGATCTGAGGTGTGTGGTTTGATCCCTACCTGGGGAAGTTTATATTTCCTAGGTGAAGATCTGAGGTGTGTGGTTCAATGATCCCTTCCTGTGGAGGTTTGTGTTTCCCAGGTGAAGATCCGAGGTGTTTGGTTCAATGATCTCCTTCCTGTGGAGGCTTGCATTTTCCAGGTGGTGATCTGAGGTGTGTGGTTTGATCCCTACCTGGGGTGGTTTGTATTTCCCAGGTGAAGGTCCGAGGTGTGTGATTTGATCCCTACCTTGGGAGGTTTATATTTCCCAGGTGAAGATCCGAGGTATGTGGTTTGATGATCCCTTCCTGTGGAGGTTTGTGTTTCCCAGGTGATGATCCGAGGTGTGTGGTTCAATGCTCAACACCAGTTTGTCTTTTTGGGTGAAATTACTACCATCCTGTGATGGTTTTTGTTTCCTGGATAGAGATTTGAGGTGTGTAGTCTGATGCTGCCTTTCTGTAGTGGTGTGTGATTCTTCGGGGAACTGAGAAATGGACTGGTCTTTGCTGATGTTTTTTCGTCCTTGGTCAAGACATTTCCCCCCAATTGTTCTCTATAGCATGTGACACAGACCTCCCATATGTTCTTTAGTGAAGTTGTCATTGAGACCCTGTCTCAAATTGATTCTGATATATCTAAATTCTCAGTGGTAACACTTAATTAACTTTATCTTTCATCATGTCATGAGACCAATAACATTTTTATGTATTTGGAAATTTCATTATTATTTATTTCTTTTTGTAGTGATGGTATCAATGTGTATCCTCACCTATGTCACCTCTGTGGTGTTAAACGGTTTGACATGACTGTCATGTTTTTCTCTCGGAAGGACCAACAAGGTAAGTAAACTACTAATTGTGCAAAATTGGTTTGATGACCTCTGTGTGCATGCATGTGTATACAGTGAATCACTTTGATGACCTCTGTGTGTATGCAGTAGACTACTTTAGTGACCTCTGTGTGCATGCATGTGTATACAGTGAATTCCTGTGTATGTATATAATAGACTACTTTAGTGACCTCTGTGACCTCTGTGTGTATATATACAGTAGACTACTATAGTGACCTCTGTGTGTATATATACAGTAGACTACTATAGTGACCTCTGTGTGTATATATACAGTAGACTACTATAGTGACCTCTGTGTGTATATATACAGTAGACTACTTTAGTGACCTCTGTGTGTATATATACAGCAGACTACTTTAGTGACCTCTGTGTGTATGTATACAGTAGACTACTATAGTGACCTCTGTGTGTATGTATACAGTGAGTTACTTTGGTGACCTCTGTGTGTATACACACAGTAGACTACTTTAGTGACCTCTGTGTGTATGTATACAGTAGACTACTATAGTGACCTCTGTGTGTATATATACAGTGTACTACTTTAGTGACCTCTGTGTGTATATGTACAGTAAACTACTTTTGTGTATACTTAAAAAGCTATGTTCGGTTTGTGTTTTCCCCACAGTTACCATATTTAATTGTTTATAATAAACTCCTTCATTATGAAAAACTGAATCGTATGTTACTTTGTCCACAGTTATAAAAGAATTGTTTGAGAGTGTAAAGAAGGGAGGATATGCTTCTGATGCAGACATTGAAAAACTGAAGAAGAAATACCAAGTGAGCTGACCCACTACCTATTGATGGAAGGATGTCAGATCTAGTTCATACATCACCTTTCTGTGATAACTGGAATTGTTTATGTTTCATGCAAGAGAACAAATTATTGTTCATTTTATTTGCATTGAAATATCCGTGTTCAAATTTATTCTTTTAGAGTTTATCGCATTGTTAATAGTTCCTGCCATTTGCATTCCATCTCTCAGTCTCTCAGTTTGGCAGATGCTATATTATATCACTTTTCTAGACGTTGAGTGGCCTACCTGGGAATGGCCATGGACTAGACTGACCAGTAACATGATTAGCTTTATTGAGGTATGGCCCCTTGTCCACTGTAAAGCACATTTTTAAGGGCATCACACTTACATTTTATCACTTACAGGGCACCTGGTACCAATCTGATTTTCCTCCTGGTATTTCTGTTTCATTAAACTTTTAGAACCACTACACACCTCTATCTTGATCAGCAAAGTAATGCTATTAAAAAAAAAAGCAAAAATATTTTTTCAAGAGTGCCATTATGACCCAACCTTCTAGAATTATAGCCCTTTGTTTACTTAGGAGAACTAAGTTTATGATGTAGGGTGGTGGAGATTGGTGGAAGGAGGAAATGGAGTGTTTTGGATACCTGCAGCAGTTAGTCTCAGTTTTGTAAGGCCAAATGAAAAGCACTTCTGTTTCTATTAACCTTATCTATGCTATTTTTTGTGACAAACTTTTCAAGGCAATTTGAAAGAAGCATTTTTGAAGTCAAGATCTATCCAATATACCAGGTAAACCACATAAAATTATTTGTTAGAATAAAAAATTTGCCCATCTACCTACCCTTAATTTTTCTAACAAGTCACTAGAAACACATACATCTTTTTGCATTACCTAATGTTAATCAATATAAAAAATATTGAAAAGGAACATTCAATTAATAAGGAAATGACAAGTTCTGTGGAGTCTACAAATCTCATATGCAATCAACATTTATGTGTTTGGAGTGGAGATTGGGACATGGAATTGGATATTATTCAATGTGATATATGGACATAACTTTCCTGACATCATAATATTATGCTGTTTGTATTTTGTCATAATAAAACCTATTGAAACTTGTTGACATTGTTTTTTTCTGTTTTTAGGTCATCAGAGTCTTCTGGTGACCTATTGCGATTGCACTTTCGTCTGGCGTCATGCATCATTAACTTGTAAAATTTTCGACTCATTCAGGAAAACTCTAGAACTGGTTACAACAAAATTTTGCAGAAAACCTTCCATGGCCAAATGAGCACCAAATTTGTAAATTATAGGGTCCTCTCCCCAAGGGCCTGAGGAGTGGGGCCAAAAAGGGTCAAATTGATAAAATCTTCAAAAATCTTCTCCATTCCCAGTTGAAGTAGAACTAAATACTCTTCATGGATGGAAGTGTCTTAGGGTATTTTGCCAAAATTGTGAACTTCATCAATCCAGGGTCTTGCATTTCCCCTTTTGGAGGGGGTAAAGTTTACTATAGTTTATAATGGAAATGTGACATTTTTGAGCATAACTTGTTTTCTTTCTGTTGAAAATAGTTTAAACATGGTTAGCATTATTAGTTTAAGTTGATAGTTTGAAGATATAAACATGATGATCCTGGCTGACCCCCATGGGCAAGAAGGCCTAAGGGGTCAAAATGACTCAAATGTCAAAGATTGTCTCGATACCCATATATAATTGAATCTATTTAACACTGTTCATGGATGGAAGACTTTACATAGGAAAATTACATTTTTGGGTGCAGTTTCTTTTAGTTCAAACTTGGTTAGATCCCATAGCATAAGACATTAGTTACTGTTATGCAAAGTTTACATTTGTGTCATGTGTACAATGTAGTTTACATTATCTTACTTTTTCCAATAAGATTATTTCTATGACATGTTACAAGAAGCCTTGTAACTATGGTGACTGTTAAGGCCCTTGGGCCCCTTGTAGTAGTTTGGCACCCATTGTCTATCCAGCACCAATTTTTCCCTTTGAAGAAATTCTCAAAAACCAAGAAGCCTAGAATAATGATATTTGGCTGAAGCATGACAAACTTTCAAAAAAGAAATGACCTTGACCCAAAACCAAGATCACTGGGGTGAAATTTATGAAAACATTCAAACCAACTCTTCTTATTAACCAAAATGTCTAGAATCTTGACATTTGGCATTTTCAAGTTTCTAAGTTTTCAAAAAGAGATGACATTTGCTTGTATTTAAGGTTACAGGGGTCAAATAGATTGAAATTATAGTACTTCAGACTCTGAATGTCAATGATGAGAAATGTTAATGTATTTGTGAAAAGTAATGAACACCAGATTATCAATGCAGGTCTGTTGGGCCTTTTTATCTTCATCAAGGACAAGACCGACATCATTTGGTGAAGAAAATGTCCAATGACAAGGCAAACCATCAGTGGGTTTGGTCGTGATGTCATCAACAGAAATAATAATACTGTTGACACCTTGAGCACTAATGGCCAAGATAACAAATAGCAGTTATCAAAGTGATGGCACCTGTATCTGTAATGTTAGTGATGACACCTTATAACAGGTATGGTAGTGATGATTCCTAAACAGTTTTGGTGGGAATGAAACCTATAGTGGTGATGGCACCAGTAACAGATATGGTGGTGGTAACACTTATAACAGTTTTGGTGGTGATGATATAAACATATATTAATGATGACATCTGTAACAGTTATGGTGATGATGACACCAATAGCAGGTATGATAGTGATGATGACACCTATAGCAGTTTTGGTGGTGATGACATAAACATATATTAATGATGACATCTGTAACAGTTATGGTGATGATGATAGTTTCTGGTGGTGATGACACCTATAGCAGGTATGCAGAATACACAAGTTTATTTTTATTCTGTTGAGAACAAATTGATTTTAAAAAGTATTACTACAACTTCTATTAATGAATAAATCACGACTGATTGATAATCTTTTATTATATCAATTCCTGACTTCCTACTCATATTTTTATCCGGATTTTTTTTTACAGTTTCCGTTGTCCGTTTATCATAGCATAGGCACTTCCTGTCATAAGCATGGCTACTCTTGTGAGGAGTTCGTTGAACATTTTTCCACGCTTTGCACAGCGGCTTACAGCTTTCAGAGGTAAAATCACGTGTGCTTATTGGTAACATTTCATGAAAGTAGATATCCAACAATGAAATTTCATTTTGGTCATTGCAAATAAGTTACTTGTCAAATTTACGCAACGGATGTTTGCATTGGTGTCCATAGGTAGATTTTGGAGGCCCTGTCATTGAAGGTTCATATAGATCGTAATATTTATCCTTTAATGTGAAAGGGCAAAAGCCTTTAAAAGGCGTAACATTTGCCAACTTATTGTATATGTATTTATAATTAATGACGCCGGCAAAGCATCGGCAGACACAAGACATCCAGTGGTTTTTTGGAACTCTGATGTGGGATTTTTTGCCCAAAATCTTTTAGCCAACTATGATGTTTCAGGCCTTTGGATGAACCCAAAGTCGTTTCAACAAATTTGGCCCCTATAATCCTGTGTATTGTGTATAGAAAGCGACCAGTTAAATGTAAATTTATAATACCATCTTATCTTGCTAATTTACAATAAGTCATATGGGAAAGAAGGAAAATATAGTATACAGAATTAAGATAGAGGTTAATACTACAATGTTTCTGTCACAAGAGATTATTGTAAATGTGTGTTTTTTTTTATATTTCCAGCCTATCAGAGTGCATCTCTGGCCACAGCTACTGCCACTGAAAGTAAATCCGTAGATGAAAAATGGATATTAGCAAGTGCAGTGTGCTTAGAACGATATCCCATCATAGTTCCACCGCTGACTGAAAAGGAAGAGAGGTTTAACATTAATCTGAAGAAAATTGAATTAGAAAGAAGTATTTTATGTGACCATGAATTGAAACACTTGGATGACCTGTAAGTAAACTAGTATATTGTTAATCAGATTTACTTGTTGCCTGTAAACATCTACTGATGTATTTGCTTTAATTTTTAAAAACTTTTTTTTTAACACAGATGATGTAATTGTAATTTATTGTCCTTTTCTTTTCAATTAATGGTTATACAGACCTGTAAAAGTACATATCTTTATATCAGATGCAAAAACATAGGAGAGAAAAAGAAAAGAAATTCTGAAGATAAAATATTTGTTTAATGTATCATCATTGTCAGTTTAAAAAAGAAACAGACAGAGGAGTCGGACACTTCGCATCATGTTGAAAAAGTAGGAGGAACTGCTGATATGACAGAAGAGGGAAAACTCACAGCTGTTGATATGGAGGATGCCTGGGAAAGGGAAGCTCTTAATTTTTCTGAAGGAAGTAGAGAAACGGGTAAATAATTTCTCATTGTTTTAAATTTGTAGAAAAATAAAGATGTTTTGATGATCTATGAAGAAATGAAAGGACATATCTTTTGAATGTTGGAGTGTCATATACAATATTTTTTGGTTATAAGCCGCACTAGTATATAAGTTGTGTCTTTCTTAAGATGTGGTTACCACTGTTGTTGATGTTTGATATATCAGTAATAGATAATGAAAGGCAGTTCTTACGAAGTGGTAACTGTTACGTTGACCAAAGTTTGTTGATATAACAGACAACTGAGGGCAATTTATAAAGATCGATCTTTATCCTCAGTGAAACATTCATTAGAGTTTGCAAATGAATTATATACAGATAATCCTTTATTTTATTGATGTGTTTCAAAAAACCTAAAATAGCAAATATTGAATTTGGCTTGGGTGCCTTCACAGATTGTCTTCGCACAGATATAGGGTCTGACATTATGTATGGTTTACCAAGCAATCTCTCCATCGATGACTGTATGATGAAATATTCACGAAGGCACTTGTATGCTTGCTAAATTCTGATAGTCCCATATTATTTCTTGTTTAGTTACATGAAGCCTTTCATATCACAAACAAGCATGGTTATTTTTTTTTAGAATTCGACCTATAATCGGTCGACTTATCAACCCATGATGCAAAAGGCTATTGTAAACTTCCTCTATTGCTTCAAAGTAACCATGAAAGTCCAGAAGATATTATTGTGATTCATATGAAAAAGTATGATTTATTAAATCCACAAGAATGCTGTTTTTATTTCAATCTTAAAATTATCCTGTATGTGATTGTAAATGATGGCTCTAGACAATCTGTTTCAGTCACAAACAGATGACTGGCAGGTACTCGTAAAAAAACTCAAACCATCTCGTACTGGTTTACTGGTACACTTCCTGTTTCTTTTTCTTTTTTTCATCCTGCCAATTTTTTTCTAGTCCACATATAAGCCGCACCAGTATATAAGCCGCATGCCCGAATGATGAGTGAAAAAGGTGCCACTTATAATCCTGTAAATACAGAACTGAAACCACCATGCTGTATACAGATCTAGAGGCTGATAGACTTACAGGGTAGTCTGAGTCGCACAATCATTCAGAATTTATTTTACTGGTTTCAGTTGCTGATCAAGAAAATGACCTACAGTCTCTGAATAGAAAGCTTGACAAGAAATTATACCTTGTGGTTAAACAGAGACTTGGTGAGGTAGAACATTGGATCCTACCCCAGGGCGACCATGTGGAGAATGAATCAATGCGAGAGGTACAAGACAAATCAGTGGCCATGTTGAAATCCTCATTCAGAATTAAAATATTTTTTTCATGATCATTCAAATAAAGAAAGTGAGCATTTTTAATTCATGCTGTGATAGTCAAATCTGGATCAAAAACCACTGTAGGAATGGAAAGTGGCTTATCATAGTGATATGCTTTGCAGGATTTAGAAAATTGCACTTTCATACTACAGAAGAATATAGTCGTGTTTCAAGTTCATTCAAATGTACAATCAACATGTTGAAAACTTGCTATCTTCTGCAAGGAATTTGCCAATTGAAAATAGTGCCAAACTTGATAATCGATATGAATTTTAATATCCCCTTGGTTTCCATTCAAGGTTTGAAATTTGAATAATATGAGCTTAGGTTAAAGGGTCTTTGAAATGAAATAACTGGAAATTGTAATTGAACTGTGAATTGTGTTTTATAGATAAAAATTTCCTCAGAAGCAGCAAAGGAAATTATACACATGTATGTAATAGTAAATTACTCATACAACTTATTTAAAATCTAAAATCATTGAAATTAATAAGGATTTTCCTGAGAAATGTGTATGAAGGGTTTTATTTCATTGTTACAGCAAACATCAATTTTCAGTGGCTACTGCTAGATAATGTCCTAAAGTACATGTTCAACTAAGTATATTTATATTTTGCATTTAAGACAGCAGAAAGAGCACTCGGAAAACTCTGTGGAGACAGTGTCCAGTCCAAGTTCATGGGAAACGCCCCTTGTGGATTTTACAGGAACATCTTCTCTAAGACTATCAAAGAAAAACTGTGTGCAAATGGACAAAAGGTAAAGTAACCTTTTGTAGCATTTGAAATATACCCAAAAGGTGAGAGAGCAAGATGTTCTACAGGTTTGAAGGTAAGATATCCACAGGTTTGAAGGTAAGATGTTCCACAGATCAGAAAGTCAAATGTTCCACAAGTTCGATCAGATGAGACACAGGTTAGAAGGTCAGATACTCCTCAGGTCAAACTGTTAGATGTTCCACAGTTAGGTGAGTTGTTCTACTGGTTAGATGGTCAGATGTTCCACAAATTAAAAGGTCACATGTTCTACAGGTTAGGTCAGATATTCCAACAACTTAGAAAGTAAGATGATTCAAAGGTTTGAAGGCCAGATGTTCTAAAGGTTGGAAAGCGAGATGCTTCAGGGGTCAGCTCATATGGATTGCTACACAATAATGATTCATTAAAGCATTTACAACACTTGGAAATTTAACTAGGTTTACAAGAATAAGTTTGAACTACAAGATTTGACTGATTTTTAATTGTAAGAAAAAGCAATAGGTGATAATTTTATCAGTTTTCTTCTTCTTGTTGTTCTTATTAATTGGCCATTGTATTTGATATTAGTCAGGTAAATAGTAAAATAAAAGCCAGTATCTTGATATCATTTTTTGTTTCACATGTTTCAGGTATTTTTCTTCAGAGCCGAGTACAGTCAAGGGGACATAACTGTTAGTGACCATGTTAGTGATTATAAGTGGTTAACAATAGAGGAAATGGCAGAATATTTACAACCAGACTATTATAAAAAATGTAAGATGTTTATGTCCGATTGATCTTGATGCGAAATTTTAAACTTAATAAATTATCATGTAAGGCAACTTGCATGCCAATAGAATGAATTTTTTGATCTATTGTAAACCAGTATGGGGAAATTTTTCTGTGTACATTTTGGAGACAATGTGGTGGATAAATTGTGCAACATCATGATATTATGTATTTAATATGAACTTGTGTCAGGAAGCAGTTTTCATTTTCTGTAGCTGTAATATCGTGTGTTGATTTTTTTATGCACCTTCATTTGAGATGAAGAACAAGATTGGGTTATAAAGTCATTTAATCTCATGATGAATTAAAGAGTATTAATATGTTCATGTGAAATTCCTGTGGTCATGAGATACTGTGATCATAGTGAACAATCATTGTATTTTCCATATGGATAACTGTTTAGAATGTTGTAAAATTGAGAAATATTGATTTGAATACATGTTTTCATTTTTGTCGGAGCATGATTTTGTGATAAGACACGTTTTGTCAAAAATTAAAAATTTGACATTACTTTCTTTTGTTGTAATTTGTCACTTAACAATGTACATGTAATTGTTTTAGAAAGGCAAGCATCCACGAACAAGCTACAGAAATGAGAATAATTAATATTCTGTTATCAAACATATTGTCAATTTTTCAAAAGTCTGGAAAATCCTAATACATGTATGTAGTATGATGTTGTTTGTGATAAAATTGCCAAAATCACTGAGACTTACAGCAATATGTAGGGTTGACAGGTACAATGACATTTTATTTGTGTACCAAAGTAAATTACTGGCCATTGTTGATCAACACTTCTAAGAAACTATTGTCTCCCTGTGAGTGGTACAAAGATTGTACAAAAGACACTTAAAGAGGTTTATACTCTTTTAATGTGTAATAAATTGATCACTCTGTACCATCCAGGGAACACATTTATATATCCTTTATACTAATTTTACCAACTTATTGTTGCAAGTTGTATGGGGATATTCTTTGGTAGAACGTTGTACACCAAATTCTAGTCTCCTGATCCATTTATACACAGTGCATTATTTTGTATAGGAATACACCATATTTACTAATAAGTTGTCATTTAAAGTAATTGCCAAATTTTGTAAACAAGTAATTCCTGAGATGTAAACAAATCACAAGCCTTAAATGTCTCTCAAGTCTTGATCTAAATCTAGGGCCTGATTTTGTTTTCTACACCAAACTTTTGTCTGCAGGCTTCACTGTTTCACAAGTTTCCAACCTTCTGTGCAGCTTTTTGTCAACATTTTATTTCTATTCAAGGAAAAATAGAAATAATTAATGACAATGTTTGACATAACCAAATCATAGGACATTAAAACAATTTTCTTAAGCTTTTAAAGTATTAAGGTATTATAGTATTTTACCTAACCAAATAACATTAATGTCGGCATAGGTTAATTTATCCTTCAGTTCATAGACGTCATTTTAGATGACATGGAAAAAACTGACAACAAATTTTAAAATGTCTTAAAACATATTTATTTACAGAATCCTCATATCTCTTCTCCTTTATATACAAATCAATGTGCTTCCACAATTATATACAAATATCTACATTTTGTACATCATAACAAATACTGACATTCATTATACATGTTTCATGTATCATGGCAATGAGATATAGCTGTATCTCACATTATTAGCTACCCTTTGACAGAAATAAAACATCATCCCAATTTATCAAGATTCACACAAATTTTAAAAATTATATGTTGACCTATGTTCACAAAACATTTTGTCAAAATATTTTTAAAAACATCAATCTGATGAAAAGTTAGGAGGCAAATGCACCTCTTATTTAGAATATTCTGATTGATGTACCACGTAAATGCACTGGACATTCAAAGAAACCCCATCTGTATGTATTTGATAATCATAGGCCACGGGGTAGGCCTACTGTGTTTTACAGCCACCTGTGTCTGTATTTAAATAATCCATTCACTTTCTCTAAAGAAAGGAAACAAATCATTAATCAATCCAGAACTTGTACGTATTTACCCAAACAGATCTTAATTATCTAAACAGAAGTTGACTTGCAGTTAATATACATGTTTTTTTTCTGAATGAGTTTGAGTCTGAAGGCTCAGAAATTATCAGTTGTATGAAATAAAATCACACTGGTACCGTTTTACAAAGGAAGTTGTACCATCAACAGTAGCCCAATTCATAACAAATAATATTGAACACATTAAAAATTCTCATTATACTATAAAACAAAGTCAACAAATAAATAGACATTTACACAAATAAACACTAGACATATACTCACATATTCATGACATCAAGGAAAGTTATAGAAAAGCAACATTCAAGCAGCTGAAATTCACACTAGCACTTTTAACAATGAAACTTGGTGGTAACATTTCAACTCCAGAAATGATGCCCTTCAATAAAATGCATACAAATACATACAAACAAATATATAAACATCCTGGATACTCTAAAGGGTTACATTCACTATCACTCTCTATACCCCTGGAACATTTCAGGGCTAAAATTGAAGACTCCATGTGTGACACCTTGTGTATAAGATGAGAAAAATCTTGAGATTGCATAATGGCATGTTTTACTAGCTTTTTAGAGTTTGATGTCACTCCTTTGTATTCTTCAAAGGATTGTGCCAGTCTATGATTGGTCAGTTTCTTTTCTTCTGGAATGTACTCTTAGACCAATCAAATAATTTCATTTGTGCCTTCAATTTTACCAGGAAATGTTCAAGGAATGCAGAGAGAGATAGTAAGCATACTCCCTTGAGTGTTAAAGATGATATATGAACTGACTAACTGACACACACAAACTCCAACATACCTCAGTTAGCTCATACAAAATGTCTTACTGGCACCAATTAACTCTCGCACTGAATGAACTCACAAACCTTGTATACATACTGGTCACATTAGGTATGGTAGTGTGGAAGTAAATCCTCTGACAGAACAATGACAAGACTAGTGTTTGGTGATTCCTGATGTTTTAAATACTAAATTATACAAACAAGTCTTTGCTTTTCCAAATCAGTATTTATTCGTACTATATAGTTAATGCACAATTACCCTAACATAACTGAAAAAACATAAATAATTATGCAGCATATTATAAAGGTGAAATGAAGTCAGTACATACACCACTACTGATATAACTTGATACATTAACTCTACTGTGACACTGATGTAGCCATGATCTCTCCTTGTTTGTTTGAACATGGATTAGAATGATTTTCTCAAATACTACCCATGATCTTGACTGATTATGCAATATGCACATTCAGCTATGAATTTTTGTCAAAAAAATTCAGCTTTTCCGACTTCTCCTCATGGTAAAGCATCTGTTATTACCTGGGCAGATAATCATTATAGTGGTTTGAATTTTGACTTTTAAGTAAACATTACAATGAGACAATCATACTCTCCAGCAACATTTATACGCAAAGTTTTCAAAAAAAAAAAAGATAAACAAGAACAATTTTTTAAGATTCTGTTGTAGCAAGTTTCCAGACTCTTACAATATCAAAGCTGTACCAACTGAAAATTTTGTGATGATTGTTCTTAACTGTGATATAACTCCCATTTTTATAGCCTTTGTTAGCGATAAAAAACGAGAATATCCTTATAAAACAAAAGAAAAAAATGTCAGGAATTTAACAGAGGTAAGGAATTTCACATGTTGATACTTGGTAAACAATTCAACAAAATCCCTGGAAGTATGTTCTTTCTGTGGGCTGTTACACCTGAACCATGGAGGTATCAGCTATAAATGCAGAAATTTTGTAATATCTTTCAGTCTGTCACAGACCTGTTGAAGTTGATGTGCAGCATATCTAAATGAACACAGTCCATTCATTACAAAGGCTGAAATGAAACCGAGATGGGATCAGTTCATTTCGGGAGGTTTAATGGGGTTGAGTGGGTCATGATCCAATGTCTGATGTAACATGAGGCCCAGTACTCCCACACGGTTCGCCATCGACACACGGATGTTGCGCTCTTGCTCAAACAAGTCATCCAATTCCATCCACTGCAGACCAAATATAAAAGATGAAAAGTAAATGATATGTTGTAATGATAAATTCCTCATTTTCATGAGAACCTCACACAATAATTCCAATCCTTAGCTATACTATTTATGATAAACTCACATGTCTATTGTCCCAAACAAGAAGTGTGGGCTATGGTGTGAAACTGAAAACTAAGTGATTAATTCAAGAATATTTCTACAATTTTAATCTTGAAACGCTTTGGATAAATTTATATGGGAACACTTCTTTTTGTGAAATTTGTTTGCAATCTAACTTGAGAATGAAAGCGGGAACAGACAAACTTTCTCATCAACAGGTATACATAATACTGTTGATCTTGAATGTGTGGCCACAAGCATGAAAGAGTATAGAGAGAAATTGGTCATGGAAAAAAAATGAGGAAGCTTCATGAAATTTGATTGAAACTTATTTCAAAATATCTAGGTGAATGTGCAAATTTAATTTACATAATATTCAATATTACATGCTTGAAATCAATTGTAAAGACCTTTCCCTCCTAGTCAGGATCAATAGTTTATACACAAATAAAAAAAAATTTAAAAAATATTTTTTTAGCTTTTCAAAGTTAAGCGTGCTTTTACACATATTTCTGCTTACTTTAACTCTTTATTTTCTTGATATTGACAAAAGTTTAAAATGAGTGACCATTAACCTGAGGTAAAAGTCTCTCTGTGTACTGTATGTCACCTTTCTACAACCCGGTCTGTACCCCATTCATACCTGTCTGACCCTTTCCATGTCTATCTCAGCCCGTCGTAGTTTCTCCCACACAACATGTTTGTTACATTTTCGTTTAGGAGCCCTGCAGTATTCTCCAGTCTCCTCAAATACATTAACAACCAGTGGACAGCCACACACCTCATCTGGTCCCACCTATAATGTTAACATCTTCCATTACATCACAGAGCTATACAAGACCATGAGAACATATCTTTGCTTCCAGATTCTTTTAACCCTAGATATTCAGTTTCAAAATTATCAAGAATTACTTTTCAGATTGAGGTACATACATGTATGTAATCTACTGAATTGTTCTTTAACATATTATATACACTTCAAATTTGTCACTAATTAACCTTCAATCCTTATATGTTTGTATGAAAATGCTCCTTGTCACAAAAAAATGTAAAAAGTCTGTCGTAAAAATCACATGAACCTACTCTGAAAAGCCATTTCGTTTCTTAATTGCTTTAACACATTATACACTGATCTAGGTTATCCAAATACAGGTCGTATTTGTTTCCATCTCCAAGCTCGTCTGTATACAATAGTTACCTTTGGTTCCTTAGTGTGTTCAGGACAGAGGACTTTCAGCCGTTTACAATAAACTTTTTGCTGAGTGTTATAGTAGTCACAAAACATTGAGTTTCCTTCAATCCTTGTTTTGTAAATGGAGCCGAACGATGTCTGTGCCTCAAACTGAAAACAAAAAGAAAACAAAAAGTAGCATTAAGACTTCAGCAAATGATGGATATCTTAAATTAACAGTGAAACTGAAAAAAAGGAATGTAAACATTATACTGCAAGAGATGTCAGAGATCCTAGTGCCTGTAATCACAGTGAAAGGTTTGGTCAGCATCATGGACAAACATGAACAGCCCAACAGATGTCTGGTATATACAGTAGTACTATTGAGTCATACCTTTGCAAAGCATTTTTCCATGTGTCTCAGGGCCCCCTTCTGGTTGAGTTCAGCACCACACGTAACACAGTACATGCTGTATTCAGTATCATCCTCTGGTTCCTTCTCCTGTAAAATCAATTATCTTTCCTCTATAATGAATTGTATAAAACAAATGAAATCTAGATTGATGTTCTTCCCTTTTAAAAAGTTACGGAATTTTCAATAAAGTGATAAGTTTGTACAATTAAATTACAGCACATTTTACTTCTGGCAAGTTAGCGCAATTAGGAATTAGCACATCCACAGTAACTGCTGTATATAAAAAATATATAAAAACTGAACTTAGCGTGATCTTACTTCAGTGCAATATTTTCAACGCAAAAATTAGATAACCCCTAAAATATATCAATTAACAGTATTTAAAATTACACATCACTTTTAAAGATGACAGACCAAACAAGATGCTATAGTTACAGATATAATTGAATCAATACTGATAATGGCTTTTGGTGTATGATCATACCTCCTGGTCTGGGGCTATTACAGCGTGTTTGACTCTCTCTAGGAGAGCGTCCAGCTCCTGATGTCTCAGATCAAGCTCCCCTAGTTTATGTCGTGCCTCTAGTTGCTGACGACGAATTTTCTCCAGTGCTTTCTTGTTGTTTTCTTCCGTAACACAAGGTGTGCTCTGCCACTGTTGGATCTTCGGAGGCAAGAGTTCATAGATACGGCTGAAAAATGAAAGATAATGAAGGGAAAATTCACACTTTAGAGAAACTGTTTCACAGAGCCAAATAATTATTTATATGGAATAAGTTCTCAGCAATAATTGATTCATATGAAATATCTGATGAGCAATTTTACACACATTGGAGACTGGACTTGGTTTTATTAGACATACTTTTTGGCAAGTTTCATTCCACACTCCTCTGAACAGTATTTAGAGTTTGCTTGAGCAGGTTCAATACATCCTGGTCCAAAACACTGACGTGGTTCTTCATCTTCTACCTCTCGCATATCATCTACCTCTCCTCCACGCTTCTTTTTCCTTTCTGAACCTGCCTTATCTTTTAATTTCTATAACAGAAACACATACCAATGTCAATGTCATATATTAAGACATCAATAGCCATCCACCATCAGATTAGCATATGGTCCACTGAATAACCCTGCACTAGTTGTCCATCATCTGTTTGTGCGTCCATTCTTAAACAATTCTTTTAACTGCTGTCTTTTACAAGAAGCAATGAATTAATCTTTCTCATATTTACAGAATTGCTGTCTTTTGAAAGAAGCAATAAATTAAGTCTTTATGTTTTGTATTTAGGTTCCTCTTGGTCCATATGTAGACTGGTTCAAATTCAGGACTGATGAAGAAATACCGATGTTGAATTAGTTGACAGTATTTTCCTTGGTGTATAGAGGATTTGACATGCTTTTTTCCTATGTAAACAACTAAATCAAAATAAATCTATAATCAATATACTTTATACCAAAACCCATTCCACATGTCTACAAAATTTCCTTTTGATGGATTAAATGGAGCTGATTTTTCTGAATGTTTTTCTAACCTGTTTTTTCTTTGTAGGTGAATGTTTATTGCTTTCTTTCTTTTTCTTCCGTGGTGATCCTGATTCGCTCCTTTTCCTCCCTGGCTTTGTCTAAAATTCAAATAAGTCACGAGAAATATAAATAATGTAAATAATGTATTAGTGTGTCATGCTTAATGTGTATGTATTATTATGTAATATCTTTCAAAACTAAAACAAATAATCATATATATATACCTGGTATATATATTTTAACAATCATCAGAATTGTATTAATCAAATCAATATTTTCATTTTTCTGTTGTTTCTTAGGGATGACATTCCCTCTATCCAAATTAGGAAAGTGAAGGTTACTGAATAAGATGTACTTTCAACACATTAATTGTTCACATTATATACTAGGTATAACGGCACAATAAAAACCAAGATTGTCACACTTGTGATTCCAAGGAAATAAAGAAATTAAGCAGCATGTCAGTTACTGCTTTGAAGTGCAATTTATGCACAAAAATGCCAAATAATGATTCACCTTTGTAGGTTTTTCAATATTTTCGGAGGCTCCACCATCTTCAAAATCCATGAAATCATCATCATCATCATCATCTTCTGAAAAACGTCTGAAATATAAGAAGCACTGGATAATCTACTTGGAAATGAAAGATGATTGAATGTAAGGTGGCTGGATTAACTATTAGGAATTAGGTGTGACTGATTATCTACTGACAATGTAAGGTGGCTGGATTATCTATTAGGAATTAGGTGTGACTGATTATCTACTGGCAATGTAAGGTGGCTGGATTATCTACTGACAATGTAAGGTGGCTGGATTATCTATTAGGAATTAGGTGTGACTGATTATCTACTGACAATGTAAGGTGGCTGGATTATCTATTAGGAATTAGGTGTGACTGATTATCTACTGGCAATGAAAGGTGGCTGGATTATCTATTAGGAATTAGGTGTGACTGATTATCTACTGGCAATGAAAGGTGGCTGGATTATCTATTAGGAATTAGGTGTGACTGATTATCTACTGGCAATGTAAGGTGGCTGGATTATCTATTAGGAATTAGGTGTGACTGATTATCTACTGGCAATGTAAGGTGGCTGGATTATCTATTAGGAATTAGGTGTGACTGATTATCTACTGGCAATGTAAGGTGGCTGGATTATCTATTAGGAATTAGGTGTGACTGATTATCTACTGGCAATGTAAGGTGGCTGGATTATCTACTGACAATGTAAGGTGGCTGGATTATCTATTAGGAATTAGGTGTGACTGATTATCTACTGGCAATGAAAGGTGGCTGTATTATCTATTAGGAATTAGGTGTGACTGATTATCTACTGGCAATGAAAGGTGGCTGGATTATCTATTAGGAATTAGGTGTGACTGATTATCTACTGACAATGTAAGGTGGCTGGATTATCTATTAGGAATTAGGTGTACTGATTATCTACTGGCAATGTGAGGTGGCTGGATTATCTATTAGGAATTAGGTGTGACTGATTATCTACTGGCAATGAAAGGTGGCTGTATTATCTACTGACAATGTAAGGTGGCTGGATTATCTACTGACAATGTGAGGTGTCTGGATTATCTATTAGGAATTAGGTGTGACTGATTATCTACTGACAATGTAAGGTGGCTGGATTATCTATTAAGAATTAGGTGTGACTGATTATCTACTGACAATGTAAGGTGGCTGGATTATCTATTAGGAATTAGGTGTGACTGATTATCTACTGGCAATGTAAGGTGGCTGGATTATCTATTAGGAATTAGGTGTGACTGATTATCTACTGACAATGTAAGGTGGCTGGATTATCTATTAGGAATTAGGTGTGACTGATTATCTACTGGCAATGTAAGGTGGTTGGATTATCTACTGACAATGTAAGGTGGCTGGATTATCTATTAGGAATTAGGTGTGACTGATTATCTACTGGCAATGAAAGGTGGCTGGATTATCTATTAGGAATTAGGTGTGACTGATTATCTACTGACAATGTAAGGTGGCTGGATTATCTACTGACAATGTGAGGTGGCTGGATTATCTATTAGGAATTAGGTGTGACTGATTATCTACTGGCAATGAAAGGTGGCTGTATTATCTACTGACAATGTAAGGTGGCTGGATTATCTACTGACAATGTGAGGTGGCTGGATTATCTATTAGGAATTAGGTGTGACTGATTATCTACTGACAATGTAAGGTGGCTGGATTATCTATTAAGAATTAGGTGTGACTGATTATCTACTGGCAATGAAAGGTGGCTGTATTATCTACTGACAATGAAAGGTGGCTGGATTATCTATTAGGAATTAGGTGTGACTGATAATCTACTGGCAATGAAAGGTGGCTGTATTATCTATTAGGAATTAGGTGTGACTGATTATCTACTGGCAATGAAAGGTGGCTGTATTATCTACTGACAATGTAAGGTGGCTGGATTATCTACTGACAATGTGAGGTGGCTGGATTATCTATTAGGAATTAGGTGTGACTGATTATCTACTGGCAATGAAAGGTGGCTGGATTATCTATTAGGAATTAGGTGTGACTGATTATCTACTGGCAATGTAAGGTGGCTGGATTATCTACTGACAATGTAAGGTGGCTGGATTATCTATTAGGAATTAGGTGTGACTGATTATCTACTGGCAATGTAAGGTGGCTGGATTATCTATTAGGAATTAGGTGTGACTGATTATCTACTGGCATTGAAAGGTGGCTGTATTATCTACTGACAATGTAAGGTGGCTGGATTATCTACTGACAATGAAAGGTGGCTGGATTATCTATTAGGAATTAGGTGTGACTGATTATCTACTGGCAATGAAAGGTGGCTGGATTATCTATTAGGAATTAGGTGTGACTGATTATCTACTGGCAATGTAAGGTGGCTGGATTATCTACTGACAATGTAAGGTGGCTGGATTATCTATTAGGAATTAGGTGTGACTGATTATCTACTGACAATGTAAGGTGGCTGGATTATCTATAAGGAATTTGGTGTGACTGATTATCTACTGGCAATGTAAGGTGGCTGGATTATCTATTAGGAATTAGGTGTGACTGATTATCTACTGACAATGTAAGGTGGCTGGATTATCTACTGACAATGTAAGGTGGCTGGATTATCTATTAGGAATTAGGTGTGACTGATTATCTACTGGCAATGTAAGGTGGCTGGATTATCTACTGACAATGTAAGGTGGCTGGATTATCTATTAGGAATTAGGTGTGACTGATTATCTACTGGCAATGAAAGGTGACTGGATTATCTATTAGGAATCAGGTGTGACTGATTATCTACTGGCAATGAAAGGTGGCTGGATTATCTATTAGGAATTAGGTGTGACTGATTATCTACTGGCAATGTAAGGTGACTGGATTATCTATTAGGAATTAGGTGTGACTGATTATCTACTGGCAATGAAAGGTGACTGGATTATCTATTAGGAATTAGATGTGACTGATTATCTATTGGCAATGAAAGGTGACTGGATTATCTATTAGGAATTAGGTGTGACTGATTATCTACTGACAATGAAAGGTGGCTGGATTATCTATTAGGAATTAGGTGTGACTGATTATCTACTGACAATGTAAGGTGGCTGGATTATCTATTAGGAATTAGGTGTGACTGATTATCTACTGGCAATGAAAGGTGGCTGGATTATCTATTAGGAATTAGGTGTGACTGATTATCTACTGACAATGTAAGGTGGCTGGATTATCTATTAGGAATTAGGTGTGACTGATTATCTACTGGCAATGAAAGGTGGCTGTATTATCTATTAGGAATTAGGTGTGACTGATTATCTACTGGCAATGAAAGGTGGCTGGATTATCTATTAGGAATTAGGTGTGACTGATTATCTACTGGCAATGTAAGGTGGCTGGATTATCTATTAGGAATTAGGTGTGACTGATTATCTACTGGCATTGAAAGGTGGCTGTATTATCTACTGACAATGTAAGGTGGCTGGATTATCTACTGACAATGAAAGGTGGCTGGATTATCTATTAGGAATTAGGTGTGACTGATTATCTACTGGCAATGAAAGGTGGCTGGATTATCTATTAGGAATTAGGTGTGACTGATTATCTACTGGCAATGTAAGGTGGCTGGATTATCTACTGACAATGTAAGGTGGCTGGATTATCTATTAGGAATTAGGTGTGACTGATTATCTACTGACAATGTAAGGTGGCTGGATTATCTATAAGGAATTAGGTGTGACTGATTATCTACTGGCAATGTAAGGTGGCTGGATTATCTATTAGGAATTAGGTGTGACTGATTATCTACTGACAATGTAAGGTGGCTGGATTATCTACTGACAATGTAAGGTGGCTGGATTATCTATTAGGAATTAGGTGTGACTGATTATCTACTGGCAATGTAAGGTGGCTGGATTATCTACTGACAATGTAAGGTGGCTGGATTATCTATTAGGAATTAGGTGTGACTGATTATCTACTGGCAATGAAAGGTGACTGGATTATCTATTAGGAATTAGGTGTGACTGATTATCTACTGGCAATGAAAGGTGGCTGGATTATCTATTAGGAATTAGGTGTGACTGATTATCTACTGGCAATGTAAGGTGACTGGATTATCTATTAGGAATTAGGTGTGACTGATTATCTACTGGCAATGAAAGGTGACTGGATTATCTATTAGGAATTAGGTGTGACTGATTATCTACTGGCAATGAAAGGTGGCTGTATTATCTATTAGGAATTAGGTGTGACTGATTATCTACTGGCAATGAAAGGTGGCTGGATTATCTATTAGGAATTAGGTGTGACTGATTATCTACTGGCAATGTAAGGTGGCTGGATTATCTATTAGGAATTAGGTGTGACTGATTATCTACTGGCATTGAAAGGTGGCTGTATTATCTACTGACAATGTAAGGTGGCTGGATTATCTACTGACAATGAAAGGTGGCTGGATTATCTATTAGGAATTAGGTGTGACTGATTATCTACTGGCAATGAAAGGTGGCTGGATTATCTATTAGGAATTAGGTGTGACTGATTATCTACTGGCAATGTAAGGTGGCTGGATTATCTACTGACAATGTAAGGTGGCTGGATTATCTATTAGGAATTAGGTGTGACTGATTATCTACTGACAATGTAAGGTGGCTGGATTATCTATAAGGAATTTGGTGTGACTGATTATCTACTGGCAATGTAAGGTGGCTGGATTATCTATTAGGAATTAGGTGTGACTGATTATCTACTGACAATGTAAGGTGGCTGGATTATCTACTGACAATGTAAGGTGGCTGGATTATCTATTAGGAATTAGGTGTGACTGATTATCTACTGGCAATGTAAGGTGGCTGGATTATCTACTGACAATGTAAGGTGGCTGGATTATCTATTAGGAATTAGGTGTGACTGATTATCTACTGGCAATGAAAGGTGACTGGATTATCTATTAGGAATTAGGTGTGACTGATTATCTACTGGCAATGAAAGGTGGCTGGATTATCTATTAGGAATTAGGTGTGACTGATTATCTACTGGCAATGTAAGGTGACTGGATTATCTATTAGGAATTAGGTGTGACTGATTATCTACTGGCAATGAAAGGTGACTGGATTATCTATTAGGAATTAGGTGTGACTGATTATCTATTGGCAATGAAAGGTGACTGGATTATCTATTAGGAATTAGGTGTGACTGATTATCTACTGACAATGAAAGGTGGCTGGATTATCTATTAGGAATTAGGTGTGACTGATTATCTACTGACAATGTAAGGTGGCTGGATTATCTATTAGGAATTAGGTGTGACTGATTATCTACTGGCAATGAAAGGTGGCTGGATTATCTATTAGGAATTAGGTGTGACTGATTATCTACTGACAATGTAAGGTGGCTGGATTATCTATTAGGAATTAGGTGTGACTGATTATCTACTGGCAATGAAAGGTGGCTGGATTATCTATTAGGAATTAGGTGTGACTGATTATCTACTGGCAATGAAAGGTGGCTGGATTATCTATTAGGAATTAGGTGTGACTGATTATCTACTGGCAATGAAAGGTGGCTGGATTATCTATTAGGAATTAGGTGTGACTGATTATCTACTGGCAATGAAAGGTGGCTGGATTATCTATTAGGAATTAGGTGTGACTGATTATCTACTGGCAATGAAAGGTGGCTGGATTATCTATTAGGAATTAGGTGTGACTGATTATCTACTGGCAATGAAAGGTGGCTGGATTATCTATTAGGAATTAGGTGTGACTGATTATCTACTGGCAATGAAAGGTGGCTGGATTATCTATTAGGAATTAGGTGTGACTGATTATCTACTGGCAATGAAAGGTGGCTGGATTATCTACTAGGATATGAAAGGTGACCGAGTTGTTTCCTTAGAATGTAAGGTGACTATTAGGGATGAGATATGATTGAATTATCTATTGGTAATGAAAGGAGACTAGATAATCTACATGGAAATGAAAAGTGACCATATTATCTACTGGCAATGAAAAGTGACTAGATTATCTACATGGAAATGAAAGGTGACTGGATTATCTACATGGAAATGAAAGGTGACTGGATAATCTACTTGGAAATGATAGGTCATTGGATTATCTACTGGTAAAGAAAAGTGACTGGATTATCTACAAGAAATGAGAAATGACTGGATTATTTACTAGCATTGAAAGGGGACTTAACTATTTACTGGCAATGAACACTGACTGGATTAGGGAAGGAAAATGACTAGATAATTGACTGAGACTGGTAATTGATTATCAAGTTTCATCTTTTTCTTAATCGCATCTACCGGTAATCATAGTGGTTTGTATTATTCTATAGAACTGGTGACAATATTAACCCAGAAAAGCATGGTATTATTCTAAAGATATTGTGACAATACCTACCCAGAGAAGCATAGTATTGTTCTGCAGATTTGGTGACAATACCTACCCAGAAAAGCTTGTCCTCATGGATTCTGTTTCTGATGTTACAGTACGTTGAGATTTTTCAGGTTTCTTTGCAGACATATTCAAACCCTGTTCCACAAAACACAAGTCAATTATTAAACATTACTTCTTCCACATTGTAGATGAGTATGCTTTTATACAAATCAATTACATCTGCACAAACAACCTATTTATTTAATATATTTATTTAATATAAACTTTATTTCTTTCAATATAATGTTCACAACACAAAGCACAGTACAAATAAATAAGATCTGGAAGTTTTATCAACATATATAAATCTATTTCCTGAAATATGATGTTCCTTAACTGCATACTTTTCATGTTATTTAAGTAATTACACATTGAATTATACATTTTGGTCCAAATAAAGACTTATAGAATTCTAATTATACTTAAATTACTATAAATGTCATGTCCAAAATAAAACAGAGTTGTCCCGGCTGCTTTACCACAGTTGTTTAAAACCACCAGGTAAAAGTTGAAAAATTATTGTAAATAGTTTAAATATTTTTATAACTATAACCATCATTTTCAATGTATTTCTCAACTTCAACTTTCAATGTACTTCTCTTTAACATTTACATTCAATAAACCTTCAACTTTCACATTCAATGTATATTGTAATAACTTTTCTTTTCAAAGTATCTCTCTATAACTTTAACATTCAAGATATCTCTCTTTAATGTTTACTTTCAAAATATCTATAATATTTATTTTCACAGTATCTAGAGTTTCTACTTCCAAATTATCTCTCTAAAGCTTTTATTTTAACTTTCACTTTCAATGTTTTTGTTATTTTTGATAGTTTATTCCATCCTAGAAAATATTGAAAAATCAGAACCCTTAAACAATATCATCCTTAACAGTATCAGAAAGTTTGGGATCCTGTCATCTGACACAAAATGTGTATGTAAGTTGTGGCAACATGAAGGATTTAGATTTGGTATTACAAGGATACCTTAGAGGAGACATTTTACCACAAGCCTCATGATGCCCTCTTAATTTAGGAGTTTTCTCCTGTACAAACCACAGGTACGATGGAAATATTAGCTATACAAAGGTATTGTCTTCAAATTGAAAACATCTCCAACTTTAAAACTTAATAACTCATTCCAGAATGATAGTCAACTAAAATTCAAAGGTCTGAATATTTTCTTTCTCCTATGTACATGGGATTGAATTGTGTTATAACACAATAAATTTATACTTATTCAAATTTCAAATGCATAATACATCAAAATCAAACAGCAGTGCACTTTTTAATATGTGTGTGATGAAACTTGTAATTAGATAAACAAATAAAAATAAAATGCATCAGAATTGAATAGTATTATTCCTACCATGTAAGTGTAATGAAAATATTTCAAAACAGTTTATCTTTTTTGTTTAAACAGTATCTCAAAATATCAGCTCTCAAATTAAAAATGCATTTTGATATGTATATAATCTTAAAATTTATATACTTGAAACATTATATTAGTCAACAGAGGACACAAAAGATTAATACAAAATCACAAAATTTACAATAACTAGCTATAGTACCTATAGTCTGAAGTTACAAACAAGAAGAGTATTGGAAGGACTTAGATAGGGGAGATAATCTAAAGGGAAATAACTGTGTTGAGTGGATTTCTGATTACTAAGACCAACAATGAGAAAGAAGTATGATAGCTAGTAATAACAACATAGCATTTCACAAATACTAACAGTATATAGTTTTTTTTTTTTTTGTAAAACTATTAGTGAAAAGGTTATCAATTTCCATTGAGAAAAAGAAGAACTCTGACAACTTACTCTCCTGTCAAAAAACAAATTAAAACTAGCTAAAGTGCTTTAACAAAGGGGTGATGCTAATTAGACATCATTTTTCAGTGTATTGGCCCACCGATTAAATTGAATGAGTGTTCTTTATCTCTTTACATATCTAGTGTAATTTTTACATGATGCAATTTTAATATATTTCAATAAATGTCAGAAAATTTATGAAGTAAATAGCTACATTCACCTTGTTAACAAAAGACACATATAATCATACATGCATAAAGGAAGTCAACAATCATAACATATGGAATCGCCTAAAGTATTAGGAAATAATATGTCAGCCATCAACCAAGTAAAAACACTTAAATCACACAGAAGCTCCAGTTTCCAGGATATCCCTACCTTCATAGCTCTAAGGCATACGCCTTAGAGTTATACTTCTCACTAGTCACTCCTTTTTTACAGTGTTTGTATATTTTAATTCCTCATTACTTCTTACTATCATTAATATTTACAGCGCTGGTATATTTCAATTTATCGGTTTTATCATTATTAAAAATTGTTATAAATTATATGTAATAATTTCCTCATTATTCCAAAAAAAATAAAACTTTAATTCAAAATATTGGAGAAATATTATCCACAAAACGTCACACAGAAATTGAAAGTTTTACATATTCTAAGATGTGTGTCATAAAACACTGACGTACATATAAAATATTGCTATGTGAGGTGCAAAATTAATTGAAAAGTTTACATCTACATTTTATCATCAAATTATAGCAATAAATGATACTCGAGTTTCTTTCAAATACTTCTCTTCCATCTACAGTATTTTTAACAATCATTTTGAACATAAATTGGCTATAGAAATAATTTTGGTTCAATACTAATTGACTTAAAACAAGTGTATGAAACCCTGTCAAACATATACACAAGATTTACAGACCTCATTTACAATGGGGACAATTGCATGATATCAAGATGAGACACACATAATCTGTTTGAATATTAATCTCATTAACATCGGTGACGATCATTTGATATCAAGATGAAACACATGTAATCTGTCAGTAATGACCTCATGAGCGTAGCGGATGATCATTTGATATCAAGATGAAACACATGTAATCTGTCAGTAATGACCTCATGAGCATAGCGGATGATCATTTGATATCAAGATGAGACACATGTAATCTGTCCGAGTAATATCCTCATCAACATCAGGGACTATAATTCCATATCAAGATGAGACACATGTAATCTGTCAAACTAATGACCTTGTTAACATCCAGGACTGAGCATTTGATATCAAGATGAGACACATATAATCTGTCAGAGTAATGACCTCAGGAGCGTAGGGGACGATAATTTGATATCAAGATGAGACACATGTAATCTGTCAGAGTTATGACCTCATTAAACATCAGGGACTATAATTTGATATCAAGATGAGACACATGTAATCTGTCAGACTAATGACCTCAGGATGTATGGGGATGATCATTTGATATCAAGATGAGACACATGTAATCTGTCAGAGTAATGACCTCAGGAGCATAGGGGATGATAATTTGATATCAAGATGAGACACTTGTTATCTGTCAGAGTAATATCCTCATCAACATCAGGGACTATAATTTGATATCAAGATGAGACACATGTAATCAGTCAGACTAATGACCTCAGGACGTATGGGGACAATCATTTGATATCAAGATGAGACACATGTAATCTGTCAGACTAATGACCTCAGGACGTATGGGGACGATCATTTGATATCAAGATGAGACACATGTAATCTGTTTAAGTAATCACTTCTAATGCACACAATAGAAGCACAACCTAACATGAAACGCTTACCCCTTGATTCTTACGAAAACGGCACTGTAAAAAACAATAATTTTTCTTGTTACAAATATGCCATAATTCAAAATTAGTTGAAAATGTCATAGTTACAAAGTCTATATTATTTGATGTGGATTAGTAATTTCTGATATGCAGCACCATTAAATTCATAGTTTGATACTACAGATACATGTGCCAACATTGGTTAATTCATTTATATAATACACTGTATATTATGATGATACTGAAAGGCTCGAAATGTGTTTTATAAATTTTTCAGTCAGGGATTATCAGACTTTAAAGTTGGGAAAACAGACACCTCATTGATATTATAAATATATCTCCATTCCTGACCAAAATCTTGGCCTTCTGTGTCCAACACAAACTATTGCAAAACAAAACTTTAATCAAAGGGTACATTTAAAATTTGCCATTCATATAAATGAAAACAACAGACAAAAGAAATTTGCTAAACGATCAATGCAGAAGAAGAATATTTCATAAAATACTTACGAAATTCAGGCACTGTCGCAGCCTGCATTTTTGACGTATTTTATTTGGACCACCAAATTTTCTCATATCCTGTAAGAGAAAAAGCATTGTTATGTAACTCATTTAATTTGTGTGACAGTTTTCTGAATCTGAACAAATAAGTTCTGGTCAATAAGGCGTTTTCAGACACAGTATAGTTACAACAGACAGTTCTAAACTCTCTTAACATGTGTATGAAACACCAATGTATTTCTATATATTACATGTATATAAGAAACATGCCTTACAAAGGAAACTCGATACAAGTCCATTCAGGTAAAAAGCAATGGGTTGTAAGTACTTTTCTTTGTTGTTTTGTGCCTTTATGTTACATGTTGTTGACAGTTTCTTGTGTACCTCACTATTGCTAGGTTTTGTCTCACCAACGGCTTTCAGTGTTTTGCCAATGCAAAGGTGACAGCCTTTTATACATAATACTGTGTATGCTGGTAATGAAACACAGAACAGGTAAAAGTCTCACCTTACAGAAATCACATCTTCCACAGTCTTCTGTGCGATGACATGCTTTACATTCTCCACATCGCCTTGAGGATTTTTTTCTTGATTTTTCCTGTGCAGATGACAAATACAGCATTATTTTACAGAAAAAGCCATGAGACTTAAATGTGTACCAAAGCTCTCACTTTTACACATTTAAAAATCATTTCAAAATCCCTTTCCCTATCCAATATAACTCCTTTATCCCATCACTTGGCTCAACTTCCTTAGTCCCATTAAATGTCACTTCTTGCAATGTCCAATTACTTACTTCCCCTTTCTCAGTGCTATCATTTGTCTCCCCTTCCCTGTCCCATCATCTGTCACTCCTCTTCTATCTCAGTGCCATTTATAGCATATTGTTGTTCTTCCAAAAGCTCCATCACTTAACCACTATTCAACTATTCAACCTCTATCAAGCTTTCAATATCCTTTTCACTATCCAATACCACTTTCACATACCATCTTTTGACCCTCTTTCCCAGTCCCTTTCAATTGTTACACACTTTCTAACCTCTATCAAATTTTCAAAATGCCTTTCCCCATCCAACTTTACTCCCTTGTCTTCCAATCTTCAGCCATCACAAGTCTCCCCTCTTTGTCCTTCCAATTACATGTTTCCCCTCTGTAACCTCATCACTTGTCACCATTTTCACTTGACCTACCCCTCCCCTCCCCCCATCCCCCCAACACCACCCATCTACTTCCTCTGCCTGTCAATTGTCTTCCCTTCACCACTCCAACAATGTCGCCTTTTCATTAGCTCCATCATCACTTGTCACCCCTTTCCCAATCCCTCTCAGTTGTCATAAATTCCTTAATCACATCACTTGTCTCCATTATCTCATTACATCATTTGTCATCTCGTCCCTAATCCCTTTCACCATTTCCTCACTCTAATCACTTCTATCCCCTTCCACACTCTCATCACTTGGCTCCCCTTCATAAGTACAATCTCTTGTCCCTACCCACCTATCACCTTAGCACTAATAAGTGCCATTGGTTAAGACATTAATTACCTTTTCGTTGTATTTCCATTCCTGTCTAAGACCCTCTCTCTCACTGACAGGATGGGAAGTGAATCTATCTTTGTTCTTCTTTTTTGATTTATACTTGATATCAAGACTGGGGTTTTGTTCTGAAATTAAGAAATCAATCTATAAACATAACAAGTTTATACTTAAGTATTTAAAACCTGATTAAGATTAAACAATTTTTGACTCACCCAGTTGTGTGAACTCTTGATGATTTCGGATTCCAGCATATTACAAAATTATAACATTAGTGTTTTGGACACCATCTCAGATCAGTGAGAATCTTCACTCTCTACTTACCTCTACACATGTCACAGAAGAATTGTTTGATAGACCTGGCATCTAACTGTGTGACTCCAATACAGTCACCATGGTACCACTCCTCGCAGTTGTCACAGCCTCTGTCAATATAAATACAACTTTGTCATACCATATACAGTCACCATGACACATATACAGTCACCATGACACATATACAGTCACCATGACACATATACAGTCACCATGACACATATACAGTCACCATGACACATACAGTCACCATGACACATATACAGTCACCATGACACATACAGTCACCATGACACATATACAGTCACCATGACACATATACAGTCACCATGACACATATACAGTCACCATGATACATACAGTCACCATGACACATATACAGTCACCATGACACATATACAGTCACCATGACACATATACAGTCACCATGATACATACAGTCACCATGACACATATACAGTCACCATGACACATATACAGTCACCATGACACATATACAGTCACCATGACACATATACAGTCACCATGACACATATACAGTCACCATGACACATATGATACATACAGTCACCATGACACATATACAGTCACCATGACACATATACGGTCACCATGACACATATACGGTCACCATGACACATACACAGTCACCATGACACATACACAGTCACCATGACACATATACAGTCACCATGACACATATACAGTCACCATGACACATACAGTCACCATGACACATATACAGTCACCATGACACATATACAGTCACCATGACACATATACAGTCACCATGACACATATACAGTCACCATGACACATATACAGTCAGCATGACACATATACAGTCACCATGACACATATACAGTCAGCATGACACATATACAGTCACCATGACACATATACAGTCACCATGACACATATACAGTCACCATGACACCACTCCTTGCAGTTGTTATAGCCTCTGTCAATATAAATACAACTTTGTAACATCATATATAGTCTCCATGATACCTAACAAGGTAATCTCCCAATCTCCCTATGCCAGAATATCTGAAATTATGAAAAACATCAATAAGTGTGCTTCACATTCCTTCAAGCAGTTAAGAAATACAATAAGCCCCTGCCTAATCTGGTAGCTTTGGTTTAAATCACTATTTTTCATTCTATCTGGAGGCGAGACATGTTACAGCAACCAAAATTATCAGGGCGTGAGGCCACGTAGATCAATAGTGCATATGAAACACCTCGACAAAATGTCTGTTCCGAAATACAAAACGGTTTGGAAGCAATGTCCAGACGATACACTTCTTTTTTTTTTTCGTTCTGCAATTTCTTTTTTTTGTTCACATATAAACTACACACCTAATAATCAAGGAAAAAACTGCTGCTTACAATTCGGAAGATACAGTGCAGAAAAGAGATTATGAGCTGGCTCTTTGGTATGCATATATCATCACACCAACTTGATTGTGTTAATTCTACTCACCTTCTAGCTTGAGAGAGAACTTATCTCTGCCACACTATCAAATAGACAGATATGTACAATATCATTGACATCATGGAAGGTTTTGTCTTTCTAACTGACCAAAGTTGAGCGACAGTTGTATACATTTTATAACTTACATCATGAAACGACTGCAGTCTGTGGACCGACAAATACAGTATTGCGCTTCAGCAACATGTTCCCTTGGGCCTTCTGTATGGTCCATCCTTCTAATGAGCTGGTTCACTTTTGCCTGACGCTCTGGTAACAGGAACTGGTTGGCTATTCCGTCTGACTGTAGGTAAAACAAATAGAGTACATTATGGAAGCATAAACGCTTTCCCAGACATAACATACTGTATCCACATAACATAAAAAAATATAAAAAGATAAAGATGCTATATGTACCTAATAGCATATAACATTTACTAATTAGTATATAATTATGTAAAACTGTTATCTAAAATCTAATATGCATCAGTTTCCTTTTCCATTATATACATAGTGCAGGTAGTTAGTTTAAGGCTAAAATTGATTAATTTGGCCATGATTTCAATTCTGATAATCCATCCATCCATATACATTGGCCTTTTTTAATAAGTAGCACTGTCATTTCGATGTCCTGTGATAGGCCATGGACCCATCCCCCTACCTCCAACACCCAACCCCCCCCCCTCCCCTCCCGGCTTCCAGTTATTAGTAATATGTTAGCACTTTGGTTTATTTGTAGGATAAAATACAGTAACTTATTTTTGACAAAACGTTGTACTTTATATAATTCTATATAGAATGTGGATGTTGACTTTAACAGTCCTTATCTTATCTTAACAGGGAAATTCCAGCTGGGTATCAATGAGAACTCACAACTCACAATATCCTTATTTTTGGCCTGATAAGCACACCTTCATTTAGTTTTCCTCTCCCAAAGGTATTGAGTGCACTCCTTTTTTGCTTTATACACACAGTGCACTTACAAGGCAGAATATGGTAAAATTTACTATATAAACAGATGATATCTAACCACAATTACGTGTAATATCTTTCAGCAAAGGTAATTTTAATCTTAAGCTGTTATATTCCTCATTCACCCTTTCCTGTTAACACATACACAAACTTTGTCCTGTACATATCATCTAACATATCACCTAACTTGTGTTATGTCATTAAATCCACATTCCAGTAAAATGTTACCCCTAACCACCTGTAAATATAATATAAAACGACAGACTTACTTCCACTTTCACTCTGATTCAGCAACATGTGTTGATTAAGTAATTTGTATTTCTACACACTTCCTATATTAGTAAACCACACCACTGCCAGACACATGTGTAATGAGTCTCCAAATATACAATTCTATAAATAATGTCCACTTGTAACTTATTATCATTTGATAATAGTTGCTATCAGCAGTTGTGATCTGTCCTGTAGCTCAAGAGTTCTGTCTTATATACATTAAGTGTGTGGTCAAAATCAATGTACACTTCAGACTAGCCAGGGTAACTCACATGCAAGACCACACGTAGCTACAGCCTAATCAGCAATATGGTTTACCACAAGGAAAAGGCCCATCAGACCTGTATCACCATTGCTTGCATATGCAGTGCATTTATCACAGAATAACATGTCTGGGTTGGTAAAAACTGCTCATAATAGTAGTATAAATGATATAACAAATAACTTTGATAACTTGGCTATTATATCATATACATCTTAAGTTACTCTGAAATCATACATTTTCATGAGGTTCATATTTTGTGGTTTTCTCAAAAAATACATTTTCTTTGGCACTTGATTTCATTGTTAAATCTTGCTCGTAAACTCTGTTTTAATCCATATCAACTTTTATCTATTTGCTTTTCTAGACATATAAATTCATACATTTAAAATACACCCAAGAATATAACAAAGATAAATCCCCCACGAAAATTAATTGTTTTCCAGTATACATGTACAGATAGGAGGTCTATTGTGACATACATATGCCGAAATATGGTTAAATATTGGTCTGGACCCTAAATATACATAAATAGGGTTCAATAGTCATTATTTGATTTTAAATCGAATCTCTGAAATAACAGAGAAAAAGTTGTAACCTACTCTGATACTTCACACAGTTTAGGCTTGCTATACATGACCAGTCCATAAGAATGTATGTTCATATGCAACATCCTTAAAACAAAGGTCATAAATTACTGATTTTTTTCTGACAAATGCTCTATTATTTGAATGTATTTAAAGCAAATTGAAAAACAAATGAATATTTATAATTCAGTAAAAGATATAACAACTAATTTCACTTTGTTAATTATCAAGGCTAATAGCCGTCCTCATGTATCCAAGGTAACATCTCAATGGTGTCCATGAGCCAATGACATAAGTGAGAGTACTGACTTGAAGACTGATGTTTTCATAAGCCAGTGTTAAAAGTATCCTGTTATAATCATAATTTGAGGTTTTTTAAATACCACTGTATCACAACAATTTTGCTGTCTTAAAGACCTGATTAAACTCTAAATAACAATTTCATTCACATATTTTTGATACTTTTAGCTACAGATATATGTATAACTTGAACTTGAACTGAGCTACAACTGTCCTACTTTAAGTTGTAAGGCTATGGAATAGAAAAGCAGACTTGTTTTAAGATCAGCTTGATCTGTTTAAGATGGCTTAGTCTACACTGAACATAGGCTAAAAATATTCTGGGTTATCTTTCTGAACTACCTGGCAAGTATACAGCTGAAGCTTCCAATCTGTGCTATCTAACACTTAGCAATTAAAGTAACACAACATTTCTAGCACTGCCCATGTACTCAAATATTTAACTTACAGCTACATCAATTGGTAACAGTCAAGTCTCTTGTCAAGTGGACACAATATGTTTTTTGTGCTGAACTAATGACCCTTCAATGATTAGTCTAACATCATATCACTAGATCACAGTGTCTAACAAATAAGCTGTACTTGTAACAGCAGTATACAAATATTGACAAATAAGCTAATTAACGAGGGACTGTTGATAAGTCCCCCACAATACTCCTGCTGTCCCATAAAATGCTAACTGAAATAGGAAATGATTCAAGATAAAAATAAACTAAGCCTATCTATACTAATACAGGTTACTTGATCCAAATCATGTTGTCTGCTTGTCTAAAAGTCGCCATTCTGTTGAAACTACCACACTTTTTTTGTCAAGTACACTGGATTATTGATAGGTTATTTATATGTATTGTGGAGTAAAGAGTTAACAAATTCCCAGTGCCATAGCTGTATAGTTTTAAACAAGGAACCATGACATAACTCTCATTCTAAAACCAAAAACCAGCAAGCAACATTGAAGATAAAGCCAATTCATCTAAACCTAATTAACGACACAACAACAAGATAACACAAAGCATGACATTATCCCCTGCTCCCCTGTTTAAAAGAAAGATATATATATATATGTTAATATCATAACAAGTTTTATTTCTATTTGTTATTTCTAATTGTTCCATGCAAAGTATTGAAATGGAGAACTTCTACTAGAGCACAAGCTTGGTGCCGGAACAAAATTTCGACTACTGGGTTATTACCTTGGACGGTTAAAGAAACCTGGTTTGAAAAACTTCACTTTATGATTTAGCTTATATATTTCCTTGGTAACAGAAAAATATTTAAACGGAGATCTTCCCCATAGCAAAATAAGTATTGGGTAATTATCTTGAATGGTTTCAGAACACTGGTCTAGAAAAACTGAATTTTGTGATGAGGGTTATCTGTTTCCACAGCAACAGAAAAAAATTTAACTAGAGCACTACCCTAATATATACAGAAAGTTTTGTAGAATTAAGTGGAATGGTTTGGAAGTTGTAGCCTGGAAAGGAAAGTAAAAACAAATTTTGTGTTTTTTGGCTGTTTCCATGGTATCAGAAAAAAAATATATAAAAAATGAAAAAAAGGCACAACTGGGGTACCAACCACCAAGTTTTGTGAAATTTTGAAAGTTTTGCAGTTATAGCCCAGGAAAGTCCCCCACCCCCACCCCCTCTTTTTTCCAATTAAAAATGCATTAAAAAGAAAATCTAATGATTTCTCATTAAATACATACTTTTCATGAGTACCACAGAATATATCTACATTTTTAAGTCACGGATAAATATATTTGATATTTTGACGATATTCTACGTCAGACAATTATAGATATTCTGTGATACTCATGAAATATACATATTATAAGGGAAACCATTAAATATCCTGTATATATCCTGTGCATGTACAATGACAGAAAATGTTATATAACTTCATTATAGTGATATCACTACAATCAATTGGTGATATCATCAATCATTAATTATACACTGAACTGTTTTTTAACATTTGAAATTTGTATAATTTTCAATGTAATAATGATAATTCAGAAAAATAACTATATTTTGATAATTTGATAATTTTCTGTGGTACATATTCTATAGTTATAGGTGATGTTGGACAAATATAGCATTATATAAGCTGAAGATGTAGAAATGCACCAGAAATGATAAAATGTACATTCCTTAACATTTAGATAATTAAATGCAGCACATCTTGAAACCATCTATGACTTTATTCATATATCAAAACTAATAGCTGGGACAGAGGTATCTAATTTAATACTATTCTACAGATGTACATTGTATGGTAATTTGAAACGCAGTAAATAAATATATGTGTGTAATATATGTAAAAACAGGGAAAAGACATTCCTGTCACGCAACAGACCTAAATCAAATCTAGCTGTCTCAAAAATAATTCACTGCAATTTGAGCACAGACAGCATATGCTCTGTCAGTTGAGTGTCGGGGGCCATACTGAACACTGCATATTGACCAAATAGACTCACTTTACATGTGAATATCAAAAATTCAAAATTGAATCAGTTTATGGTAAGTTAAAAGACTACATAAAAAATCATGCCACCATATATATCATTATATATATGTACTTACCATTTTTGCCGTTTGAAATTTCACAGGTTGTCTAGCAGGAGTTGTGCACTTTGAAAAATTTACAGCATAACTGGAAAATACAGAAATTAACTCTTTAAAAAAAATTAACAAACAAACAATATAAATTTCACATGAGTGTTCTATGAAAAATTAAATAAACAAAAGTACCAAAGGTATATATAACATTACCGCTCACAGCTCTCTGTATGAAAACACCAAAAAATTGTTTCCGTGGTAACAGATCAAATATGATGGACATAATCTCTGATATAGTAAAAGGGACATGTGTATATGATATGTGCACAAAGTTTTGAGATTAGTAAACTGTCTGATCCCTTGATCATTATGTTCCATGGGTACTCCTTCAGACAAGCTCGTGCTAACATTCTCCGACAAAATGTATATGTTAACATTCCTGCTGTTGACCAATACCTTCAACCTTTGAACTGTTCATTCACAATGTATGCATGAATACTTCTTCTGATTAAAAATGAAATTTAACATGTTTGAGTAAAACTGTAATTTTAGCAACAAACTCAACTTACTAAAAATGTAACGCCTTATCATGCACAATGACAACTTTGACCAACATTTTGGCTTATGAAATGCCCAAGAAGTTGTTTATCATCGATGATCTCATCTCTATTTTCTTACCTACCTTAATATCTACTTCTGTTGTTTATCTTCTACATATAAATCGTTTTCGTACAGTAGCTTTGTGGAGTGAAGGCAAAGCATAAGGACGATGTGTACTACGTCACTACTTCTTGTGTTATAGCCCGGAAGTAGTTGAAACCGGTCTGTACCCAGCCATTTTCACAAGTATCCCGATGCTGTGAGGAAAACCAAGACGAAATGGAAGGTTTGATTCCAGTTATTAATAAATTGCAAGATGTCTTCAATACAGTGGGGTCTGAGACGATATTATTGCCACAGATCGTTGTAATTGGCAATCAGGTAATTTTTGGAAAAGAGAAGCAACAGCAATGTTTCAGTGTTTTTTCAATGTCATGTAAAACGAAATTGTTTGTATGATTATAACTAAGAGTTACTTTTGCTACGTTGTGAAATGTAAACAGTGTTAAGGAATAGTATCCCGCAATAGTCCAATAGCCGAATAGTAGTGATTTTAGAATTCTGCAAATTACTTCAAACACATAAAAGAAGATATAATTAAAACGAAAAAGAAAGTGGAAATATTTCTTTGGAAATCCCTTTTTATAGCCATTTATTACCATACACATTTGATATTTTGGTCTCTTTGGCGTTCATACACAGCCTACTACAGTAGTCCGAATTATTCTGACGTTCAATCAACTTTATATATATATAAGTCAGGGTTGCTGAGCTTCTGATCCATGTACATGTGCAGTTAGTCTGAATGCTTCTGACTATCTATCCGTGCATGAATCTGTATTGAGACAATATTTAAATACTATACTGATAAATACTAGCTGCAATGCAGTGCTCGGCTGGAGAGAACCTATCTTTAGCTTGATCAACTGAGTGTCAGACTAGTAAACCAGCAGTTCTGGGTTTGAATCTTAGCAGAGGCATTGATATAAATAATGACTTCAGTTGCATTGGCACCCATGTTGAGACTTAGGAATTCATAGCCATGTCCCACAAGCATTGCTGTAACCACTGGAAACTTTAGGACAAGTTATTTCCTGGAGGGTTATGCAACCCTGGTAAATATTAGCTGCGATATACAGCTCGGCTAGAGAGAACTACTTTCTAACTGGATTGGTTGAGCGTAAGTTCTGGAGTTCCAATTATTAGCAACATTACGTTTTAGTATATAGTTTACAATACAGCAATAGTTACGAATGATACATTGATGGAAAGGCATAACATTGTCTTCTAACTTACGTATGTGTCAAAGCAATTATATATTGCAAGCAAAGTATTTCCAGTCTAATTACAGTGGCCACCACTTTTCTCTAGACTTGTTTTTGTAAACCATCATTTCTGCCAATCTTGCACAAGTTTGCTTTTTGGTAGGGTTAAAATCACTACTTCTAGTGTTCTAATAACAAAGCTATACAAATGTTCCATTGCTCATTTGGTTAGGGTGCTGGCCCAGTAAGCTCAGTTGATGATATGAGGTGTATGGTTTGGTATGTCTTGCCAGTAGAGGCCTGTGTTTCTCAGAAAATTGAGGAAGGGATAAGTATGCACTGATGTGGTTGTGCTAATGAACAAGGCTCTTTTTAATTGAAGTGGATAGCATACAATATACCTTCTATATGTTGTTAGTGATGTAGTCGCCAGCTACAACAAGAAGATCTAGCCTCAATAGCATAAGATGCTCGATCTTAGAAAGAAAATAATAAATTGACAAGAAGTTAATAATTGGTGTGTTTGTTTGGCGACAGCCATGGTCATATGTGAAGGTGACATTGTATGATGGGGTCACTGCATGACAGATGCTGTCACACTAATGTGTCATGGTCTGATGAACACTGTACTAATCACAGCACTCCCCTTGGTCATATTATACTGACAATGCCAATGGGCTTACCAGTCCTTGTAGAACAGTACAGCAATTTTTCTAACTATATGTGGAAAATGACATATTGGTTTAATAACAAGGGCTAGTTATTAGAATATAAATCATAGGTTGAGTGGATCTGTTTTAATCTAATGTTCTTAATGTTTAAATTTGCTTCCAGAGTTCAGGCAAAAGTTCTGTGGTAGAGAGCCTTGTTGGGCGTGACTTTCTCCCTCGTGGGACGGGCATTGTGACAAGGCGCCCTCTGGTGCTGCAGCTCGTCCATGTTTCCAAAAATGATACTGAGGCCAGAAAAATTGAAGGTGGAGGTAAGCGGATAAACTGTTTTCTGGTTTTAGTTTTAGATTTTTAGATTTTTTTGTATTCATGTTTTGAAATTTGCGTTGGAATATCGTGATTATAGTGCCACAGTTTTACTATCATTGACATTATTAACAGTTGTCATATGAGCTAGATGCGAATGACAAAATTTGCAGACTGTATATCATTGTTATACTATTGCAAATTAACTTCGTTGGTCGATAAAGTGTTGTGTTTCATTTGTAGTTAATTAGAATCAAGAATGTAACTAATTACAAGTGTTATTGACAAGTGCATATAGTCCTAGAATTGTTTTGTTCTCAAAAGAGCAGAGTTTCCCTTTTTATGATTAGACTGATTACATGATTTCAGGGACTATTAAGGATGAAGAATGGGGAAAATTCTTACACACGAAAGACAAGATTTATACTGATTTTACTGAGATCAGACGGGAAATAGAAAATGAAACAGATCGCATGTCTGGAATAAACAAGGTAAAAAACCATTGTGAAGTTGAGGTGTAGAAAATGACGAGTGAAAATAAGCTGCTTAGAATATGTCAAATAAAAACAACAAGAAAATACCACCAACATGTGAACACATAATCATAATTCTGACTCAAATTCAATGAAAATAGGGCAAAATATCAACAAAACAAAGATTTACTCACAGATTCCTGAAAAAGTACTAGGAGAAAAAGAGGTGGTGTTCCAGCAGAGTAAATGTCTTCTGCTTCGTTGACAACTGCTGACTTGTAAAATATACCACTCAGTAACACTGACAAAGTCTACACACTACCATGACAGATATATATCACTTGGTAACTGACTAAATCTACACACTCTTTACCATTACAGAAATATACCACACAGTAACACTGACTAAATCTACACACTCTTTACCATTACAGAAATATACCACACAGTAACACTGACTAAATATACACACTCTTTATCATTAGAGAGATATACCACTCAGTAACAATGACTAAATCTACACACTCTTTATTATTATAAAAAACATGTGCAATTAACACAACTGTGTAACTTGTGAAAATATTTTTGGGGCTGAAATTACTGGAAAAAAGCTTTTATTAATATATCTTGATTTTACTTATTACAACTTACCTTTTTTATATAAACTAATTAAGTTGTGCTTTCACCATAATTTGATCATTGTAGGTACAATCGTGTTCTACACTGATAAAATGTTTATTACCAGTACAATACTTAGACCTAGTATGTCATGACTACTGCTCTTGGGAATAAAAGTTATGTACCATATGGAGTAGGCACGAAAACAAATATTTGAATACTGAATATGACAAATATTCAAATAGTTAATTTTCGATGGAATTGACATCTCTATATTCAACCAGTCAATATAAGCATAAAGATCATTTTTAACTTAAGGCACATTCATTTTCATCAAATGATAACAAAAGTGCTGAGAAATTTACTAGTTAAAATGTTAAGATACATAAACAATTTATTACAGTTTGTGGTCACAATGAAATAAGAATACATACAACTTGTGTATACAATGATGAAAGAGGGTTAAAAATTAATGATAGCATACACATGAGTCAGTTAACAGTAACGCCTCTCATTAGTCTATCTAACAATATTGCTGTAATTCCATCTGGATATTCAGAAATCACATTTAGACTCACTTCACACAATAGATTGCATAATGATATTGTATGCTCAAGTTATTTATTGATAAAATTCTCTTTGAAGCTACTATAATTTGCACATCAGCTGAATGAGATTTTATTTGTCTGTTTCCTACAGGGAATTTGTCCTGAACCAATCAATTTGAAGATATACTCACCAAAGATTGTGAATCTGACCCTGGTTGACTTGCCAGGGATGACCAAAGTTCCTGTAGGAGATCAGCCTCAAGACATCGAGGGACAAATATATGACCTCTGCTTAAAATACATTAGCAACCCAAACTCAATCATTTTAGCTGTAACAGCAGCCAACACAGACATGGCTACATCAGAGGCACTGAAACTGGCCAAAGATGTAGATGCAGATGGTATGTAGGGGTGTTCACTTTTACTGATCTCTGACAGTTACCAACAGAAAGGACTATGAGTTTGTATTGTATTCTGCTCCCCCATTCCTGTGTATGTTTTATCTGTGTTGTTATATTGGTAGGGACATTGAAATGCCTTCATATACTTCACAAATGCCAAGGTGGTAACAGCTGTTTTCAGCTATGTATGGAAACCTGTAGAGTATAAGTAAATGATGTTTGAAAACTGTCCCCTGTTCTGTTCAGTGAAATGGCCACCAACTGCAAAAAGGAGATCCTGTCTGAAAATGATACTGGTTTTTCATGAAGTGTTGCAAAACTTAGCAAACAAACACCGTCACTTTTGTCATTTAATGTGATGGAATTGACAGTGTAGTCATGGAAACACCAGATTTTAATTTTTGTTATTTGTTGGAATGTAAGAATTTCCATTCTTTTATATACTCAACCAACCCATAAATCGTAATACTAGCCATTCCCTTTTTTCAGGTCGTCGCACTCTGGCTGTGGTGACCAAGCTTGATTTAATGGACCATGGAACAGATGCTATGGATGTGTTATGTGGACGTGTTATCCCAGTAAAGCTTGGCATCATAGGTGTAGTCAACCGCAGCCAGGCTGATATCAATTCAGCAAAGGTAAGTATTTACATGTGTGTTGATTAGATATTAACTGGCTAAAATTTGAGGAAAGCAGATTCATTTATGACTGTATACTATATATGTTAACAAATCTTCATATCAGTGAATAAAGGGAAAATAGAAGGAAAGAAATATTTACATGGATACATGTGAAAAGGTACAAAAAGAATAAGACAAGTCACAATATATTCCTGAAACAACACTAAATAAGAAAAGTTTTTTACAGCAAGGAATCTACCGAACATACTCAGTTACATTTGTTATGGTTGGGGTCAGTTACATTTTTTATGGTTAGGGTCAGTTACATTCATTATGGTTGGGGTCAGTTACATTCATTATGGTTGGGGTCTAAGATATTTTTATGAGTGGAGACACATTTTAGATCACAGATATTATCTATCGTATACTAGGTTTTGAGTTTCAGTTACTGTGATGAGTGATGGACGTGCTATCATGTTCTAAAGTCATTGAAGATTCAGATGCTGCTTGATTTTATTGACAAACAAATGAAACATACAAATACTGGTACTCACTGTTTAATCACCTGTTCAGGGATGGCTGATTATTAATTAACGGTTTAATTACATGCCAGTTTGCTACATTTTCCAGGATTTAACATCTGCTGTGAAAGATGAGGGTGCATTTTTACAGAAGAAGTACCCATCCATAGCCAGTAGAAATGGCACTCATTACCTCGCAAAGACATTGAATAGAGTAGGTATATAAAGAAGTGGTCAATTTTATACCTATTGTTGATCACTTCTCAGTAAAGTATCAATTTTTAATTATCACAGGGTGTCATTCACATATATACATGCATTGTACCATGTGTCTCAATACTTGAGACAGTTTCTGGCATGTACACAATTATGTATTTGATTCTTTCAGTTTTAGCTCATCTGGCCCGAAGAGGCCAAGAGTAATGATATTTGGCTAGAGAAATCCTTGAATAAAGGCTGGCAAAGTTTGGGAAAATAACTGACCGTGACCCATATTTAAGGTCAATTTTTTTCAACCCTTCAGAACTCTTTTCTCATGCACAAAGACTTTTGATGTCAATTATGTGAAATGCTATGTACTTTCAACAAGTTTTGAATACAAGGTGAGTGATACAGGCCCATTTGGCCTGTATAACAACATGTTATGTTCAGTTTTCATTCCTTTTCCTTTTCAGTTACTAATGCACCATATACGAGATTGCTTACCAGAGCTAAAGACACGTGTGAACATTCTTATGGCCCAGTTCCAATCCCTTCTCATTTCATTTGGAGATCCTGTTGAAGATAAGGTATCAACACAGTCAATTACATATATCTCTTCAATTAGATTTTATGTATTCCGTGTGTATTTAGGTGCATAAGCATATGTCATCAACAAATAAGGCAGTTAAGGCTCACTCTATTTTTAGACTATCACTTGAATGATTTCAGATTTCTCATTCTCTGAATTAATATCAAACATTTTTGTCTATAATAGAATCCAACACTGTCCTGATACAAGGGGTAATGATATTATAAAATTTTGATAATCAAATGTAGAATAATTCTGAAATATCAATAAATGTGCAAATATTCACTTTTCATGTAGTATTTGTTTTAATTGTTCACACATGAAAGGTTTGTTTGTGGGGTGTGTTATCTCGTGAGCAGTCAGACATAGGGTCATTTTGAGGTTGGGTCTCCTATCAGTAGCTGGTTGCTACCTTTGAACAGCACAGGACAGCCCATGATGTTAATTTCTGTAGAAACACATATTGACCTAGGACCACTATTTTAGCCTCAGGTCGCATAGTTCAATTTTCTGTTGAATGACATTATTTAAGGCAGTCTTAGAGAAAAAGTGTAAAGATATTGACCCAGATTGATAAGTTTTATCTAAGTACCAAGACATACACTAAATTAGTTTACTTTGTGTCTCTGGTTTGTACTCTGTATGTGTATATGTTTGTTCCTCCCACAGGGTCAGCTGCTATTACAGATTATCACACGATTTGCATCTGCTTACTGCAGCACAATAGAGGGAACCTCAAAATTTATTGAAACTACAGAATTGTGAGTAAACAGATAACTATCAAACATTGAATTCTATTTTTTTTTTGTTAACTTGAGTTTTATTAGATTAGTTATCACATGTGTGCAGCATTGAATGGTCAGTACATTGTAACATATGTAAGCAGTGACCTGACTATATATTGGTTATACTATAACTATAGAGAGTTCCTGTTTGAGTATACTTATAAAATCTGCAGGATATTTTAGTCGTTTGGAATTTTCAGTGCACTAGTTATTTTTCAATGTACATACAACCAGACTACAGTTATCAAGTCATAGTTTATTAAGTGACAGTTTTGTTCTGTCATTTCATACTTCAGACACTTCCAAGTTCTAATACTTCTGATTTCAGATGTGGTGGAGCTAGGATATGCTATATATTTCACGAAACATTTGGTCGTACATTAGAATCTGTAAACCCACTTGTGGGCTTAACAACAATGGACATTCTTACAGCTATCAGGAATGCAACAGTAAGTTGGATGTCTACGATCCTTCAAGCTGAATTCTTCAGTATAATTGATGATTTCTTCATAACTTCAGGTTTGATGTTAGTTGATGTTTCACTTTAGATATAGTGAAAAATATCATTTCTGTTCTTTCTTTCAACCGATCCAAGTCCATGTTTTTTACATGTCTTAAACATTCAGTCTTGATAAAGTTGATGTTTACCTGTTTTCAACCATAATTTTTGTTCAAGTTAATATTTACCTGTCTTCAACATTCAGTCTGATTCATGTTGATGTTTACATGTCTTCAAAAATTTGTCCGATTCAAGTTGATGTTTACATGTCGTCAGCCATCAATCTGGCTCAGGTTAATGTTTACATGTTTCTGATTCAAGTGGATGTTTAGGTCTTAAACAATAAGTCTGAATCAAGTTGATGTTTACCAGTATTTAACAATCAGTCTTGATCAAGTAGATGTTTACCTGTTTTCAACAATTAATTTGGCTCAAGTTGATGCTAACATGTCTTCAACCATCAGTTTGGTTCAAGTTAATATTTACCTGTCTTCAACATTCAGTCTGATTCACGTTGATGTTTACATGTCGTCAGCCATCAGTCTGGCTCAAGTTAATATTTACATGTTTCCAGTCATCATTTCAAGTTGATGTTTACCAGTCTTCAACAATTAGTCTTGATCAAGTAGATGTTAATCTGTTTTCAACAATCAGTTCGGTTCAAGTTGATGTTTACATGTCTTCAATGATAAGTCTGATTCAAGTGGATGTTCAGATGTCTTCAGACATCAGTCTGGTTCAAGATGGCGTGTACCTGTTTTCATCCATTAGCCAGTGTCATGTTGATATTTACATGTCTTCAATGATTAGTCTGACTCAAGTTGATGTTTACCTGTTCTGTACCGTCAGTTTTGTTCTTGTTAGTGTAAAGATCCTTTAGAAATTGATGACTTCAAACTTTAGTTATGAAAGAAATTGGTATTACCAAATACATAGTAATATATTTTAACCTTCAGTGAATTTGCAGTTTAGACATTTGAAAAAATTACGGTTTTACACCGTGTGATATTTGTTTATAAGATCGATGATTTTGCATTGTCCTTGTGATAAGACTTACAGGGTGAGATGTATATAATTACTATCACAGTCAACCAGTTATTCATTAACACTGGACTCTTTCTTTACTCAGGGTCCAAGACCTGCACTTTTTGTACCTGAAGTATCATTTGAGTTGTTAGTAAAGCGACAAATTCGGCGTTTGGAGGAGCCAAGTCTTCGGTGTGTAGAACTTGTTCACGAGGAAATGCAGCGGATTATTCAACACTGTGGCACTCAAGTATGTATAATGGATAGGAAAACACTAAATAACTCAGTTATTTCTTCCCCCAGGTCCAGGAATTGTTAATTGGAAGCAAACTTAGATTAGTTATTCTTTATTTTACTTCACCGACAATCATTTCCTTATTTTTTGTTTGGATGTGAATTTCAAAAATCAAATTCTTAAAGTTCCTGTCTCTCTCTCTCTCGGATCAGGGCATGCATACCTTTATTTTCATATCTTAGACAGAAATATTGTTGTTTTTATCCATGTATAATGTGTACATATGTATAATTTTTGTCTGTTTTCATTCAACAGCAAGAGATGTTAAGATTTCCTAAACTCCACGAGAAGATTATTGATGTTGTTACACAACTTTTACGCCGTAGACTCCCTCCTACAAACACCATGGTAAGTACAAGAACTCAACTGCATATGACTTCATAGTGTTACCAAGGTACCAACTGGTTGCCTGGAGTCATTGCCAAATTTAAATATTACATTAATTTGACTTTGGAAATGGTAAACAATGGGACATCAACAACTAATTATGAATTATTTATGGTAACAAACTTATTGACATTGTATGCTGATGACAAAAAACTCAGTCATCAAAATCAGCTCAACGGTGTAATTTTCTGAGAGATATCTATGTATATTTATTTATTTGAATGAAGTAAGACTCCAAACAATTGTAGCTCACCTGAAACAAAGGACTGGTGAGCTTAAGCAATGACATGGTGTCTTGCAACTTTTTAGAAAAAGTAGTACTAGTGAAGAATAACTGGATTTTGGCAAAATTAGGTCAGAAGCATCCTTGGGGAAGGGGAACCAATTTTGTATAAATGAAGCATTCTTTAATGAAGGGACCCATCAACCCTCAAGGGCAGAATAATGGGGCCCTGGGTGAAATAGATGTAAATCTTCAGACTTTTTTTCCATTAGTTGGGATAAAGTGGTTTCAGCCAATCAAAACCAGTGAGTGATACAATCTCTATGGGCCTCTTGTTGAAATAGCTAAATTGAAGCTGCCAAAATAAACAGTATAATTTTATGATATTTTGATGTGGAGAGTTTTGCAATATGCTTTAACACAGTGTTTGTTTTACAGGTGGAGAACATTGTAGGTATAGAACTAGCTTATATCAACACCAAACACCCAGATTTCCATGAGGCCAATTTAGTACAGAAAAGCATGACGGATAACACGGAGCTTCCAAAAAATCTTCATAAGGAACTGGTGGATTCTAAACAAAAGGAGGAGAATAGAGACAGTCCTAAGGACAAAAAGGTAGTCAACGTATCCTTACAACAGAGGATAAGGGATCAAAATATATAGCTTGATTCATAGTAGGGTGTGGGCTTATTGCAAGACAATGTAATAGCAATTGTTAGGATTTTTACTGAACAGCTGTAGACATGGTTGGGCTTATTACCAAACATTTTTGGGGAAATACACTTAACAGATATGTAATTGTGGATCAAGTGAACCAGATGACAAATTTTAAAGTATTTTTATTTTCCTCATAACAAAGGGGGGGTTGCATATCCATGTTTCATAAACCTTTTCTTAATTAGATATTTATAGTGTGTGAGCTTCAAAGATTTATTAACTTAAATGGATTAAGTAGTTATAAGGAAAAAAGGAAATTAGATCTGTCAGCAGAAAATTTGTTAATAAGTGACTGTAAACATTTTCAGGTTCTCAATAGTGCAGCAAAGGAAAACACATGGAACTTAACAAACATAATCAAAAACAAAAGTATGGACAAGTTGGAGGTGGGGACAGCCAGTGCTCCCAGTAGTGTGGCAGGATCCCCAGCTCATAGTAGGAAGGGAGTCAACCTGTTATCTGATGTGGTAAGTACGCTGACCAGTAAGTGTCAGGGGTCAACCTGTTATCTGATATGGTAAGTACACTGACCAGTAAGTGTCAGGGGTCAACCTGTTATCTGATGTGGTAAGTACGCTGACCAGTAAGTGTCAGGGGTCAACCTGTTATCTGATGTGGTAAGTACACTGACCAGTAAGTGTCAGGGGTCAACCTGTTATCTGATGTGGTAAGTACACTGACCAGTAAGTGTGAGGGGTCAACCTGATGTCTAATGTGGTAAGTATACTGACCTGTAAGTTTTAGGGTCAACCTGTTGTCTGATGTGGTAAGTACACTGACCTGTAAGTTTTAGGGTCAACCTGTTGTCTAATGTGGTAAGTACACTGACCACTAAGTGTCAGGGGTCAACCTGTTATCTGTTGTGGTAAGTACACTGACCTGTAAGGTTTAGGATCAGCCTGTTGTCTGATGTGGTAAATACACTGACCAGTCAGTTGATAATTACGAATTTTTGTTAACCAATTTGTTTGGAGGAAGTAGGTAAATATCTAACTGTCCAGTCCTTGATAGAGGGGGCCAACTTCCTTTTTATTATTTCTCACCTATTTTGATGGTGTGTATAGATAGATCTAACCTAAAGACAAACAACTACAATTTAAGAGACTAAAACTGAAAAACAGAATCAAATACTCCAAGTCTTTAAAAGATCTAGGGGATGATATTAAAACATTTCATTTAAAAGACCTTTTTCAAAACAGAAGAATAATCACATCTTCTGAAAACCAGCAATATATGTACTCTCTACTTCTGTAACATTCCTTATTATCAAAATGTTTTCAAATACTTCAAATTAATGTGAATAACTTAATATCAGAATGAATGGGAAAAATACATGATAATTTGGTTTTGATTTTGAATTTTTTTTCTTTGCAGTTGGAATTTTGCAAAGTATGTGTACATATCTTGCACTTTCATTATAACTATTTTGCTTAAATCCTTTTTTCTTACTGGTATCATTTTATTGTTCGTTTATTTTTTTATATGTATGTGTTTGCATGCATATTTTGGCTGATAAATTGTAACGAATAAAAATGTTGGATATCAAAATTTGTACAACAGTTGGAATCAAGTTTCTCTCCGAGTTCAGATACTGATTAGATGAAGATCAAAAAAGTGGAGAAAAAAGAAACTACTGCATGATTGTGATATATTTGTTAAATGCTAGAAAAGAAAACTTATGTTCTTTAACACTATTTTATCGGTTACCCATCTGTAGCATTCAGATTTGTTATCTGCAGTAAAACAGCAGTAGCAGGTTAATCAGCAGGTGTTGTGTATGAGATCATAGGGTCCAGGTATAAATACCAGTATGTTAACTGTCCAATGACTTTTATATAAGCCATAATCTGACGTAGAAGATTTAGAAGTTTTGATGATCTTTGTTGTTTTTTTTTTCAGATTTTTTTTTGTCAATACATAATGCAATAATATTTGTAAGAAATTTCTTTTTTCTTTTGCCATGGATTAAGATCTTGTTTTGCTTGTGAATTATTTATTTCAAGCAATTTAGCAATATTACCTAGATGTTCACAACTTCCAAAATTTTAATTATGAAATAATATTTATAACAGTGTTGCTTAATTCTTGCACTCTTTTTAAATAATTATATATATCTGCATTTTCTGAGTGCCGTTAATCTTTTTTCAAGCGATATAGTGACTTTGTAATGATTTGATACATTACGTTGGTGTATGATGTATATATCTATATATATTATGAAGTCAGTGAAGAGAAATTGAATTTAACAAAGACAAAAACAGTTAAACCTTCCTTTGTCACAGTATATATATATATATATATATATTCAAGATTGAAGTCTATTTTGTGGGGAAAAATTGTGTCTTATGATCCAAATGTCCAGTCTTCTTATAACTTCTTTAAGGGAAATGTAGATAGGATATGCCGTTAGTGAACGATAAAATTTCGTGAATTTTTTGTTGTTGTTGTAATTAGACATTAATTTACAAAAATATTTCATGAGTACAGAAATCTGTAATATTGTACTATCTACTTATATGTTGATTTTCATTGAAATTTTTTAAACTTTGAATTGCTGACATCTTTCTGTCAAATGAAATTAAAGTTGTAGCAATACCATTATCTATGTGTGAAAATGAAGTAAGTGTATTAAATGGAAAAGAGGTTTAGTCCCGTGCTTAAAATTTTGTTTTGTATTCTGTCGTCAGTCCTGTAAATGTTAAGTCTGTGGCTGCTTCACTTTTTACATGTGTTTAACACTGTCATTTTATATTTTTCCTTTAAGGGAATTAGATGCAAGAATATCTGATTTTTGGTTGTGTATAGAAGAATTTCACATGCTATATGATGAAAACTTTTCTGATCTAGCGGTACATTTTATATACATTGAAAAACATTTTCCATTGACTCGACAGACTTAATTGTGTGAATATCATTAGTGAGATTACTAGAATGGTTTTATTGAATTGAAATGAACATGCCATTTACAAAATTACTTATCTTACAAGTATTTTGTAGATATGAAATAAATTCTTCAATTTTTAAAAAAAGTTCATGTGTGTGCTATATAATAGTCCAAGCTTTATGTCTTTTTCTGAACTGGTATATGTTGTTGAGAGCAAATTTCTGATAAGTTTTTACATGTAGGGAAATAGAATACAATATCATGTTATAAGTATCATAATTTGTGTCTTAGTCCCTCTTGAAATATTTCCATATGAGATATGAGTTATTGACTAAATGCTCCTGTAAGTCACTTTTCACTTAGATTTTTACCGTTACCAGCTTTGTTTTTTAAGTACAGGTAATTTGATACAAACATAAGATAGAATAGAGAAACCAAAAAAGCATGGGCCTGTAACTTAATACTGGTATTACTAAATGCATTCCTGCTGTCAGTGAGTTATAGATGAACACCAGAATAAACTCAAACATAGTATATAATCTGAATCCTCTGACAAGATCAAAATGTAAACATGACCTTACCTCAACATAGAAAGTTACTCAAGACCCTCTGTTTTGCTTCTTCAGTATGAAATAGAAAATAAAACAGAAAAGTATCAGTCAAATTTTGGTTCTTTTGTTTCATGGTCTCAATAATTGGATTTTAGCTGTTATGAATTTCTACTTTAATCTCTGGTAATCCTTGTGTTTTTGTTTGGAATTCCACAGCCCACATCAGAAATATCAAGAAAACTTTCACCACGAGAGAAGAGGGATTGTGAAGTAATTGGTATGTTATTTATGTAATATTGTTACTATCACAATACATTACCTGCCAATAATCTCAATAGAAATCTATTTCATCAAATGTATGTAGTGGCATTATTAGTGGCACAATACCAGATGAAATAATTAGAAGGGATCATATCTGTGAAAAAATGAATTAAATTTAAATTTCTCTATCACAATAAAGTTTAATTTATTTTCATTAATTTTAAGGAATGGTTAATTATTTAACAAAAAGTAACTTAAAATTTGAATATCTGGATTTATACCAGTGTCGTTTATCAGTGAGATAATTAAGCAGAATTTCTAGGATGCTGTTTGTTAAACATTCTTTCTTTTGCTTACAGAGTGTCTGATCCGGTCATATTTCCTCATTGTACGTAAGAACATCCAGGATACCATCCCAAAAGCTATTATGCACTTCCTGGTAAACCATGTCAAAGACAACTTACAGAGTGAGTTAGTCAGTCAACTGTACAAGAAAGAAGAATTTGAGTATCTACTTGAGGAGTCTGATCACATCGCAGCACGCCGTAAGGAGGCCCAGGACATGCTGAAGGTATCAAATTTAATCAATTCTTAATGATGAAGAACTTACAGAACCTACAGTTTTTATCTTATAACTAGTATAGCTTGGTTTCCATTCTGAACCATTGCATATCAGTTACCATTACAAATCATTTCTGTCCTAGCAGATTCCTTTCACACATTCATCCACCAACTGTTCTGTAACCTTGTATCCAGCAAGTGTTCTGTAACCTTGTATCCAGCAAGTGTTCTGTAACCTTGTATCCAGCAACTGTTCTGTAACCTTGTATCCAGCAACTGTTCTGTAACCTTGTATCCAGAAAGTGTTCTTTAACCTTGTATCGGACAACTGTTCTGTAACCTTGTATCCAGCAAGTGTTCTGTAACCTTGTATCCAGCAACTGTTCTGTAACCTTGTATCCAGCAACTGTTCTGTAACCTTGTATCCAGCAACTGTTCTGCAACCTTGTATCCAGCAAGTGTTCTTTAACCTTGTATCCAGCAAGTGTTCTGCAACCTTGTATCCAGCAAGTGTTCTGCAACCTTGTATCCAGCAAGTGTTCTGTAACCTTGTATCCAGCAACTGTTCTGCAACCTTGTATCCAGCAAGTGTTTTAACACTTTACGTAATATATACACCGCAACTAAATTTGAGCAACTTCTTATAATATTTCTTTTGATATCATCCATTAACTTTCCTTAATAGATACATTGAGTAAATTTGATGGACACTTTATTTGATATGTAATCCGTATTCATTGATGCCTTTGGCCTTGTGGAGAAATATGAATGATGAATGGAGTGATAATGAATAATTTTTTTCTTATTTACTCTTTTCAGGCTTTACAAAGAGCAAGTCACATTATTGGAGAGATCCGTGAAACTCACCTATGGTGATTGCTGCCTGTATTACAGACTCCATGCTGGTGATCACCTCTCTTGTGTAAACATTCATTTCACAAAATACAAAATGGACTTTATACCAATCTTCTCATCATATTGTGTAAAATGTGAATAAGCTTTGTACTTTTAAGACATTGTATAAATATTTTATCTAATAACTCAATATTCCACCTGTTTATATCTAAATTTAGAAAATAAAAAAAAATGGCAGTTGAAATAAGATATATCTAGTGTAGTTGACTGAAGTCATGAATACAAGATGCTCTCAGGTCAAAAACTAAAGTCTGTCACTAGTTATACCTTTACTAGAACAAAAACAATACTCTTAGTAAAGGCTTGGGTCAAATAAAGTGTTAGCAGCACCGTAATCAAGGAGAGTTCAAAGTGCAAAGGTTACACAGACACGATGCATTATGTTAGTAAGGATTTCTTGTGACATGTGAAATTGATGTATTAAAAGTGTTAAAACAACTGTACATTACAATTACGGTCTTTATAGTACAGCCTCTCTCATTTCTAGTATTAATGACTAAATTGTAATTCGGTTAGTCATCTGTGACCAGATAATGGGACAAGATTGTAATACCGGTAGTCAGATTATTCTTTTTCAGATGTACATTTTAATATGTAGACTAGTATGTAATAATTTGATATATAATCTTTTAAGATATTATTTCATGTTTGAGTGATGAATGTAATTAAAATAATTATCAAACAAAGTTGTCAACATTCAATGATTATATATCTCATTTTTGTAAGATATTTTGTTATACTGAATGAGATTTGGTCATCAGACATAAAATTGCCAATCATGGCCAGTTTTGAATACCGGTTAATTTTGATACTTGCCATTGATGAGTAGCAATAGGTCATTTATAGTAGCAAAAAATTTCAAAATGATTTCTGCTTAAAAAAAAAAATTGGGTAGTATAATTTCACACTTGCATAGCTCTAGTTTGAAGTAGTTTGAGATTTAGTGTTTATCAGAAAATGTACATGGCAATCAAAAAGTAGCTTCAGGTCATGGTTTAGGTTAAGGTTAAAAGTGCCATCATATGATATTCATTTAATTATGACTTCAAACTTGTTTTTGTGTGATGACTTAAATAATCAGTATGAAGGACCAGGAACGTTTGGAGCAAGACTGTTTGTTGTGATTTTTATCAATGAGTTTGTTGTGACTACAAAACCTGTGATGTTGATGTGTATATACAACATGTTTCTAGGAATTTGATTTGCTTGTGTTTGATGTAAAGTAACACAAGGCTTGTTATTCTGATGTGTACCTTGTTACCTCACTCTGCAGTGAATTTCCATTTAAACTCTCATTTATTTGTGCAAATGGAATCATGAATGTTTCATTCTATGAATGTTTTTGTGTCATTTTTATACATATGTAAAATTCTTGTGTAAATGTAGAGAGAAAGGAATTTTTCTTTGAGCTTGTGTCAATTATTTATGGGGTTCGTAAAATTTTTTTTTTTTTTTCTCAATATTTAGGCTTTATCATGAATGTTTTATTTGACAATTATTGACAAACACAATGTATTGTTTGATACAGTCATAACCATGTATCAATACATCATTTCTGTATAAGATGTGTGATTTATGGTTTGAATTGATAGATAAACTATTAGAACCATTCATATATTTATTGACGATACTAAAATATCAGTTAATATTTATTCCTTATATAAAGTTGTATCCATTTTATCTTCCAAAACATATTTTTGCTCATATATGAAATGTACTTAAAATGTAGTGGGTGTGGATTATCTTTAAGTTTGTATTCAGTGTTATAAAGTTTTTTTTTCTTATTTAAGGGTAACGGTGCTTTGCTAGCTACCCCTAATCTTGTTTTTGTTTTTTCTTCTTTTTTTTTTTTTTTGTTAATTCATCAAATATTGATTTTTACAATTGATAAATGTGTTAGTTTTTAAATGTATTACTAATGACCATATATACATTCTAACATTGCAGCTGGTACAAACATTCGAGTAGATTATTAAACAGTGCATAAGTTTTACTAATTTAAATAGTTATTGTTATTAAACAAAACCAATAACTGAATATAAAAGTCACCAACTACATACAGAATTGTGAATGTGATGAAATTGATAAATCAAAACATGAACTGTTTAGTATAGTACACATATACATCTGTATCAGCTCTATTTAACTGGCTAGATACATGATCTCTTTAACACACATCATCGACAAATCTGATTGTTTTTCAGATAGTATGCCTTTAAAAATTATACAACACAATATCTAAGGATATCGTGTAAACAAATCTAGAATAATTATGGCATATAATAACCAAAGCACTTGTCCTAGTTATAGTAATATTGGTCAGTGTGATCCTGTAATTTCATACTGCTTTGACCATATAGGTACTTATTTGGAATTATTTGATGGTAACTTGACCTTGTGTATGTTACTATTGTAATACCGTGACCTTAGGTATGCTATTTTGACTTTATGTATTCTACTTTGACCTTGTGCTTGCTAATTTGAACTTGTGTATGCTGCTATGTCGTTGTGAATGCTACCATAAAATGACCTTTTATTTGGTTTCTTCGTAGTATTAATTATAACAGTATTGTACACATTCAGAAGAAGACAGGCTAAATTGATGTCCTTATGAGTATGAACATTCCTGTTTGTGTTTAATTGTTCAGTATACACCTGTCTTTAATGTCTGACTGTGTGTGGATGGATATTCAAAGGAAACAACACAATGTTAAAAGTTAGTCGGATAGTAATCTCAAAACTTGTTTGAAGTGAACATCAAAATTCACGTCAATGATTTGTTGTTGATTAGCCTGTTTAATAATAGAGATGTATTTACTTTCAAAGAGAGTGTCACAAAGGCATTATATTGACATGACAAAGTGCTAAAGTTTAACCCATACGAGGCAATATCTAATTATATACACACTTTAAACTATTTACTGTTAATTTTATAGTAGTAGATTATATGTACTCATTAAGGTTACACATTAAGTGTAGGTTTTAACAAAAAAGATGAAATGTTTATTATAAACTCAGAGATAATCAAGGTACGTTATTTATACAGTTTAATTTGTTAAAGTGCTCAAGTGGGTTATATATTGAAGTCCTTACCTTTGAGTACCGGGGTATTGCTTACAGCATAATAGACATAATACACAAACGTGTTCAGATATGGGGTGAATTTTTTGTTGGCTTGAAAAAACTACTTTATTATTAAATATAAGTGATGCCTTGGTATAATTGTAAAAGTATGAAAGGCCATATTTGTACAACACAACATCTGAAAAAAAAAATGGATCAGTTATGGGTCTTTCAAAAAAAAATGAAGAAAAAATTAAGTTGTCAGTACATAAGAGTATAATGGTAAATATTCACGAGTGAAGGTGATACACTAAGATACATGTAACAACTTGTGTGAGATATAATGTTGACAGTGATAGAATGACCACATGTAGGGTGTTAAGTTGTTATAGAACACCTTTAACAGAATGACTTTGGAATGTTAAGGAAGGGGTAGAGAAATAGGCAACCCCTGTGAAAATGAAGCGGCTGACTGGGAGAGTGTAGGTAAGGAGACAACTTGAAGTATGTAAAAATTGGGAGTGTGTATTAAATGGAAACAACCTATACATAGGTTTCTAGTGTAAATACAGTTTGTAAACTAGTGTATAGAATGAGAAACGGTTTTCAGTTTTTCGTGTCAAGAATTGTTTCTAGTCATATTAAACTGTCAGTTCAATTTCTGTATACCCCTGTTCATCAATAACAATTTTAACTTTGTCGTGTAATCTTTCAAGATTTTCTCTCAGATGTCATAATGAGACTGAAATAAACTTGATCCACAAGCAGTAATTGGTTTTGTGTCTTGTTGTGAAATAATGTAGTGCACACTTTAATTCTAAGACATTTTTAGTAAAAAGATGTATGTTGACACACATATGTTTACAGTCTGTATAAAGTGAGAAAGCACACTCTTTTGTTTACACCTTGATGTTAGAAATCTAAAGCAACATAATTTGTATAATTTTGATTATCATTTTTAGTCCAAGGTGATACTTAAAACAAGGCAAAATATGTTAATTGATGGTAATCTATTGTAATTCACATTAAACTTTATCAAAATGAATTGGAAATGAGAAAACTGTAAATTTCTTCATTTTGAAATTTCTTTCATGTGTGATGTATATATCATTACATGATACATTAACATGTAGGTGTATGATATGTTGTAATGTGGAGAGACAAAAGACTGAGAAATATGTTAACAATACAAAATTTAGGTCGGTTCAAAGTTCGGATGTAAAACTGTCCTGTACTTGTTGGCAATTGTACTGGCTACTTATAAGAATCACAATCAAACAAACTTAAGAAAAAAGTCAATATTTTCTCTATATTTCCTTCCACCTAGTACATATTTATCTGCTTTACTAAAGTCGTCATTTTTATGTGGCATTATTATTGATATGTTGTGTAATAGTCACTTTAGTGTCCATAAACATGGAAACCATATAATTAAACCCTTTAATGTCTTATGTGTGATAAAAATTTCTGTTGATATATCAGTATGTAGTATCAGTCATGTCATTAAAGAATTTTGATACAAAAAAATAAAGAATCAGCTGACATTGGTATTTGTCGAGTGATTGATTTCGTCTTTTAAATACATTTTATCTGGATCACAACTTTTACAGCCATGGCAAACTGAACTTTGCAAGTATCGGATATATAATTAATCTTTGAAATATGGATAAGATTGGTGGAGAGGTAGCATACCCTTAAAAAGTTTTACAGAATGATACATCTGAAACAATATTAAGTTCCAATTCACATGTATCGTCAAAACCTCATTTAGCCATTCAGATATTGCTATCAAATCAATGTTGCTGCCAATAACATTATTAATCACTTATAATTTTCACTAAGTTAGCACTGCTGTAAAATACGATTTCATGGTGTATGGTGAAAAACAAGTCTTTGAGAAACATATGCCTTTTGTTGAAGGAAGGTAGATTTATACAACTTGCTCAGTTCTATTCAAATATTTGCTCACTCTAACTAAAAAGACAAAGAAAGCCACTGAAAGTAAGAATGTGAGAGGCACTGTTCTCAGTACATGTAACTTGCATTTCATAATAAATTAAGCGATGTGTGTGCATCATGGAGCAATGGATTTATGGGCAAGATATGTACCTGGTATAATGTTTTCACAAATATTATTTCACATCTTTGACATTCAAAATCTTTATTAATAAGAAGGCATAGGAAGGCTTTAACAAAACTGACCCATGACCTTGAATATGAGTCAAGGTCATCTTCTGAAATTTTTTATGTGTAATCATCACTGGCACCAATCATCCATTTAGTTCCTTTTGGTGAAGTAGAAGATGATTTCAGAAGGTTTTAGCATATTTGACCCTTGTGACCTTGAATAAGGTAGAGATTATTTCATTTCTCAAACACTGTTTGGCTTTACCCTAGGAATTTTCCAGAAAAATATTCTGTGCTTTTACATTACTGAGTAGTAATCATTTGGAAATTTTAACAAACTTTTATCCTGTGACCTTGAATATGGGTCAAGGTCATTTCCATTCAAAAACTTTAATGAGTTTCATCTCAACAGAATTCTTGCCAAATATGATTCTAGGCCTTTTGGTTATTTGGAAGCTGTATTTCAAAGAGAAAAAATTGAGACAGGACAGTTTACATATGCTACACTACAGCAATTATTAAGCTCATTTGGCAATTCAGGCAGTTTAAAGCATTCTCCAGTTATTCTGTATCAGAATACTGTGTAAAATACATAGTTGTACAATCCCAGTCATTTATCGGCTCCAGCTCCATGTATGCAAACAAGCCCTTCCTTCATGTTACTCTGGTTCATATTTCTATTTCGTGGCTTTTTAAAAAGGCAAGAAAGGGTTATTTATTCATTTGAACAACATTCTGCAGGAAAGACAGTTCAAGTATGACTGTATGGAAATGATAACACAACTAATTTCTACAAATAAATGTATTTTATTCATTTTTTTAAATTTAATACATTAAAGACGACATTTTATATCTACTTTTCTGAAACAGTTGCACATCAAACAAAAGGTCCATAAGGCCTGTCTTGCTCACCTGGTTTTGTTGGCTGAAATTACTTCATCGAAACTAAAGGAAAAGGAATTCTAAATTTCCAAGCACAAAACACATTATATCTATTTCTCCATTGGACCCCAGCCATCTTGAGCTTAGTGGGGTAAGCCAACCAATTCATGCTTCATACCAAATTGGGACAGAATCCTGCAATTCCAACTAAAGAATTCAAAAGAATTTGCTCTATTTCCCCTCAAATAGGTCTTGCCCCTCCCATCACAAGGAGCCTAGACCCATCATTTATACAACATTAATTACAATTTACTCAAGGATGTGTCTGACAAAATTTGTTGGCAAAACTCAACCATTCCTACAGAAAGAGTAGAATTTTAAAGAATTTGCTCCATTTCCTCTATTAGCCTCTCCCCAGATCCAAGGTGGCCAAGACCAAGCGTTTTTTTCAAGACTGATTCCCCTTCACCCAAGAATGCTTCTAACCAAATTTGGGCAAAATCCAATGATCCCAACAGAAAAAATTGCTCTGTTTCCCTTATTGGGCCCCACCCCTCCTGCCCCTTTGGGGTTAAGACTCAAAATTTACACAAAATTTGCTCCTCTTCCCCAAGTATGCTTTTGACCAAATTTGGTCAAAACCACTTTGACTGGTCATGACCAGTGGTCATTTGTAGAAAAATTTGATGGATGAATGACAGATGGACGATGAACCATGGACAGACAACAGAAGCAAACGGAATAACATACACTCACTGGTTCGAAAAAAATGGTTATTTGAACCAGCTAAAAATTGTAGATTTTCCGTAATTTCTGTTCCCCTGAATTATTACTGGATAAAAATAATTCATACTTAAGGATCATGATATTTCATGAAATAATTGAGAGAAATATAGCAGATCCAGTTAAAACATTTCAATCTTGATTTTAAATACAACTAGTTTCTATAAGTTAGAGCACTTGAATAACTTCTCTTCATTTATACTTTGTACACCACTTCCATCACATGGGATTGGTACTTACGTACCATCAATTAGTACCTGAGACTGTTTTCTTCATTAAAAAACCATTATTTCTTTTTCGATAAAATTTAATTCCATTTCCATTAAGATAAACAACTAATACTCCAAAAAATACCAAAATTTAAAATAAAGCTAATTTTGTAAAGTATCAATATATCATCATTGCATACTTAACTTATCATTTACAAATAAATAATTTTAAAATCCGAATAAATTGGTAATTAAATTTTTTTTTCTGTAACACTTGTATCATTATTAAAACATATGTTAGAACAGTGCTTGAAATATTGTGCCCAAAAAATATAATTAAGAAATACATTAGCAACCTCTTTCAATTGAATTTTAGCTATTCCCCAAAACGCTACAATGGTTTCATGCACCAACCTCACGAAATTGTAAAGGTTATGCTTAAGGCAAGATTAATTATCAGACTGTGTGATCTGGTCACATCATTTTTTTTTTTTTTTTTAAGGACTTGATATTTAATGTAATGCCCCTTGTATTATTTCAATTATTTCTAGAAGCAAAAAAATTGCAACCAAACAGTAATAAACATTGTAAGAATTAATATATACTGGTACTGTCATATTCAAATATTCTTAGGCAATTTTTTTGATAAGTTGTCTGATTTTAGTCATTTGAAAATAAGATTTCACTTTATACACAGCGGGTACGATTAATGATTTATTGACTTAAGTTATGACAGCTGTCCATTGTCCATTGAGCAGATATTTGTCCAGAATTACATGTTTCGTCAGAGTTCACTAAAACATCACAAGATGACACGTCAGATAAATGACTGTGTATTTTACTGAAGAAACCTATATTGAGACCTCTGATATCACATAATAAAATATACTATCAAAAAAGAGTGAATTAAAAATGGACATTAAATGCTGTTTTAGGCAAAAAAAAGGTGCTTATAAACTTAAATGATAAACATTGTTCAAATGAAAATTAAGATTAAATGAGAATGAAATATTATTGTTTGAAAAACATTCACAAAAAATTAAATAATTATGATTGTTATTGGTCCTTTAATAACTGCTAATAATCTTATATTTCCACAAATTTTCAAAACGTGGAAAAAGGGCCTTAACTCTGTAAAGAGCCAGGCACCTGGCCCAATACTGCCATTGTAAGGTGTACTTAATATATACAAAATATAGAAATGGCATGTGGAAAAATTATATACAAAAATAATCTTTAAAAATGGTCCACAACTTAAAAAAAAATCTGACCAACAGACTGGTCCACTGATAGCATGTAAATCCTTAATCAACTCATACTGTACTATCAGTTTTGTTGGACACTGAAAAAATCATCCCACATGTTTCTATCAATGCAATGGATGATTTTAATTCTCAATATTCTCAACAACGGAAATCGATAATTTGTAATAATTATTGTGAGTAATTTTGACTAAGTTAATTCTTAACTTTTCATAACAACTGAAAGAATCAATATTCTCTTACCCTTGACAGGTGTTGTAGCCACTCTTTCACTATCGCGAGATATCCCTGTCTCTTTCATATCTAGGATGTCACATCACCAATGTAAAGCATTAGAGAGCAACAAAACAGAATATTAGAAGACCATGAGGATAAGAGAAAAAATATTCATTTATCCCTTTGTGTGTGAGATATGAGGAAACCCTTCATAATCTTTCTACTCGAGCCCAGAAGAGAGTGAAAAAGTCTATAAATCATTCATCCACTTGTATGTGAAATATGGGGATCTCAATCATTAATATTCCTTTTACTTGAGTCGAGATCCCCTGTCCTTCCCAGAAGAGGGTGAAAGATTCTGTAAATCATTCACTCCCTTGAATATGAAATATGGAGATCACATCCCTTAATAATCTTTCCCCTTGAGTTAAGACCCTTTTGTCTGATCCCTAAGTGGGTGAAAGATTCTATTAGTCTAACATCAGAAGTGAGGTATTTTGTTTATCCTTAGTAAAGATGTCAACACAAACAAACACCATGAAGGGAAAAAAAACCAAACAAACAAACACTGGCTTCGAGAGATAAAATCAATGAAAGGAGAGAATAGTGTTACAATACCTGTATCATATTCACAGAATCCATCATGAAAATCTCTTTTATATTTTGTGATAAAAATATTTTTTGTGACACTTTGAAATGAAAGATAGATAAATGTTGGATTCAGAATGATTACTGCTGAGAATTCATATCCTCATAAATACTTAATACATTATATAAAGTACAGATATTCTGAAAGTAATACTGGTGTATCGTACAGTTAATAGCAAGATAAACCAAAAAGTACAGGACCCGAGTTACAGTGTACTGGTCAGATCTTGCTGTACAAGCTACAGCAATCCCTGTGTAATATGAAAAACCGAATTAGATGCTTTCAAACAAAACAGTTTCAATTCTGTAACCAATGGAATCAAAGTGAGCGCTTAAATCTAACCTGGTAGAAATAACTTTATATTTCAATACTTTTGCACAACAATGATCAAATCTATTGAGGGATTCATGAAATACATTGTGCACAAGATTTTTATTCAAATAGGGGTCAGATATGACCTTTTAACCTTGTCTGATCTACCAAAATCTGATCAGCTGTAAGTAGAACAAGATATTACAATATCATTGGAATCACAACTAGATATGCTGTGGAATTATCTTGATCAAACTTAAGTTTTTTTATTTTTAAAGAAATAATTTGTGATTTTTGCCACCTTGTTCCTCGACTAGTCTCCAAGAAAATTTAATAAGGACTAGAACTTGATATTCTTCACTATAAATCATGTAAATATAGGATTCATAAGACACCTTTTACTGTACATATGGTTTTACTTAAGGATGGATATTCAGAAAGAAACAGAGACAATATAATTACTATATAACCTAACCTCGTGTCCCCTCTTCTAAATGCGTGTCACAAAACAATATTTAATCTGCAATATTTTGCGATCAAGAATGATTCATAACCTTTTAAATATTTTACATAAATCTTTTCTGAACCTAATCAAGGCACCAATAACTGTATTTATATGGACATCCTCTAACTCAACAATACAGTGTCATACAATAACAACATCAAACATATATATATCTTCTGACAATTTACAATCATCACAGTTATGTGTTCCTCACAATAAAAAAAAAATCTTAAAATTTTACATTTCTAACAATTAACAACATAAAAATTCCAACATTTTCACAATTGTTTTATGTTTCAATCTAAAAAAGGTCTGTCACAATCAACCAGAGTACTGTCACTTTACAAAACAAAAACAAAAACAAAAAATAGGGTAATGAACAATAACTGTACTTATATGGACCCCTAAATATATGAAAGAAATTGGAATTAATGCTAAACAATTTTAACTATAAACAACGCAATTCAAGGAAAGAAGCAGTACTTTACATTTTGGGCAATAAGGTGGTTGGTCATAAACAGCAGAGCTAAATGATTAAACAACGGAAATATTTCTAAAATATTATGATCCCCAGACTGACAGAAATATCATATCTGATATCTATGCTGAGTAGCTTAAGAGATCTATGGAGACAAAAGCAGATATATGTCTGGCTGTGTTGGCAATCTCTGTAGTGTCTGCCTGCTTAGTTGCCGCAGCCATCTCTTCTACCAGGTGTCTCACACCATTTCTGCCTTGACATCCAGAAGAGGCGTCTTGTGTTCCACCAAGGTTAAATCAACACTCTCACTAGTTTTGGAGCTGCCAAGATTTTCAGGGGTTTGCATTTTCCTGTACAAACTGAAAAAAATTAAGATATGTTAGTCCCACTGAAATTGAATATTAAATGTGTTTTATTTATTACAATGAATATTGATACAAAGAAATTCATTTAAACCCTTCCACTCGATATGGAAAAGCTTTATTCCATTTCACCACAAGTTAAGAAAAATGTTCATCTTTTTATGATATTTGTTAACCCTTTTTCTGGATCTGAAGTTGTCAATGTTAAGATCGGATGCATGCGGGTAGGATGAAATAGGTGGACATGGTTGACATACACCTATTGTCAACCTCCAAGGTGGTGGGGGAATAGACAGATGTCCATGCAGAAATTTGTGTAGTTCTCTGATTCTCGTAGCATTGTTAAAGATAAACACAATTATTTACAACTCTGTACAAAAAAAACAGTGACTGTTTTCGTGTTTTGTTTTTGTCGAAACAGAAAAAAAGTGATTCTGATAACATTAATGATGGAGGCGTGATAGTACTAGTGGTGGGAGATTTAGCCTTTCTACAGTCCTGATAGTAGTAGTGGTGAGGGGTTTAGCCTACCTACAGTCCTGATGGTACTAGTGGTGGGTGATTTAGCCTACCTACAGTCCTGATAGTACTAGTGGTGGGGGATTTAGCCTACCTACAGTCCTGATAGTACTAGTGGTGGGGGATTTAGCCTACCTACAGTCCTGATAGTACTAGTGGTGGGGGATTTAGCCTACCTACAGTCCTGATAGTACTAGTGGTGGGGGATTTAGCCTACCTACAGTCCTGATAGTACTAGTGGTGGGGGATTTAGCCTACCTACAGTCCTGATAGTACTAGTGGTGGGGGATTTAGCCTACCTACAGTCCTGGGTACTATTTAGCCTACCTACAGTCCTGATAGTACTAGTGGTGGGGGATTTAGCCTACCTACAGTCCTGATAGTACTAGTGGTGGGGGATTTAGCCTACCTACAGTCCTGATAGTACTAGTTGTGGGGGATTTAGCCTACCTACAGTCCTGATGGTACTAGTGGTGGGGATTTAGCCTACCTACAGTCCTGATAGTACTAGTGGTGGGGGATTTAGCCTACCTACAGTCCTGATGGTACTAGTGGTGGGGGATTTAGCCTACCTACAGTCCTGATGGTACTAGTGGTGGGGGGTTTAGCCTACCTACAGTCCTGATAGTACTAGTTGTGAGGGGTTTAGCCTACCTACAGTCCTGATAGTACTAGTGGTGGGGGGTTTAGCCTACCTACAGTCCTGATAGTACTAGTGGTGGGGGGTTTAGCCTACCTACAGTCCTGATAGTACTAGTGGTGGGGGTTTAGCCTACCTACAGTCCTGATAGTACTAGTGGTGGGTGATTTAGCCTACCTACAGTCCTGATGGTACTAGTGGTGGGGGATTTAGCTACCTACAGTCCTGATAGTACTAGTGGTGAGGGATTTAGCCTACCTACAGTCCTGATGGTACTAGTGGTGGGTAATTTAGCCTACCTACAGTCCTGAGAGTACTAGTGGTGGGGATTTAGCCTACCTACAGTCCTGATAGTACTAGTGGTGGGGGGTTTAGCCTACCTACAGTCCTGATAGTATTAGTTGTGAGGGGTTTAGCCTACCTACAGTCCTGATGGTACTAGTGGTGGGTGATTTAGCCTACCTACAGTCCTGATAGTACTAGTGGTGGGGGATTTAGCCTACCTACAGTCCTGATGGTACTAGTGGTAAGGGATTTAGCCTACCTACAGTCCTGATAGTACTAGTGGTGGGGGGTTTAGCCTACCTACAGTCCTGATAGTACTAGTGGTGGGGGATTTAGCCTACCTACAGTCCTGATGGTACTAGTGGTGGGGGGTTTAGCCTACCTACAGTCCTGATAGTACTAGTTGTGAGGGGTTTAGCCTACCTACAGTCCTGATAGTACTAGTGGTGAGGGGTTTAGCCTACCTACAGTCCTGATGGTACTAGTGGTGGGTGATTTAGCCTACCTACAGTCCTGATAGTACTAGTGGTGGGGGTTTAGCCTACCTACAGTCCTGATAGTACTAGTGGTGGGGATTTAGCCTACCTACAGTCCTGATGGTACTAGTTGTGGGGATTTAGCCTACCTACAGTCCTGATAGTACTAGTGGTGAGGGATTTAGCCTACCTACAGTCCTGATGGTACTAGTGGTGGGTAATTTAGCCTACCTACAGTCCTGATAGTACTAGTGGTGGGGATTTAGCCTACCTACAGTCCTGATAGTACTAGTGGTGGGGGGTTTAGCCTACCTACAGTCCTGATAGTATTAGTTGTGAGGGGTTTAGCCTACCTACAGTCCTGATGGTACTAGTGGTGGGTGATTTAGCCTACCTACAGTCCTGATAGTACTAGTGGTGGGGGATTTAGCCTACCTACAGTCCTGATGGTACTAGTGGTGAGGGATTTAGCCTACCTACAGTCCTGATAGTACTAGTGGTGGGGGGTTTAGCCTACCTACAGTCCTGATAGTACTAGTGGTGGGGGATTTAGCCTACCTACAGTCCTGATGGTACTAGTGGTGGGGGGTTTAGCCTACCTACAGTCCTGATAGTACTAGTTGTGAGGGGTTTAGCCTACCTACAGTCCTGATAGTACTAGTGGTGGGGGATTTAGCCTACCTACAGTCCTGATAGTACTAGTGGTGGGGGATTTAGCCTACCTACAGTCCTGATGGTACTAGTGGTGGGGGATTTAGCCTACCTACAGTCCTGATAGTACTAGTGGTGGGGGGTTTAGCCTACCTACAGTCCTGATAGTACTAGTTGTGAGGGGTTTAGCCTACCTACAGTCCTGATGGTACTAGTGGTGGGGGATTTAGCCTACCTACAGTCCTGATGGTACTAGTGGTGGGGGATTTAGCCTACCTACAGTCCTGATGGTACTAGTGGTGAGGGGTTTAGCCTACCTACAGTCCTGATGGTACTAGTGGTGGGGGATTTAGCCTACCTACAGTCCTGATAGTACTAGTGGTGGGGGATTTAGCCTACCTACAGTCCTGATGGTACTAGTGGTGGGTGATTTAGTCTACCTACAGTCCTGATAGTATTAGTTGTGAGGGGTTTAGCCTACCTACAGTCCTGATAGTACTAGTGGTGAGGGGTTTAGCCTACCTACAGTCCTGATGGTACTAGTGGTGGGGGATTTAGCCTACCTACAGTCCTGATAGTACTAGTGGTGGGGGATTTAGCCTACCTACAGTCCTGATAGTATTAGTTGTGAGGGGTTTAGCCTACCTACAGTCCTGATAGTACTAGTGGTGGGGGATTTAGCCTACCTACAGTCCTGATAGTACTAGTGGTGGGTGATTTAGCCTACCTACAGTCCTGATAGTACTAGTGGTGGGGGATTTAGCCTACCTACAGTCCTGATGGTACTAGTGGTGGGTGATTTAGCCTACCTACAGTCCTGATAGTACTAGTGGTGGGGGGTTTAGCTTACCTACAGTCCTGATAGTACTAGTGGTGGGGGGGGGGGTTTAGCATACCTACAGTCCTGATAGTACTAGTGGTGGGGGATTTAGCCTACCTACAGTCCTGATGGTACTAGTGGTGGGGGATTTAGCCTACCTACAGTCCTGATAGTACTAGTGGTGGGTGATTTAGCCTACCTACAGTCCTGATAGTACTAGTGGTGGGGGGTTTAGCCTACCTACAGTCCTGATAGTACTAGTGGTGAGGAATGCAGTATGATCTGATTCAATATTATTGGAGAGGCAGTAAAACAAGCAGTACACTTGATACATAGCATTTATTTAATAAGTTTGTAATGATATAATACAAAGTACTTGGAATAATATCCAAATGTCTATATGATCTTAACACTTAACGCAGATAAAAACCTGCCCTTGTCAATACATTGAACACTGTGCAATACAATAACAGAGATATACAATGTACAGACGTTTCCAATATATCTTATATCCAGGATTGTACAAACTGTGTTGGGGTCAGATGTCTGTGATCATTATGAACAACCCTGACAGTGTTATCTACAGTGTGAGACACTCCTGGCAAACAGAAAGATCATTTGCTATGGTAATCTTTCATTGTTTCTCTTGCTTTCTTACAGGTATATTTAATGTTTTTCATCAAAATCTTTAAAATACTACAATACCTGACAGGGTGAAGTGTTTTTCACAATAAAACTGTGAGTTGACTTTGATCAATTTTATTCTTTATGAAGAATGAGTTTTGGTCCAATGTATGTTCTGCTTTTCCAGAATGGTAACTAGTAACTATACCACTATATGACATCTGGATTAAAGAGCTAACACTAATAAAATCATGATTTTTTTTCTTTCTTTTTTTGAAGCATTATTCATTGACACAATGTGTCCTACTCCCTGACATATAGATTGCTTTAATTATAACATTTCTTCATAGTCTTTTAATGACTTCTCCCAGGAATTAATTTTGCTTGTTAAAAATATGAAAACAAAACAAAAAACAAAACAAGAGGCCCATGGGCCTTAACGGTCATCTGACAAAAAGCAAGCCAAACCTAGAAAGTGGGTTGAGGTCATTCATTTGAACAAACTTGGTAGCCTCTCCTCCAAGCATCTTACAGGCCCAATATCAGCACTCATGGACTTTTGCTTGTTGAGAAGAAGTTGTTTGTATATTTTAACATATTTGACCCCTGTGACCTTGAAAGTGGGTTGAGGTCATTCATTTGAATAAACTTGGTAGCCTTTCCTCCCAGCATGCTACAGACCCAATATCGGCACTCATAGACTTTTGCTTATTGAGATGAAGTCCTTTGTATATTTTAACATATTTGACCCCTGTGACCTTGAAAGTGGGCCAAGGTCATTCATTTGAACAAACTTTGTAGGGCTCCATGCCAGCATGCTATGGGCCAAGTATTAGCCCCCTAGGCCTTCTAGTATTTGAGAAGAAGTTATTTAAAGATTTTGACATATTTGACCTCTGTGACCTTGAAAGTTGTTCAAGGTCATTCATTTAAACAAACTTGATAGCCCTTCATCCCAGCATGCCACAGGCACAATATCAGCAATCTGAGCCTTTTGGTTATTGAGAAGAAGTTGTTTAAAGATTTTAACATATTTGACCCCTGTGACCTTTAAAGTGGGTCAAGGTCATTCATTTGAACAAACTTGGTAGTCCTTCATCCCAGCATGCTACAGGCCTTATTTTAGTTGCCTGGGCCTTTTGATTACTGAGAAGAAGTCCTTTGAAGATTTAAAGACATTTGACCCCTGTAACCTTGAATGAAGGTCAAGGTCATTCATTTGAACAAACTTGGTAGGGTTTCATCAAAGCAAGCTACAGGCTAAATATTAGTTGCCTGGGCCCTCCAGTTATTGAGAAGAAGTCGTTTGAAGATTTTAAGACATTTGACCCCTGTGACCTTGAATGAAGGTCAAGGTCATTCTTTTTAACAAACTTGGTAGGGCTTCATCAAAGCAAGCTACAGGCCAAATATTAGTTGCCTGGGCCTTCCAATTATTGAGAAGAAGTCGTTTGAATGAAAAGTTTACGGACGGCGCACGACGACGGACGAAGCATGATGACTATAGGTCATCGGACCCTTCGGGTCAGATGACCTAAAAATGGAGATTTTAAGACCCTGAAACCAGTACAGTGTAGTAAGTACATATCTGGTTGAGAGCTGTTTTACCTCAGTATATTGTAATACAATGCTGCATATAGTACAGTGTAGAAGGTACATATCTGGTAGACAGCTGTTTTACCTCAGTATATTGTAATACAATGTTGTATCTAGTGCTGTGTAGAAGGTACATATCTGGTAGACAGCTGTTTTACCTCAGTATATTGTAATACAATGTTGTATCTAGTGCCGTGTAGAAGGTACATATCTGGTAGACAGCTGTTTTACCTCAGTATATTGTAATACAATGTTGTATATAGTGCTGTGTAGAAGGTACATATCTGGTAGACAGCTGTTATACTTCAGTATATTGTAATACAATGTTGTATTTAGTGCTGTGTAGAAGGTACATATCTGGTGGACAGCTGTTTTACCTCAGTATATTGTAATACAATGTTGTATCTAGTGCCTTGTAGAAGGTACATATCTGGTGGACAGCTGTTTTACCTCAGTATATTGTAATACAATGTTGTATCTAGTGCCTTGTAGAAGGTAGATATCTGGTGGACAGCTGTTTTACCTCAGTATATTGTAATACAATGTTGTATCTAGTGCCTTGTAGAAGGTAGATATCTGGTGGACAGCTGTTTTACCTCAGTATATTGTAATACAATGTTGTATCTAGTGCCTTGTATAAGGTAGATATCTGGTGGACAGCTGTTTTACCTCAGTATATTGTAATACAATGTTGTATCTAGTGCAGTGTAGAAGGTACATATCTGGTGGACAGCTGTTTTACCTCAGTATATTGTAATACAATGTTGTATCTAGTAGTGTAGAAGGTACATATCTGGTGGACAGCTGTTTTACCTCAGTATATTGTAATACAATGTTGTATCTAGTACAGTGTAGAAGGTACATATCTGGTGGACAGCTGTTTTACCTCAGTATATTGTAATACAATGTTGTATCTAGTACAGTGTAGAAGGTACATATCTGGTGGACAGCTGCTTTACCTCCGTATATTGTAATACAATGTTGTATCTAGTGCCATGAAGAAGGTACATATCTGGTGGACAGCTGTTATACCTCAGTATATTGTAATACAATGTTGTATCTAGTACAGTGTAGAAGGTACATATCTGGTGGACAGCTGTTTTACCTCAGTATATTGTAATACAATGTTGTATCTAGTGCAGTGTAGAAGGTACATATCTGGTGGACAGCTGTTTTACCTCAGTATATTGTAATACAATGTTGTATCTAGTGCCGTGTAGAAGGTACATATCTGGTGGACAGCTGTTTTACCTCAGTATATTGTAATACAATGTTGTATCTAGTGCCTTGTAGAAGGTACATATCTGGTGGACAGCTGTTTTACCTCAGTATATTGTAATACAATGTTGTATCTAGTGCCTTGTAGAAGGTAGATATCTGGTGGACAGCTGTTTTACCTCAGTATATTGTAATACAATGTTGTATCTAGTGCCTTGTATAAGGTAGATATCTGGTGGACAGCTGTTTTACCTCAGTATATTGTAATACAATGTTGTATCTAGTGCCTTGTAGAAGGTAGATATCTGGTGGACAGCTGTTTTACCTCAGTATATTGTAATACAATGCTGTATATAGTACAGTGTAGAAGGTACATATCTGGTGGACAGCTGTTTTACCTCAGTATATTGTAATACAATGTTGTATCTAGTGCCTTGTAGAAGGTACATATCTGGTGGACAGCTGTTTTACCTCAGTATATTGTAATACAATGTTGTATCTAGTGCCTTGTAGAAGGTACATATCTGGTGGACAGCTGTTATACCTCAGTATATTGTAATACAATGTTGTATGTAGTACAGTGTAGAAGGTACATATCTGGTGGACAGCTGTTTTACCTCAGTATATTGTAATACAATGTTGTATCTAGTGCCTTGTAGAAGGTAGATATCTGGTGGACAGCTGTTTTACCTCAGTATATTGTAATACAATGTTGTATCTAGTGCCTTGTAGAAGGTACATATCTGGTGGACAGCTGTTTTACCTCAGTATATTGTAATACAATGTTGTATCTAGTGCCGTGTAGAAGGTACATATCTGGTGGACAGCTGTTTTACCTCAGTATATTGTATATATATCAGTATATGTGACAGCATTCAGAACTATCTAAAAAGCTACATTGAGACAATTTATATATACCAATTTCACAAAGGATGTGCAATGTTATTATAAGTGATACAGCTGCATCTACAAGTGTATCGTGTACAAAAAGCATCCTTCACTCACAGAGAATGAGGTATTCAAATGGGGGAATATAAAGTTATTGTTAATGAGAAAGCTTCTTTAACATAAATTCTAACCTTGCATGCCGAGCATAAGAATCAACTGACACTGGGTCTACATGTATTTAGTACATACATATATATATATATATGAATACAAGGTGCAATCCTGTAGGGAGGAACACAATAAGTGAAAGGTTGTTAATATAAGGAAACAGCACAGTGAAATAAATGAGGAAAGGTTTTAGTAGATGAGGAAATAAAAAATCAAAGAAAAATAATCAATCTAGACATTTTGAGTTTCATAAAATATCCTGATATCGTTTGTGCAAGAAAAACCATCTTCACAAAGGAAAATAATTCAAATAAAGGTATTTTGGATATGACCAGAGTGAAAAATTAATCAGAAGAATTAAAAATGAAAGAGATTTTTACAATTTGGGTTCTTATCTCTGTTCATATCAGTTTTTGAATAAGAGCACAAGATTTAACAAGAGGCCTAGTGGCTTTAATGGTCACGTCAGATAAGCAATATTGAATATAAAGCTTAAAGGGTAGTTATCAAGTGAACAGAAAATGTGACATCGAGTATAATAAGCCTGTGTCAATACATGCATACCATCAAAACTGTCAGTGAAAACTTTCTAGTGAGAAATAACTAACGCTGTGCTCAAAAATGCAATTGTTCTATGAAAATTACAGTAAAAGTTTAAAAAACCTTCCTCCCCAGAAAGAAATGTGAGACCCATTTTGGTAATTAAAGTACCTTAACATGCTTCCATTCATACAGAGCATTTGATGATCTACTATATCTGGGTGTTGAGAAGAAGATTTTTAAAATTTAAGTCAATTTAACCAGTTTTGGCCCCATCCATCAGCCCTGGAAGTCAGCCAGGATCAATATGGGCATAACATCAAGCCATCATTCTTCACCCATTATTTTAAACAAGTTTGAAATATTTTCAAAGGAAGTTAACCAGATTATGCTCAAAAATCTAGTTTTCCTATATAACTTTAGTAAACTTTAACCCTTCCCCACAGGGAAATTGAAACCCTGGGGCCATGAAATTCAAAGTTGGGTAATGCACCTTAAGATTTTCCCACTCATAAAGAATATTTGATTCTACCATATCTGGGTGTTGAGAAGAAAATTTTTGAAATCTGAGTCAATTTAACCATGTTTGTCCCTGCCCTTATTTTGGTTCCTAATAGATCTGGGTAGCTTTCTGCAAAATTTAATTGAAATTAGATCAGGAGTTTTTGATACGATTAAAATATAAGATTGTTTACGGATGCACGACGCCGGATGAAGGTGATCACAATAGATCACCATTGTTTCAGGTGACCTAAAAACAGACGTTTTGTTATTAATATAATTGAAACAAGAGCCCCCTATGGACTGGAATCACCCACCTGGAAAACTTGCTGAGACTTTGTGAAAGAACAAAATTAAGGTGCTGCTGTATATATATCTATGGGTCAGTATCTAATATTTTCTTTAAACTAAAGTTGATGCTCATCCCCAAATTCTACAGATAAAGTACTTTGTACATAAGTCTTCATACTTAACTTAAAGAGTATGTTTCAAAATTACATACAATTCATTTCCACAATCTTGTATGTGAATAATGGTGATCTTTACGTCCCCAAATATCTTTAAAGTGTAAATGTTGATTTATCCAAAGATATTATATTAACTGTTAATAATATACCGGTAAGTATCCTTCATCTAAACCACAAAGATTTATTTGAATATGCTGTTTTAGATGTTTTAAAAGTTAATACATGCAAATGATAAACATTCATCCTGGCAAACAACCAATATTATGACTCCAGGACTTGTTGTTCAAAATAAGATGTATACAAATTTCAACACCCTTGATCCCTATTTATATATAGTGGATAATGTGGTAACTTATTTAAGAAACTGAGGAATATTTTGAATCGATAGTCAACTACATGAATCATTATCAAAGACTTAGGTCTACTGTTTTATAGAAGTCGGTTAATGCTAAAAGATAATGATAACCAGACTGTGCACCATGACAATTAAACACAGAATATATTAGCTGTTCCTTCAATTAACACAAACAATTAAAAATCACAATATTTAATAATTTTGGTTTGAATTATTTAAAACAGTTCTTTGAAGACTTGTTAACACCAAGAAACATGCAAAACACCTAAGACAGCTATATCATCAGAGTGTTTTTATAATTTATTGCTGCTTAAAAAGATTGTTTTCCATATTTTGATATTTTTTTTTAATTTGGATATGACAGGAGACAATGGACTAAAAAGGTACAGAAATAAAGGAGGTAGATTTACCCAAGTTGAGGTGATGTTTTGATCAAGCCAGGAAAACATCCTTTGTTTCCCTCACTTTTGTCATACTGAAAGTAACAACAAAGACCAAATGGCAATGGATTAGGGTATTAGGTCAAAGGTCAATATCAATGTGAGTATCGGTGTTCCCTGCACAAATTATATCTAAGGTCCTAAAATCAATAGATGAACATAAATTGATAAGAATCCTTTGGTATTAGGTTATGAGTTAAGTACACACATGCTAATTAAGCTGAGGAATGATTGTCTGCAGATCACATTAATGATGTGCAAATTGTAAACAAAGAAACAACAATAAAGAAATTGCAACACTTAGGAAGACCAAATTATTAACTCCATACATCAGATACATTGTATACATGGAATGAAGAGTATGTTTTAAAGAGTTGGCATTAATTTCATTACTTTTCCTTTTTTTGAAGGCAGGAGAGGATAAAAATGATAACTTTCTGTCCTTTCTCCATTCATGAAATGATCACCTCTTCTATACTTTAAAACACATACCTGATAAATTGCCACGCAAAAGAAACATAAGAAAACAAAACTGATGTGTATACTGGGATAGTGCTCAATGACTGGGTACATAAGGTTAAAGTGATCATTATTGTGTGAGAGGGGATTTCTGTAGACCATGTCTGGGGAAACAGCTCTGATACATCTGTAGACAATGTCTGGAGAGACAGTTATAATACATTTGTAGACAATGTCTGGGGGAGACAGTTATGATACATTTGTAGACAATGTCTGGGGGAGACAGTTATGATACATTTGTAGACAATGTCTGGGGAGACAGTTATGATACATTTGTAGACAATGTCTGGGGGAGACAGTTATGATACATTTGTAGACAATGTCAGGGGAGACAGTTATGATACATTTGTAGACAATGTCTGGGGAGACAGTTATGATACATTTGTAGACAATGTCTGGGGAGACAGTTATGATACATTTGTAGACAATGTCTGGGGAGACAGTTATGATACATTTGTAGACAATGTCAGGGGAGACAGTTATGATACATTTGTAGACAATGTCTGGAGATACAGCTCTGATAAAAAATGACAATGTCATGGGGGAGTCAAGTATGATACATTTGTAGACAATGTCAGGGGAGACAGTTATGATACATTTGTAGACAATGTCTGGGGGAGTCAGTTATGATACATTTGTAGACAATGTCTGTGGAGACAGTTATGATACATTTGTAGACAATGTCTGGGGAGACAGTTATGATACATTTGTAGACAATGTCTGGAGATACAGCTCTGATACATTTGTAGACAATGTCTGGGGGAAACAGCTCTGATACATTTGTAGACAATGTCTGGGGGAGACAGTTATGATACATTTGTAGACAATGTCTGGGGAGACAGATACAATATCATGGTAGACAATATCAAGGGAGACTAACAGTTATACAGTTGTACATTAAAAGTAATATGGACAGTGTAATATAAACAGTTACGGTGCTTTGATGTATGACAAATGGTTCTCTAGGGATTATGGATAAGACTATCTTAGTTTTACTATGTAACAATGCTTGATCCTATATACATGAAAAATACACCCAAACAAGAGGCCTAGAAAACAGTTACTGTGTGTGAATGAGATTTAGTATGTTATGAATTGACAGTGGTAGTGTTCTACTGCAAACTAATTCCTTGGAGTTTCAAACTTAAAATGTTTCAGATATACACTTCAGTGAGGGAGACAATTAGGATGTTTGGTTACAAGTGTTGTCCTTTCACATTCTAATTTATATACCGGTAGGTTTTTATTTCAAAGCAATAGCAACATTTGAAGACCTTATTAATAAATAAGATTTATATATCAAATGATAAGAAATATATAACTGATACACTTATAATACCTTGTAGGAAAATATTTAATAATCAAAGACAACTAAACAGAAATCGTCCTATACAGATAATACTGTAGGTAATTTCCTTTATGTACATCAACTAGTTTCCTATATTCACATTGTAGGTAGCTACATAACACATGTAAAACAAGAGTTGTTATCGTCTAGCTTGGTATACAGATGCTGTCAATAAATCCCTTTCTGTTATGATTGCTAGTGAATCATCGATAATATTAAATACAAAAAAATAAAAATACATGCATGTGCATAAGTGAAGATAAAAAAGAAAAAGTATAAAAAAATGTAATATACTAAATTGTACATTGTTGTTTATAGTACAGTGTAGTAAGTACATATCTGGTGGACAGCTGTTTTACCTCAGTATATTGTAATACAATGTTGTATCTAGTAGTGTAGAAGGTACATATCTGGTGGACAGCTATTTTACCTTAGTATATTCTAATACAATGTTGTATGTAGTAGTGTAGAAGGTACATTTCTGGTGGACAGCTGTTTTACCTCAGTATATCGTAATACAATGTTGTATGTAGTACAATGTAGAAGGTACATATCTGGTTGACAGCTGTTTTACCTCAGTATATTCTAATACAATGTTGTATGTAGTAGTGTAGAAGGTACATATCTGGTGGACAGCTGTTATACCTCAATATATTGTAATACAATGTTGTATGTAGTACAATGTAGAAGGTACATATCTGGTGGACAGCTGTTTTACCTCAGTATATTGTAATACAATGTTGTATCTAGTGCCGTGTAGAAGGTACATATCTGGTAGACAGCTGTTTTACCTCAGTATATTGTAATACAATGTTGTATCTAGTAGTGTAGAAGGTACATATCTGGTGGACAGCTATTTTACCTTAGTATATTCTAATACAATGTTGTATGTAGTAGTGTAGAAGGTACATTTCTGGTGGACAGCTGTTTTACCTCAGTATATCGTAATACAATGTTGTATGTAGTACAATGTAGAAGGTACATATCTGGTGGACAGCTGTTTTACCTCAGTATATTGTAATACAATGTTGTATCTAGTAGTGTAGAAGGTACATTTCTGGTGGACAGCTGTTTTACCTCAGTATATCATAATACAATGTTGTATGTAGTACAATGTAGAAGGTACATATCTGGTGGACAGCTGTTTTACCTCAGTATATTGTAATACAATGTTGTATCTAGTGCCTTGTAGAAGGTACATATCTGGTGGACAGCTGTTATACCTCAGTATATTGTAATACAATGTTGTATGTAGTACAATGTAGAAGGTACATATCTGGTGGACAGCTGTTTTACCTCAGTATATTGTAATACAATGTTGTATCTAGTGCCATGAAGAAGGTACATATCTGGTGGACAGCTGTTATACCTCATTATATTGTAATACAATGTTGTATCTAGTGCCAGTGTAGAAGGTACATATCTGGTGGACAGCTGTTATACCTCAATATATTGTAATACAATGTTGTATGTAGTACAGTGTAGAAGGTACATATCTGGTGGACAGCTGTTATACCTCAGTATATTGTAATACAATGTTGTATCTAGTGCCGTGTAGAAGGTACATATCTGGTGGACAGCTGTTTTACCTCAGTATATTGTAATACAATGTTGTATCTAGTACAGTGTAGAAGGTACATATCTGGTGGACAGCTGTTATACCTCAATATATTGTAATACAATGTTGTATGTAGTACAGTGTAGAAGGTACATATCTGGTGGACAGCTGTTATACCTCAGTATATTGTAATACAATGTTGTATCTAGTGCCGTGTAGAAGGTACATATCTGGTGGACAGCTGCTTTAACTCAGTATAATATTATCATATGTTATTTCAGTTGTTGGGGTATAGTAAAATCTTACTTATCTATCTGAATTAAGCACTTTCCTGTCATGTATGACCTTAATTTTTACTCCCAATGTAATTTCCTATAGACACGAATTACTGCCATAATTTCTTTGTCTCAAACATCAAAACTTATCTTTTCCAGCCACTTTCTAAAAGTTACCTCGCTCCTAAAAACATCAATACCATTTTGCTGCATGAAAAGCTAAGATGATTACGGGACAATCCCATGTTCTGTTGTGCTACCCAAGTAGTTTATTTACAAATAAAATAATGTAATTCTTCAATGAAATTTTATTAACTCTTAACTATTTCTGTTCGGATATTATTGATCTGTATAGAAATATCATATCTCATGAAGAGATCACTATAGAAGTGTATACATCTGTGTAAAGATTGATCTATTTTCAGTACCGTGCATGTTAATGCAGCCAGGAGACAGGAAGACAAACCAGATTTATTGCTGTATAACGGGTGTTACATCACAAACTATAATGGCTTTTATGGGAATTTCTGACATCACTGGTTGTAACTTCGTGAATATTACAACCAGTGATGTCAGAAATTGTTAGAAAAAGACTCTGAAATGTGGAACTGGCTGCCTCAGAGTGCTTCAGGTGATAACTAGTAGATTATTAGAGTGACAAGGAAGAACCCAGGTGTCCAATATGGACACTTACAGTTCAATTCTGAGCAGATAAAATATCACCATCGATATTTCATGTTGGACTAAATCACCATGAATATTTTTTTAAACTGAATCTATACAGGGTATATTTATCGTGATCAATGAATTTTTTTTGCCTCTTTTATTTGTTTTATTTCTTATTGAACTTGTATCATGAGGCCACATGTCATATGTGACCTTATTCATGGCATCATTTTGAAATTTTTAAAATGGCAAAATTTTGATGTCATGTATAGATGATATTTGCTGTTAGTGAGAGTTGTTTGCTAATGAGGATGTTTGATTGAAGGAGTTGTTTGGTAATATGAAAGTTTGGTTGTAAGAGTTGCCTGGTGTTGTGAATGATGGGTTGGCAATTGTTTTGTGCTGAGGATGTTTGGTTGAGGGAGTTGTTTTATAAGAGGAATGTCTGGTTGCTGGAGTTGTTTGGTGTTGAGGATGTCAGTAGGGTTGTTTGATGCTGAGGTTTGTAAAGTAGAGTGCTCACCTGTACAACCATTGTTGGCATATCGTAGCTAAGATGAGAAACACAACACAGCACTGAAATATCGTCTTCATTGGCAAGGCCTGAAACAAAACATACCACGGTCTAATATTACAGCAGTTTACATTACTTGTACTACAAAGAATTCAAAATTTCAACAGAAATACATATCAATGATTGGTTGTCTTGCACCATTATACAATTTGGCCATAGGGCCTGTATCGCTCATCTTCTGGCTTTGTTTGACTGAAATTTTTTATCCAAGCTAAAGTAAAGGAAATTCTAGAGGTCTATTGTATTCTCCTATTAGCCTCTCACCTTGCATCATCTTTGATGTTACCAAAATCAAACACACAACAAGAAAAGATCAAGCTGTGAGTAAGGTTTAAATTTTTAGTGTTGTCTTTTGAATATCAATGTGAACTTGGGAGAATGTAGAACAAATAACAAGCCAGAAAACTTACCTGCATGAGTATCACAACGACTATAAAGTTCAATGGTATTCTGAAAAAATTCATAATTGTTGCCCTTGCTGAAAAAGAAATGTCAAAGAATATTTTTTATCAAATCTTTACAAAAGAATATTCAAATGATTTAAAGTTGTAAGTCAGGTCCAAAGGACTCCAATTAATACATTAAAAAATAATGTTCAGTACTACAGAGAACAATACATAGTACAGTTCACTCCCCTACCTACTTCCAAACTTTAATATCAAACATGAAATAGGACCATAACTTGGTATAAGGTGGGATACACAGTAATTTTCAGTATGTGTATATAGCACTCTGTCACCTATAAATAGTCTTGATATTATTAAGTAATAGGGCATATAAGATACACCCTGTAGACATGGCCACAAAGAACAAAGGGCCACAACTCTGGAATGTGAGACTCAAATTCAGTATATTGCTTTAAAGCTAGTATTTAAAGATATATTATGTAATAACAGTACTGACAAGTAAATTGTCAAATTTTCAAGACAATCTGTCAATTTATCTTGGCACAATATATTACAAAAGTTAAATCACATCCAAAGAAGACAAAACAAAGATAATGTTACATCTATAATAAAGAACGATGGTGCATAACATCCCAACAATCTCTCCAGTCGATGGGCACTGAAGGCCCTTTATAAGAAGCAAAAAACTATCTTAAGCTGATGTTTGAAAAATCTGAACCAAATACCAACTCTAAGGTAAATCTACTGTGTTTGTGATAGCCACTGAGGATATATGCGTGATAACAGAGTAAACATTTTTCAGTGTTAAACTCAAAGAAAAGGAGTTTGTCAGTACATCTCTGTCTTATTCTACATAAGGAATTGATACATGAAAATCACAAATTTCATTGTAAAAAGTTTATCAAGTGTAGTCAGAATTAAAAAAGTATTTTCGATAAAAATGACCAGTTAAATGCACAAAAAATAATTACGAATATGGTTGAATGGCCCCCAGATCAGTCGCCCACAAAAAACTCGCCCCAGAAGGTAGGTATACAGTGAGGGCGTCTAACCAATTCACATGGAATGTGATTTACTTTAGATGTGAAAACTTCAGCAAAATACTTCAATCTCATTATTCACAATGGTGTGCCATGTGCTTCAACTACCAATTAATTAAGATTGTGTGACAAAATGTTTGAATCTCTTTCTATTGACTGTTTGGGGAAGATTTTATTTCTTTTACATACGTAATTCATCATTTCGTGAGAAAATATATTTCTGTTGTAAAAAACTAACATATTAATGCGATAATTGTTGTTCCATTGAAGCAGTCATTCCTGGAGCTTTAAGTAGAACCAACAATAGAATTAGCTAACTGATGTAATCTCTCTATACTCACTGGCTTCTGGTACATATTTGCCTCTCATCTGACCCAATGATGGCCAGAATATTCCTACACACGTCTCAAACACCAAGAAGCCTATGAACACAAACATCTGGTTCTGAAATAAAAATCAATGTTTGTGTAATTATTTTACCTAGTATCAATTCAATTAACACATTTATCATCAAAACTTCATACAACAAGTGTGTAACAATAAAAAAATCAATGACAAATTTTTTGAGATATTTTTCTAATCTTCCATGTTGATCAAATAATACCTATTTGTGACGTCAGAAGAAAAACTCACCCCTCTGAACAAAATCGGTGTAGATAAGGAAATAGCAGCTATAAAAAGAACAAATCTGAAATGAAACAAAAATGAGGTAAGATAAAAACATTAAACACAAGAAGTTCTTATTACTTACAAATTATTGGAGATGTAGAAGAAATAGAGAACTGGACAACAATCTTAGAAGATCTTGGCAGATTTTATATATTAGTTATGTTGTCTATAGAACAATGAAAATTTCAAACTTAGCCAAGATCTTCTGAGAATGTTGTCCAGTTCTCTATTTTGTCTTCATCGTTAGTTTCTGGACTGGTCTCTCTATTCCCTAAGGAATCCATTCTACAGAAAAATTACCATCTCTACTGATTTGCCTGTTTCCGGATGTTGGATCCGTTTTCTGTTGTATTGTAATTAAATTATTGAAAAGTACACTGTTTAAAAAAAAACAAAAAAAAAAAAACAACAGCATTTTGAAAGAAACCAGAAAACTGCTGAAGAATACCATCAGATAGAAAATGACCTCAGGGCTATTCAATGATCTCAAGGACCTCAGGGCTATTCCAACTGAGAACTCTAAGTTTTAATTAGTGGCATCAACAATCCAATTTCATTGTTGATTTGCTTTAGAAGTAATATACAGGAAATTGAACCAGAAATTAACACATGATGAAGAATAATGCCTTACCTCATAAATGATTCTACACTGCTATGATTGGATAGAATTTTAAATAGTGATGATCCAATCATGATGGACACCTAGAAAAAGAAGTTAATATCAATTATATATATTTGCTGTATGACAGAGCACTCCACCCATACAGTACATGTTAGTAGTATCTAACTCCAGAAACTACATTACTGCTGTGACAGGATATATTTTCTCGGCAAATATTCATCAAAATATAACTATATTACATGTTTCTAGTTCTTACTCATCAACGGTAAAAATAATACCAAAAATAAAATGACATTTTCTTGATTTGACATCAAATAGCAAAATTTCTGTTTGCCTAAATAAACCTGTTGTATATGATTCAAATGTCCCCTAGGATCGAACCTGAAAAATGTGACACACTGAGATTGTTTCAGCTCAAAACAAATTGATTCATAATATGACATTCATAGATTCATATATATATATACCAGCTAGGACATTTTATGACACAATAAGAATACCAAATAAGGGAGGAAAGAATTTCAATTTTACTTTTGACCAAAAAAAAATCAACTCTGAAACTTAAGTTTAAGCATTGGTTATTGAGTCAAACCAACTTCAAGTACAAGAGTTCAACAACATGATTTTTGCAGTACCCAGTCACAATTTTTCAAATGTGCCATTATTTTGGGAAAATTAATTAATAACTCAAATATTTCCATTCAAAATCATGACATAGAAATAAAAAGAATAACTAAGAATTTTCCCTCTAATTTTGTGAAAATTAAACAACACAGTTGCTGCAGTTTATTTATTACCATGAAACCAGCGAATATGTGTCCATGAGGAATAGTGTTCTCGCTAGAAGACAATAAATGGCGCACTGTGCCTGTGGCCGGTTCATGAGTTTCAGGTGTCAAGGCTGGGGTCCACTCCAACACAAATATATACATAGATCCTTCAAACAGTGACTGGATCAGGCCCAGACACAGGATCTTGTGGTCTGAAATTAACAATGAATAGTAAGGTAAACACAAGATATTGGTGATATAGTGACTAAAATACTGACAAACTAAAATATAAGTTTAGGATCTTGACAAAAGAGTGTTATCTTAAATAAGCAATACCTATTAAGTAGATGGTGAAGCATCGTTAACACTATCGCCTTTCAACTCGTCATTCAGGGTTTGATTCCCTGAATAGACATGAAGAGGTATGGAGTTAACTGTCCAGTTTCCTTACACATTAAGACCTCAAACATAATTCCGTCTGGGACATCAAGAGTGATCAATATAAGATGGAATAATCTGTTTTTCAATTGTTGTAATATACACAGCAAACAGGTAATGATCTGATTAGGTGGTATTGTACATGTCATCTTTGTCTTTTGGAGAGACGTGAATATTGCCTATTTGTTTGTTGGATTCATCACCCGTGAACAGTTATTCTGAGATTGGATGTCCTTGTAGCAGCTGGTGGCTTCCTCACTGAACAACATACAGGAGGCCCGTCACATGACATCCACAGCCATTATGGTAAAGTATTCTATGCAAGGACACAACATTGATAACACAGACTTATTTCTTTCTTTCTGAGAAACACAAAGTGCCACAGATCTTCATCTGAAATTAAGTAGCCAACATTTTAAATGACTGAGCTCTCTCTGGTCCTGGGATGGGAATGAAAACATTTGATTAATAAAGACTTTAACAACCTGTGAACAATGTATGTTGTGATCTTGAATATAGGTAACAGACTGATGACTCACCTGTTTTTATGGACTTCAAGGCATTACTGAAGCTGACAGAAAGGTCACTGGTCTTGTCTCCAAAGTTCTCATTCCAGGTAAACACAATAATCACTGTCATTATTGTCAGAACAGTTAGGGATACATCAAATGGGGCACTGCAAGACAAGAAAAATAAATCATCACAAGGGGTACTACAAAACATGGTAAAAAATGTCACTGGGGGCGATACAAGACAAGGCAAAATATTAGGTCATAGGGGGCGATACAAGACAAGGCAAAATATTAGGTCATAGGGGGCCCTACAAGACAAGGCAAAATATTAGGTCATAGGGGGCGATACAAGACAAGGCAAAATATTAGGTCATAGGGGGCGATACAAGACAAGGCAAAATATTAGGTCATAGGGGGCGATACAAGACAAGGCAAAATATTAGGTCATAGGGGGCAATACAAGACAAGGCAAAATATTAGGTCATAGGGGGCGATACAAGACAAGGCAAAATATTAGGTCACAGGGACCCTACAAGACAAGGCAAAATATTAAGTCACAGGGACCCTACAAGACAAGGCAAAAATATTATGTTGCAGAGGGTATACAACACAAGGAAAAATATTAGGTTACAGGAGGTGCTATATGTCAAGGCAAAATATTACATCAAAAGGGGCACTGCAAGACATTTAAAAGACCAAAAAAAGGAACTAAAAGACAAGACAAAAATCAGGGACCCTACAAGACAAGGCAAAAATATTACGTTGCAGAGGGTATACAACACAAGGAAAAATATTAGGTTACAGGAGGTGCTATATGTCAAGGCAAAATATTACATCAAAAGGGGCACTGCAAGACATTTAAAAGACCAAAAAAGGGAACTAAAAGACAAGACAAAAATCATATTAAAAGAGGCACAAGATGTCATGGCAAAATATTACATCAAAACGTGTTGCAAGACAAGGCAAAATATTACATTTTCCATTAAAAGGTGCAACGCAAGACAACACCATTAAATATTAATGGATTTTTGTCTGTTTATTGCCGAATGATTCTGACTGAGAAAAAGTTCACTACATGGTAAGGATATATAAATATATGTCAACTTACACAAATCCAAATTTGTCGGCAAAGAACTGAGCGACTAACCCAGCAAAAATGGCTACTACAGAGTTTCCAAGTACTGCATGGCTGAAAACGTTTCCAAGGGAATCTTGGCTGAAACCACGCTGTAAGTAAATCATGCAGATTATAAAACATCATTTCCTTAATATATACACTTGGTGAATGTTAAATCTAAAGGCCAAAAATGTCTTTAATTTTTTGGTAATGATTTCTAAAAATTGATCCACTTGTTAATGATAACTTGAACTGTGTGGGGTATAAAAGGTAATATCTAAAAGAGACTACATTGTATTTCAAAAAAAAAATATATATATATACATATCATAAATGTACATGTATGTTAAACAGAACATTTCACCAAACAGTAATTCTGAGACAATGAGCTGTGCATGTTCAAATGTACCATATGTAAAATCCCATCGAAGCCTTTTGTTTTGTTTTCCAACATGCCAACAAGACAGAGGAAAATTGAGTTTCTAGACATATTCCATAAATCATATTATATTTTTCTAAATAGTGTATTTAATGAAGACAAATTTCATACACATAAAAATGACAATACAAGATATAAGATTGCTTACTTTGTGGTGTTCATATACCATCCAGGACTCAAAGGCACTGTACAAGATAGAAGTGGCAATACCACCCAACAAACGTCCAACCATCAGAATGTAGAAGTTGTTAAAATGCTACAAATTAACACAATCAATGTTTTTAATGGAAAGTGTCTTTTATAAAAGAGGTTACTGATATAAATTGAATGTGCTTTTCACATTGGTAAGCATAATGGTTTAGTTGGTCAAATTACTCAAAATACAAGATTTGGTGGCAGGTAAATTAACTTGAGGAGGCAAGAGGGCTCATACTTCAGCAGGACAGAAATAGGAGGGTTATTTCATACATTGTACATGTGATCAAGTTTCAATGTATCAGTTTAAACAGAATTTTACAAAAACTTCCTGTATACCACACAATTTACTAAAAATGTTTCCAGTTCTGTAAGTCATCTTTTAAAGTTAGGAATTAATATTAGAAATAATGGTTTAACAATATAGAAAGTCCATATACAAAATTTGTCCATAAATAATGTATAACAATTTTGTGTCAATGTCCCCTTGCAACTATTGGATTCACATCTAATACAAGCATTATAGGCATAATGTCATCAGAGTCTGACGTTACCTTGGTGATACAGGCGCCGCCATAAAGGATTCCATACAGGATGCAGTTGGCACGGCGACCACTGTATAACACACCAATGAGAACAAGTGTCCTAACAACTATAAAACATTCAACACAACGCCATTAGGACCAATTCTACACACATATAAGTTACTGTGAATTTTTCATGACATGATCGATACTGCTGTCAATGGTATTTCTATTGAACTAAAATCAATAGGTGGTCTTATTATCACACACATATTCATTTCATGACACATTACTAACTATACATGTACCTGAATTACATAACATGATTAAATTTGAAATTATGTGACAAGTTGAAACATTCTCTGATGGGACTATATCATTAAAAGTAATTACAATAATACATTCATCCTACTTTGAATAATCTACAATGTTTGAATAATTCACTTTAAAATGTCTTACAGCAATGCAGAAACAGATAGTCAACATATATATATATATATATGTTGATTATTATATATATATATATATGTGTGTTACAAGACAAGGTATATGCAATCAGGTACTTACTATTTGTCTGCAAAAGATCCAACGATGGTCCCAAATATCAAGCTGGATCCAAAGCCGGCGACAAAGAGGACCTCAATGTCATGGGCAGACATGCCATAACTGTCATACAGAGCGTACACATGTGGTCCTTGAAGCCAGTCTCCAGCTGTAACAGAGATGCTCATTTAACATTGTTGTGGTATCTTCAGATTAATGCTAACTTAACATTGCCTAAATAAACATAATGTCCAGATCTTTGGAAACAGAAAAAAAAAAGGTTACCAATATTTGGAAGTTTATCAATATGTTACTACACTTACTGGTAACAAAATCACCCATCAAACATAGAATCAATGAACTGAGTGTAAAATATGAACAAAGGAAAGATAAACTTGTAGACCTCCAGACAAAAACAATAAATCCAGGTATTTCGAAAGGTGTTCGTCTTCTCCTTCACTGATGAAACCCGCCATGAAAGCCTTGGTCAATCAAAGTAGGTAATGGCATTCCGTTCTCCAATGAGACTATGACAGAAACTATGTATAACTTGATGGTAAGTCAAGGTCATTTCTTGCGACCTTTGTCAGGCTCCCTACCAGGAAGCTACTAGCAAAATAGCATGACTACATTACTTTTGGTTCCTCAAAAGAATTTGTTAAGGAAAAGTTTAATGAAATGGGCAATAGATGAGAAGCCACATAGTGGCATCATGCTCTTCAGTTAGGTGAACTAGAAATTAAGTCACTTTACCGAAGTACAATAACAAAATTGGCCAAAATACTTTCGTTACAACAGAAAATGATAAATTTCAAATTATTATCTTACTTTTCAATTGGGCCAACCCAATCAACTATCAGGAGGGTAAGAACAACTAATAACACAAAATTGAAATCTCTTCATGTTTGGGTGAAGTTTGAACACAATTCTGACCTTTTTTAAATGAAAAAGGAATTCTAAGAATTGTCTTTGATTGGGCCCTATCCCTCCATCACCAGGGGGCAAAGACTCATCATTTATACAAAATTGGTTCCCCTTCCCCTCCTCCCCCTAAGTACACTTCTGAAGAAATAAAGTCATAATACTTCCAACAGAAGAACAATTTCAAAGAGATCATTCTATAATCCCCAAAGCATGTTTGCCCAAATTTTGTCTCAATACTTTTAAGGTTCAACCCAGCAGAAAAATGTTTTTAAAGTCATTCTCCTATTTCTGCATTGGGGCCCCATCTCTCAGATTCAATATTAACACAAAATTGTAATTGGTTTAATATCGCCTGAGACGCTTCTGACCAAATCTGGACAAAAAACTGTCATTCCTAAAGAAGAAGAATTTGATTGAATTGGTTAAATTTCCTCTACAGGGGCCCCTAGAGATCTAGACCCTCCATTCATACAAAATTGGTTTAATTTTAGCCAAGAATGCTTCTTACCAAATCTGGTCAAATCCACACAGTGGTTTGTCACTAGTAGCAGTTGGTAGAAAAAGTTAAAGAACTGACTTAAGCACATAATTAAATAGATTTAACTCACAGACAAGACATTTCTTTATTGCATTTTAATGTACGCTTTGTAACATCAGGTAACTGATCAATACAATTTACAGGGCTACATGTAAGTTGTGACTGTATTCATTTATAGACAGCATGAAAACCTACCTAATAAGCATTTTGATTTCCATAGGCAGATGTCATGCACACATGATAATTGAGTTCTTTCAGAGAGCCAATACTCAGGATCAAGAATATAAATAATTTATTATTATTTCACAGAGCACCAATTCTAAACAGGTATTCTAGATCTTAGGATGGCTCTACCACAGCTGTAGATCTAGCTTCATCTAAGATTATTCTACTTGTGAAATTTGAAAAGGATCCGTCTCGTATTTCTAAAGAAATACCCATAACAAGAATTGTTTAAGAAAAGGACATCCAGTGGACCAGATGGTGGGCTAAAAATATCTTCAATCTACCAAGCTTGTGCTCTCATGCAGACATTTCATGCCTACCCATGCTACAGTCAATAATATGTGATCTAAGGTGCTAGTACAATATAGTGGACCATATGTCACAAGTCCAGAGTTATACATGGTCAACTATGCATACTAGCACTTCCAGTCAAATATTTCTTAATTATACTTAGAGAAAACATTTATAAGTATGTGTTTTATCACATAGTTGTGTCAAGAAATGAAACTCCATACAAATTAAATGCCACTCTGAACGGGTTTTCCAACATCAGACAAAGTTTTGCCGACATATGGTTTGGATATATTTACTGAACACTTTCCATAGAAAAAACACAGTTCATTATATAATATTCAATGGAAAACCATTAAATATACCTACCATATAAACTGCCTTGAGAGAGGCATAATTTTAAGTGCATATATATGCCAATGGCATGATAATTTTTATTATAGAGTAACACATATACTATTGCAAGTATGGGAAAATATCATGTTTCTTTGTAATGATTTGTCACTGAAATCTGCTTTAACTTTAAAAACTAGAAAGTTGAATTATTAAATATATGTATAATTATAACTGCACCAGAAAAAGGTCAGTATCAAACATTATTATTAAAAATCATGGTAATTTTTATTTCAGATAAAATCAGACCTAAGATGACCAGACCAAGAGAACCTAGTGTACCAAAGGAACCATTACAGACTGAGATTAGCCGTAAGTACATCAGTAGTGCAACAGAACCCATGAACAAGTGATTAACCAAAAGTTTCAGGAAGTAGCAGTTATTTGCCACAGGCAATAACCCATACATGATTCTACCAGGTGCTCATGACTGGCTCAAAATACCAGATATTATTATACATTACATTTACTAGGATTAGAAAAAAAATATGATTTGTTCTGCAGTTCTTGTTCTTTTAAAATTGATAACCATATAGTCAAATTAAGTGTTGTACATCACAGCTGTAGACAATTCATTATCTACCTAGTTATATGTGCCACTGTAACACCAGTCTAAGATGACTGAATTCACATGTAAAGTCTAACATTGATGCATGATTTTCATACTCACACAATCGTTTTAAAGTTTCCACATAACATTAGAAAATGTGGCTTTGTTGATCATTTTCCATCCAAATAATGTTTGAATGTTTCACTGGGCACTCATACAAAGATTTATACAAGAGGCACATAGGGCTTGTATAACTTGCCTGATTTTTGCTTTATCCAAACTCAAGAAAAAGGAAAGATTTAAATATTTTATTGTCCATTGGACCCCATCTCTTTAAACAAAATATGGATAAATTTCTATAATTTTGACGGAAGAAGCATTTCAAAGAAGTTGTTCTAGTTCTCATTCTGGGTCCTGTCTATCAGGCCCCATGGATGGCCAGGCCCATCATTTATACAAAACGAAATTCCTTCCTTAAAGGATGTGTGTAACCAAAGTTGGTCAAAATCAGCTTAGTTGATCACGGCAAGTAGTGATTTGTAGGAAAAGTTGACAGATGGATTGATGATGTACACCGCAGTATGCCTTATGCTCACTTGGCATTTCAGTACAATAGAGTTAAAAAATCTTTTCAAAAAATGATGAAGATAGCAGCTGATTTGAAATGAATTTCTTATTTAATATTTGTTTTGACCCTTGAAATTTACAGGGAAACTAGGCACAAAAGACCTCAAGTTAATCTTCCAATATAAGGACTCCACCTAGCATATCTATTGTGTCTGTCTGGGCGTTAACCTGAAATAAACCAGTCCATTACAACAGGATAGCATACTGATTATGGAATGCTATAGCAACCTTTTCAAAAATACAGGTTTACTTTCTTCCTTGGCTATATAGCTATTTCAATATGAATAAATAGCAGATATATGAGGACAGCATGTCTACATCTGTGTACAGATATGAAAGATTTGATTAGTGTTCAATCATGCTTGATATAAACCAAAAACAACATTTTTAACCATTGCAAGGTAGATCTACCTCTACCATTGAATGTCATCAGCAGATACAAATAAGTGAATGTGCTACCTGCTGATTCACATCAGATAGCAAACACTAATTTTAAAACATCAATCTCCATAAATCCGTCATACAGGCAACATATTGTATATCAAGCTTATGCTCATAATCATGTGAACCACCCCTAGTAAGTTGCATACACATGGACTGAGCCGAGTTTATTATTTCATAATTGGTCTAAAACACTTAAGTGTACCTACATCACAGATAATTTGTAGCGTTAATGTATTTGATGTTTATGTCCATGTATTATCTTCATGATTAATGTGTTGTAGTTTCTTTCATGCAATAAAAGAACCTTATAAACTAGCCTGGCTGTTGAGGAATAACTCAACCAAGAGGCTACACTAGTTCTATTACATTTTGATTCATATCAACAAAGCCAACCAGGAAAAAACCTGCCCCATCTTATTAAAAAGGTCAGACTGTTGTAGGAATTCTATATTTGGAATTTAATTGTATGAAATATATACATGTATCACAATTTGAGGATAAATTTACCTTATACGCTCTTGTATACTGGGTCATACTTCAAAGTCAGAACACATAATAACCATGGTAATATTCACAACAGGGTGACAAGAGAATGTTTAGTAAATATTTATACATTTATGTACTTGTGTAATATTTGTCTGTCTAGGGCAGTACACAGATTCTCACTAGATCATTCACACGTGATAAAATTACAACCTTAAGCTTGTGTGCACATTTATTCAAGGAGTAGTTCCACATTTACTTCAGGTAGTGTCAGAAAAAAAATAAGTACATAGCCGGTACTCAAACAAAACTTGCAGTTTTAGTGTGTCGTCCGGAACTGAAATCTTTTTCGGTGCCAACCATTGAATGATTTTATTGGTTCTATGCAAGTCTGATATTTTCTATACCTTTTCTTTCCTACTCTTTTTCCACATATATAATCATTTGATAACAAGGGAATCATGATATGAAATCTAAAAAAGAAATAAAAATCCAAGATGGCCTCAAGTCACCATTTGATTTCTGGCGCAGACACTGAAATCAAACGAGCTTCTCAAAAAGAAAAAAATGACAACAAACCAACTATCAAAGAAAAGATAACTGGCTGTTTGCTAATCTGTTTCACTGATCAGTCTCAAAATTAAATGGGCAAAGCTGGGGACCATGAGGCACACACATAATAGGTGTAAGAAATATCCCTCAAGTTCTTCTCCAGAAATACTGAAAACAAACTTCAATTGTCACTGGCCATCTATTTTCATTTTGTTTCACTGATCAGACTCAAAATTCCATAGGCACGGCAATGGACAGAACGGAAACCTACATAAGAAAGCTTGAAATAGATTTTTTTCCCAATACTTCAATGGAAAAAAGGTAGCATGGGTTGCTCAGGAACAGACAGACCATAGATAAAATAGCCAACAGTATGACAAAAAATTGAATTGATATACAGTCAGAGATCTACAGCTACATTTTTGTATAAACACAACCCAACTGATGAAGCTATCACTTTTCATATGTTTTCATTAAATATGAAGAAGTTTTATAAGTACACTGTATGGTTCTCAAATTGCTAGACTTTCCATACACATAGTACCTTTATAATCTATTTGGTTTTTCCAAAGTATATTTCGTACAGTGGACCTGCGATAATCTGGACGCCAGTAGTCCACACAACTCACAATCCAGAAAGAAATTTCAAAATGTTAATTGTACTCACCAGTCCGGAAACTGGAATTCCGGTTCAAAAAAATACTTTCGGGTAATGGAATGGACTTAAGTGATATTTCTGCAATAGTTTGGACATTTTTTTCTAACAGCATGATAAGCCACAGGTGTACAGAATACTAGTTACTGATTGACACTGTGCAGTAATAGCAACCACTGCCAGATCATTGCCTGAAGTGTTAACCTGTGGAACTTATGTCAGAGTTAACAAAGCCTCTATACACCTTCAAATGAATAAGTCATAAAGAAAACTTGGAAGAATCTCTTGGTCTGTTTTTAAATATTTGATAATTAATTCTGAATTACTTAGTATTTACGCATGACAAGTGCTGGATCTTTACCGAGAGAAACACCTGAAGAACCAGAGGTGTATAGAGTACCGATGGACATTGTGTGTAATCATTATATTGAGAGACCACTGCCAGATCATTGCCTGAGGTGTTAACCTGTAGAACTCATATCAGTGTCAACAATCTATACAGGGAAAAGTCTTTGATCATTAATTCTGAATTATCAAATATTTATATGTGACAAGTTCTTGGTTTATACAGAGGGAAATGTTGTTGCTGTTTGTTATTGTTATTTTTTAGGATTTGGAATGTTGACTGTAACCAAGATATTCAAACATTTAGATTAGACAAAAATATATATTTTCAGTCTCTTAATTCTGAGAAATTGTCTTATTAATTGGTAAATTAATATCTGAATTGTGTCAAAACACACATAAATACACTATACGTAGTGCATATCATATTCAGACAACATGAAATTCCCAGTGACAAACACATGGAAAGTTTATTATTTTACAACAGAATATAGGTAGTTTACGTGGAAGGGAACTCAAAAGATCGAGGATATTAACACAATCATTGCCAGTGCTCCACTTGCAAACAGCTGTGTTTTTTATATTGAATTTTAATCAAATGATTGTTTTAATTTTAGAATCTTTTATGAATAAAACCTGAATTGGATTATGAGGTAAACATGACACTGAGGTCCATGATGACTAATGATTATACAAAAGATACACAAGAAGCAATAACAATTGTTTTTGTTTTTAAAGTCACTACATTCTCTTCTGTTATTTTGGATATAATGCCAAATGGGCACAGATACTCCATAACAATACATTAGGTGAGGTTTCCCAGATGTATTTCACTGACCATTGTCGCCTTCATCATTACGCTAAACCATGTGATGAGTCAAAACAACACACGGAAAGCCTCCGCCTTACAGCGCAAGCGCACAACCAAATCTCGCACTCGATACATTTCCTTCGAGAAGACAATAGGACGTGCGTGGTATCACGAGAACTGCGGGAGTTTCCAGTCTCTGTGTTATATACGTCTCTGTTCATATCGAGCAGGCATTCAAAAAATCACCTGCGATATTAAACTCCAATGAATAACAACTTTAATGTTATATCACCATGCATCATACTTGATTGTGTGAAAATTGTAAATGTTTTTTTACAGTCCTAGCATTTGCTAAATTGAACATAGGATAGTATCACAATCGTTACATGACTATTGCAATAATTTTAACATTGCAATGATATAGTGATAGCTTTTTTGGCCTCAATAGTCACCCCTACATAAAGTATGTTAAAAAATTTGAGTGAGTCCCAGGGGAAAAACACAAGACAAAGACTGAAATATCTGAGTCCCAAAAATCCCTTAATGCTATTATATAATGGCATTCAGATGTACATCATATCATCCATGCTATCCAGTGTGATCAGGCTATCAATGCCTGCTGGCAAGAATAAAGCTTCCTTCTCCTTGAGCAATAATTTCAGTTTTATCATAATTATCAGTGACTTTATACCCATTGTTTAAATCCGTTCTAATCATGCAAGAGATATGTCACTGAGAAAATATCTTTTGAAAATAAAAACAAAATTAAATTCCCGAAATATCCTCTCATAAATCATGCATAAACTATTAAGTGGTCAAACGGGTCTTCATTTAAATATATCATTGCTTGAATTCCGAGCTGGCCACGGAGTCAGTGGTATCAAAAACAAAGCCTACTTATCATTCCTGTCCCCCAAATCTTATAAATAATCACACGAATCAAATAGCATACGGTAAAATAAAACTACAAGACTTAACATGATGGTTGTGCACTCACCCATAGCCAACATGTACACTACCAGATAGATCCTCTGAAACTGCTTGAAGCTGGCATCTCCCACGGTCGGCAAGGACGTACGTGTGTAAACAAACAGTAGTATGCATATTACACTCAAAAGTGCAAACCCTGATATAAAGATATTCATAATAAAAGAAGAAGTTTCTCAATATGTCCACCTCTTTCAGATTGCTGTCATTCCGCCAGTTCTGGCACCTTAAGACCTGAAACGTCTCCCGGAAGCCGAAGGGACGTAACTGTGAAACTACTCAGCGTCTCTGTCGCTTAGGGGCACACGCACATATGTACAATATACACGATCGATTCCCTTAAGTCGTATAAGCGTGTAAGTAAGCCTTTTACAGCAAACTAATACGAGTTACTTTCCAATCAATGCAAGTACGTGCAACTTTTGATAGATAAAATTCTATCAAGTGAAAACCATGGATTTTAAATTAAGCCTAGATTTTGTTATGAAATTGGTTCTAATTGGAATTCCTACATTTATTGACTTTATATTAATATATATATATATTTAATTAAGTAACCTAATTTAACAATTTCCTATCATTTTCTTCCTGCAGTTTGTATTGCCAGAGTACATAGAGGTATGTCTTATTAACTCACGTAGCGGACATGAAAGACAAGCGCGAAAGACATCACTAATATGGTGATGAGGTAACTGTTTTATTTGAAAAAAGGTAATAAATATATTTCTCACCAGTACATTAGAAGTTAAGCATTATGGCTAAATAGCTGATGACTGGGTAACGAAATGGCCGTCGGATTCTGTCAAAAACAATTTTAATATAACTGGCCAGTGTGAAATATCATGTACATATATCTAGTGGTATTATTGATTGATATGTCCCTGGGACATGTTGCAATGTTTTACCTTGTTATGTCACATTATTTAGCATTTACTATTTAACATCTAAACACATGAGATCTCGCGAGAGTTAGAGGGTGGTTCTCTATGGGCGGAGCACCCGTTCTACGTCCAACTCATACATCAGAACTTAAGTGTGGTAAAGGCATAGTTATTGTAAATATTTACCAACATTGTTTACATGTTTAATGTTTATAATTTCATGTATGTCAATATTAAACTTTTAAAATGATTGGACATCTACTATCGTCAACCATACCTTCATTTGCTTTCAATAACATATTCATCGAAATCTTCAATTATTCAACTTGTAATAATAAGTTTTGATAGTACTATTGACCGTTCCGTTATAAAATGGGATATTATCAGTAAGTGCATTCTGGGTAAATGCTGTAATTTCTATTTATTTTGTTATTTTTTAACTGTAGTGAATTAACGTTATCCATGATGTAAAAAATGCATTGTATAATTTATTTATCAGGGAATATGGCTTACCTCTCAAATACAGTTTGCAATTTCCTTCACCTCACTTTACTCGGAAAAAATGGTAGAGATTCTATTTTTTTGCAATAAACATCGGATAAGTTATATATAATTCAAAAAGCTAAAAAGATATAGTAACGCTATAAATAAAACAAGTTCTTGTTATTAAAATTACATAGTTGAACTTCTCATGTTTTAATTACAATTATATTCAAGACCGAATGTTTTATTGTAAATAACGCAGCGATCAAACTCCTGACCAAATTAATTATGTTGTTATACTGGCATCTGCCATTGTATACATATATATATGTATCTATAATTATAAAGAATACTTTATCAGCATAATACCAAAAATGCAAAATAATTTCTCATTTTGCAATTTTGAATAATATATTGGTCTGTTCACATTCTTGTATCTGTTATTTAATGATTTGCTGAAGTTTTTTTTTTCAGCTCAAACTGTATTCAGCTAGAAACATTGCTATGGGAAAACAAGTATTAATAAATAGACTTATTACTGAGGGTAGGATATCGGTGGAAACATTCAAAAAGTTTGCGGTTAATTTACTGAAGTAATGCACAATATCATTTTTTCTTTCATACATGAAACAAGAAATTATTACTCAAATTGTAAAATTATAGTAATATTACCTCGGTAATACAATTTTACTGCAAACAGAAAGATGAAAAATACTAAATTAAATTAACACATTTTTTTGAGAAACGCACTAGTTATCTCCCTTCACACACGATCTTTTCATATCACGGGTCTATGGCTTCTGTTTTTTGTTTTTGTTTTTTTTTCAAATATGAGATTTGATTTAGACTCAGTGCTCAGTGCTTTAGCCGATCGTCAGAAACCCAAGAGACCCGGATCCATGTGTCAAATTGGGAAACAGAAGAGTCTCGCGGGTTTCCAACGATACGACCTATTCTGCTAACTTCAGATTGAATTCATGAATTTGCAAAATTTCGGGAGAATGCTATAAAATGTTCACAGACAATGTCAGCTGAGTTGCATTTGAGGAAAAGATCATTCCTGTTCTAATCAGATATACGATTATTGAGAACATTTGAGAGTCTGCCCTGTACGTAGATTTAAAAGCAAATTAATATACAACTAATATCACACGAGAATCAATACTAGAAAGTGTTCGAGTTAAAAGAATAAGGTCGAGTCAGATGGATCTACTTGGCCCAGGACGAATGGGTTCATAACATCCAAAAGAACATAGTTCGTAGATACATTTAATAAGTCGACATTTAGATCACCAGTAATTATTGTATTTGGTGAGATATCGATATTACTGTTAATAGAGGTATGTAGGTTTTCCCAGAAAGGTGAAACAGAATGCTTTGTCCTGGAAGCAGTGCCAACGATAGAAAATGGATAATATGACATTTAAATAGATTTCAAATTACCTCATCACTGGTGAAATTTCAAATTCGATAAGCAATTGGCTTATTGGAGAGATGTTTATAACACGTGTTTTACACGTCTCTGCTTATTGTTAGTATATACCAAAATACCTCCACCACCAAATTCCTATAAAGTCGATAAGGTTGATGAAATACAGTTATATGTAGGTCATCTGTAGTTATAATAATATCTAAATGAGTTGTTGTTAAACGTATAATTCCGTGTAATCAGCGCCTTTATTGTCTATGTAACCCAATATATCCGTAATAATAAAAATCAACCAGCAATAAAATTACTGAATACACAAAAGTTTGGAAACACGAAAATATTGATAAGTTTGACAGATTAATTAAGCATGAAAGTTAAAACTGACATATATCGAGAATTCATAAAATCATTTGGAAGTTAATGACATAAAACTGAAGAATTTTATCACACATATAACTGTAGTTCTTTGTTTAAATTATACCAACGTTTTGTAACACTATTATTTGACAGATGTAAGAATTATTCACTGACGAATAAACAGAAAGAAAAGTTTACAAGATACCGAATCGATATCATACGTTGACATTGTGTAATCCAGCAATATATTTGGTTCACTTGTGTCATTGTTGAGGAAAGAATCCTCGGTGGAGACATTCAAGATGAAAGATGATATGTAAGAAAGACAATATGCCATTTTTGTATAATTTGTCTTACTCCTCAATATTACCAATCCGCTTTCATCATTTATAATCAGCTTGTGTGCAGATAATTGTATTTTGCAAATATTCATGTTTATATTCATCGAAATTTAGGCAAGTTATATTGATTTCAAAATTACTCACAATTGGTATAACTCCATCGTTAAAAAGAAACTATATCACAAATCTTTTCCTTAAATGTTCCACCATTACTACACCAAGAGTTCCGATATAGACTAACATCAATCCAGTTACGGACTCTTGAAAAGAAGAACGCGCAGTAAGTAGCTCGTGGTTGTTTTTATCATAATTTGATTTTTTATTTCTAACTTTACTTTTGCTCTGCAGATAACAACCTAATTTATTTCGAAATAAGATTTTTCACGAAATTGTCAGTATTGCATAAGAATAAGCGACGTAGTACCAAAGGCCATATCATTACGCACAAACTGATGAACAAATCACTCGTAGGTACATAACAAGCCAATCCAAGTTCGGAATAGTTTTTTTCTTTCTTTTTTGTACAAACAGGTACACACACTTATGGCTGTTGTACTAGTACATGGTATTTCCTTCACACTCAATAGTTATTTCCTAAAGGTTACAAAACCACTCACTAAAGCTCGTATTTTTTGTAACTTTTGAAATATAATTAGTGTGAATGAAATACCATGATGCATAACTATTCGTTACAAGCACATCCAGTCATACCACCAGTTTGTTTAATAGTCAAGAAAAATAAAATCAATTAATCAAGTCAATAAATCAATAAATATATTTGCTGTTTATTATGACGACATATGATTACAATTTTTACATAACCTTTTATACCACAACCACTAGCTGTATAACTTCTATTTACACCAGGTCTAACCACTTATTATTGTAACATAATATGTATTTCCTCACATTTTTGAAGCAATACAACGAGTTTTGCCTCCTTAATTTTGATCACTTAATTTAACTTGATTTTATGAATATAATCAATCAAACTCGTAAAATATGGCACAGATAATAAGTTCTATTTTTTCACAGAGAGACAATAATGAATCAAGAAGTCAATTGAATATTTTGTGAATTAGTTCCGAAACTTAATAATTTATATGATTAAATATAGTTTGCTCATATATAAATAGACTGAATCATGGTTTACACCATAATCCAGATATTCAGTGCTGAAAGTGGAAACCGCTCTCTTATTTACATCTAGTGATTAAGTTTAATTAATTATTTAGTTGTACTGTATCCGATTCTAATATTTTTTATTGAATAATGTAATCCACTTACGTGTCTTTTGTTCAGTCTTATGTGTCTTTTGTTCGGTCTTATGTTTCTTTTGTTCAGGCTTATGTGTCTTTTGTTCAGTCTTATGTGTCTTTTGTTCAGTCTTATGTGTCTTTTGTTCAGTCTTATGTGTCTTTTGTTCAGTCTTATGTGTCTTTTGTTCAGTCTTATATGTCTTTTGTTCAGTCTCATGTGTCTTTTGTTTAGTCTTTTGTTCAGTCTTATATGTCTTTTGTTCAGTCTTATATGTCTTTTGTTCAGTCTTATGTGTCTTTGGTCAGTCTTTTGTTCAGTCTTATATTCAGTCTTATGTATTAATTGCTTCAGAATGGTTAGTATAACATTTACAAATCAGAATCAAATATCTGGAACCTGGCCCCACTTGTATAAAACATCTCAACTTGAGATTTCCTCAAGTCGAGATTTTCCTCTGCTGATATCTCCTCAAAAGCGGCTTGTATAAAATTTTCTCATGGAACAGGAGGAAGTCCTCGGCTAGGAGGTCCTGAAATTCCTTGAGGAATTTTCATACAAGATATTTTCAAGGACATATTAGCTGAGGAAAATCTGGGCTTAAGGAAATCTGAAATTGAGATATTTTATACAAGTGGGGCCTGATTAAGAAGTTGAAACTTGATGAATAATTAATACTTTCATTTTCTAACGCTTTTCGTTGTCTTTTCTCAGCATATTGGATTCCGATACTTACTAATTCTTATGTAAAATAGCGTTTTCTTATCCGTTCGGATTCTGAGTAAGGAGCCCATATCCTAGCATACAGAATTTGCACTTCCTCTATCGATTTCCCTTTGATAATGATTTGACTTGTTTGAGTATTCCAAAGTGACACACATTTTAAACTTCACAAGTGTAGCTAAGAATAATGATCAAGATAATCCTTGAGACAAACCTTTCGCTGTATAGTAAGTTTCATTATGTAAAACAGTTAATTTGACAACAAAATCTTTACTCTTCAATAACTTCTACAAGCAGATACGAATTAAAAAAAAAACTGAATAAAAATTAACAGCACTCGGCAATGAACGAATATTATGTTGTTTACATCTAATGATGCTGAAAAAACTATTCCAAGTGAATCCGGTTTGTATATTTTTAATCTGCTGAAGGAAATTAGGATATCGGTTTACAATAGGATAGGCAATGGGTGTAAGCTCCCTGAAGTATATGTATTTCTTGATATCAGAAAAAAGTCCCCACTATATTATCGATTTTTCTGGCAATATTTAAATTAATAAACGAACTAGATATTTTTTTTAATTAATCGGCAATATCATATAAAGAATTTGTTATATCACACATAGAGACGTCACGTGTAATATATCAAGATAATGGTAATGTATACTACATAATACATCTGACAAAAATCAGGATAACTTATAGAATTTAAAACAAAGAATCACTATTGAATGGGAGTATATCATTGACGTAATTCCGTACGCAGAGTGCTTGGGGCCCTTCTTATATATATATATATATATAAACTCAAGCATCACGGAGATCGATCATGCACGAATACGTGTGTCTGTACAAGTATTTGAGTCTAGTGCACAAAGATTGTATAAAACATAGATAGTGACCTGTCATTCCACATCATACGTCAAATGTATATTTAAAAATCTCACCTGATTCTAACCCTCCTGCTAAGGTGTGGAGTATAATGTGTCTCGTGTCTTAAATCGTCATGAACTGTTTCGTAGAGCATGTTTAACATAATCAATGAATGAATAATTTAAGCTTGTTTCATTTCCAAAATTTTAAAGATCTGGCATTAAAATGTGATTTTGAAATACAAGATTATTTTAAACTTTAAGGAAATTCATATGTTTTATAATTGAATATCTAAAAGAAGAAAGAAAAAATACGTTAAATTAGAACCTGATTTTGACATTAACCAGCTAACAAAGTCAGAAACATACAGACCATGACGGTTTGACAAGGTGACCAGTCATATTCTTTAATAACCTGTAGTGTTTCTAGCTTTGTATATACGCCGGTAATTGATTTAACCCCTCATTACCATGTACATTCACTCTGATGTCAACTATATATAAACTGGGAAAAGTTCATACGTGTAGTTGTGGTGTGGAACACCTGGCCAGACAGACAGGTAATAACTCTTAACTTCATTGTTAACTTTTCTATGTATTGAGATTGATATCGGTAAGTAAGTGTTAGACATAAGGACGGTTAGAATATTTATTGTTTTGAATATTTATTATTACAAAACTATCTGCTTTGAAAAAGTTCGATGTCTAGATAATGATCGATTCCATTACAAATTATACTATTAAAACTAAGACTGTAACGTCTATCAGTTTATGTTATCAATATATATATAAATCCAATTAAGCAACTTAAAAGAAGAAACTAATTCAACGAAAATTCAAATCATTGATTGATATTCTTTGAAAGGTTCATATCTAGGATGAATTCCATTATAATTATCAGTATTTTGAATTAATTTACATTCATATATTATTTGAAAGAGAATGAGTTCCATAGCGACCGAAGAGTGTTTTTAACGCTTAAAGATTTTTCAATAGATAATTTATTTTCATTTTTCAATGACGATTGGGAAATTGAAGCAGAAAAGCTTAGAAATATTGAAACATACTGAATAATGCTTTAAAATTAATAAATTTTAATTAGTATGTCAGTAGTATGCTAATTACAAGATATATATAGGTACCAACTTGGAGTTGTTAAGAAATTTTAACATCTGATAGAATTGTATGAAAGACAAATGAATTAATTGCCCCTTTTAATAACAATTATAGACAGCAGAGCTAGATAATGAACTATTAAATCATACAGTTATTTCGTCCGTCTACTGAGAACTGATATTTTCTATGATATAAAGTCAGATAACTGACAATTATTAACAACAAATGGCACCCATCATATTGTTTGTTTCAAACATCGCCAGGTAATGTATGTCACGGACGCAGTAATCTATTAACAGTGTTGATAGAGTTAGAAGATATAAACATTCTTTATATGGAAATAATTACTTAGCAAAGAGTAGATCAGAAGTTCATGATGCATTTCATTCACCATTAAGTTATACGATATCGATTCGTTTCTCCAGTCAGATGCTAGAAGTTATCAGGTGATTAGCCCACACATTTGATAATTTCTTTTTAAGACTAAAGCCTCGCATGTGGACCAACAGGAGTGATATTCAATTTGGTATCATAATGGTTGTGAAAAGATTACTCTACCTTCAAACAATCTTTAAATCTAAATTGATGCTTCATAATGGTTCAAAATGCATTGATATATTAGATGGTGTGACAAAGTCACTAATTGAATAGAAAGACAACAAGAATAATAACAAAACAACGGAAAATTTATCAATATCGTCTTTCCGTTGCCGTTATTAAGTCAATTTTCTCAGCATTAGGTAGAAATTGTAACTTAAATGTTTAGATATGACACAATAGAAAACCTGATATATTATGATTTCTTGCTATAAAATTTAGAATACGACATACCCATTTTATCCGGGTTACTTTTTCATGCGTATTCATAAGTTCTCCACGATAAAAAAAACAATAGAATGATTATTTAACACAAGTTTCCTTGAATATTACGAAAATTGCTTATATATCATCTAGACAAACAATATGGACAAAAATGCAGAAATGCCATTCGCATCTCTTGTGTCATACAAAACTACAACTGAATGTTAATACCAACCTCGAAAACCCAATTCATTCAAAAAGTGATCAGGTTAAGAAAATTCACTCGACGTTCATCTAAAAATTATCAGATATATGAAAATTACGGTTTTTATTTAATTATTGGGAAGTGCATCTTCCCATCTGAATTTTGACATTGTTTTCTATTATTTCGATCGCTTCTAAATTCAGGCGCTTAACATCACTGACAAGTCTTAGAAAGACGAAACAGTTGTCTGATGCAGTTATTAAGCTCCACTGTATCTGACTATAGATTTGTATTAAAAGGTGCTATTCACTCGCCTGTCTGTTGTAAATCTTACAGAAGGCAATGGTCATTAATATGCGATAAACAATGTAAGATTGATAGAAAGATGGTTAATTACGTCACTTTGTGGTAAACATCCTGGTGCATAAATATCGTGTGATTTTATGCCACAGGGACCTGGCACGAATTTCCAGTCCACGGTTAAAATATATGTATTATTGTTACTGTAATACATATATATGGATCGTGAGTTGGAAATTTGCGACACGCCCCTGTGTTTCCGACAGTACGAAAAGGCCATATTACCCTATTTCCGCAAACATCTTCAGAAAAAAACTCTTTCTGATAGAATGAGAGGTAAATTGGAAGTGCGTAGAACATTAACATTAGTACAAAAAATGGAATATCTATCCTTTGTTATAAAGAGCAACTACCGCGCTGAAGTGAGCCTGACTATATTCAAGAGAAGTAAGGCGACGATACAATTATGTTAACATCCCTCTCTACTTTTCGTCCTCTTTGCTGTTATATCCTAATGAATATTTGACACATTGGTTTTATTTTGCAGGACCAGTCAAGAATGAGAACAATCAAGAACATTTGTCGAACTGTGGTCGGAATTTTGGTGCTAGTTGTTATTGTACATAATGGTACGTTTGCTGTTATATCTAAATAGTACAATCCCGTTGTCCTGTTTTTTTTTTTTTTTTTTTGTCGCCTTCTCTTCCTTTATCCACAGTTTTTGTATCGACATGAAGAACAGAACAACAATATGTTTCAGTTTGATTCATGATTTGGCTTTGCTGTTTCTATCTCGCAGTTTGTATTGAAAGCAGCTATTCACTTATATGTCTTTTGTTCAATCATTGAGATCGCTGGTGGTAGACACTACTGGCGGACATATACTTCGTGGGGATTCCCGAACCTCTATTCCACATTTTTATCCATACAATGTATCTTTGAAATCAATGGACATATGGAAAACATGAAATTTATTGAATTTATGGGCTAATACCACTTCACATTTAGACATTTCTTCTATCAATTTTGATTTTCCTAAATAGCTTCTTACATTGTGTAGATTTGGACATTTAGGCCCTCAGCATTACTGACGAACCCTAGAAGAACGAAACGGTTGTGTGCTGCAGTTTGTTGAATTAATTGTCTTCACTGTATCTAATTATGTATTGAAAGTTTCTATTCATTTATGTGTATTATCTTGTGATATAGTCTTTTATTTGTTTTTCTCAAGAATAGCATCAACAAATGTGTTTTTGACTGTAGTAAAATCTTTATATTAGATTTTGAAATCACATATATTATGAAATCAACAATTGAAGCGATGTTTGTGGCTCATGCATAAAGAAAAGAAACTTTACAAGAATATGTTTGACAGAAAAAAAACTACATAGGCTCTGTTTCCTTTGTTTAGGCTTTAATAATTAGTAAATCCTCATTTTTATATTTCTCATATAAGATTTATTTTTCTTCATTTAGCTTCCACACGTTCTCGAGCTGGTCTTTGTCCGCACCCACTTTTGGCTCAGCGAAATTGGTCTTTAAGATGTTTGTCCGATTGTGCGAACGACTTCCATTGTCAGCCTTACCAGAAGTGTTGTTCCTATGACTACTGTGCCAGCTGTATAGATATCATTCCGAAGTGTGGTGATCACGTGGATCGTACGTCACATCCGCCAGGAGCAGGAAAATGTTTTTCCCAGTGTGACCTCGACAATCCATGCCCACTAGGCGAAGCCTGTTGTAGGGATGGATGTAATAGTTATTGCTACGGACCGTTTAAATATTATTTACAAACAGTAATAAATGATTAGCTACTAAAATAGTCCTTTATTGTATTTTCTACCTTTTTAATCCGATTAAACGTTTTACACGGAGACTCTAAAAAGAATTAGGAGAATAAGACCAGAAGCTCTGAAAGGATGTAAGGCATTTATTTCATCAATGACACCAGTCCTCTATTTCTACGTCTAATTAAACTAATGCGACGTTGAGCTCCATATATGCAACAAAACAGCCAGCAGACATACAATCAAGAAATTACCACATCTTCTTATATCACGATTACAAAGCCTACAACTGTACAACGAATTATTCTCGGCAAGTAAACACTGCGATGTTTTCTTCATGATGATAATGTATGACAATGTTGGTGATGATTCGTCATTGTAATTTCTTATTTTCCTTTATGGTTCCTCTCTGTGACTTTTCTCTCCTGTCATCCTCGCACTATGGGTATGATTTTATTAATGTGTTGTGCTCGGTTGTACTACAGCCTAAAAGTCCTGTAAATAAATACCATATTGTACACTGTATACCTCATTGGATTTACAATTCACAATGGTCATATATCAGGATAGTCATTAAAATATCATGCATAATTTCCTAATTGGTTGTGATATACATATACGAAAATTCACATTAAATTCGCCAAGTTTACCGTATAAATAATATCTATACGTACATGGAAATTACTTTTGTTACTTTGTGCATTTTGTTTGTTACCTGTTTTAAACATATTGCTGATCACGTAGGAAATGTATGCACCATGCCGTCAAGACCGAAGTTCTTAGTAACAGGACTTAAAGTTTAGTACAGAAGGTAAACAGACACGAACCTAACATTATAATTTTGTATACTGTCTTAAATTCCACCAATAACATAACAATCTTACTAAACAAGTGCACAGAACATAACGTTGAAATTGACATACAAGTACAATTTCATCCCTGTAGATTTTTTTATATTCAGCGTCAAGTGGCTTGTATCGCATGACAACAAGAAAACCGAGCAACAACGATGTTATTACGATTACTATTAATGAAATGATGTGCTGTGACCAATACAAATTGCCAACTAAATCAATCCATAAAATTTGAAAAGCGGATAAAAAAAACACCATGCATTCTAACTAGCTTCGAGACCAATTGATGTCGACTAGAGTTGGTCACATAACCTTTATATATATATGTAACCATATATACAAACATGTACTTACATTCCTCTAAAATATTAGACTCTAAAATTATTAATTTTACATAGTTATGGGGCTAGTGTAGCCCTAGTCTACCTTTCCTTAGACAATTTTGATTTACCACAATTGCCACAAACATTTGGCCCTTAGCATCACCTAGAAGGATGAAACACATGTACGATGCAGTTTAAATCATTGGTCGACTTTCCCGTGAATTGAAAGCATCGTGATTATCACACAGGTTAATGTAGAGTTGTCCCAGATTGATGTATTATATAAGAATACCTTGTCAATTCATACTTTCGAGACAGTCTTTTTTCACAGTACATTGAATCAAACAGCATCAGAGTAAACATTTTATCAATCGCTTTATTATTTATTTTTACATGGAAAATGTACAAAATGCCTTTTGTAGAGATTGCGAGTTTCTAACTTCTAGTTGTAAACAAACTTCTGCAGTACAATTTGGTATCAGGTCTAGGTTATCGTTTGATTTTCAAACGATCGTATTCAGACACAAGGTACCGGTCGATACTTTTATATTCTGTGAATAGTCCCTGATACAATGTTAAAGATAAATTAGACATGTTATCAGAAGGTCCACAAACTATTGAAAAAGCAGTTCTCCACCAGAGCAAACAAAGGTTTGGCGGAAGAAGTTATATCAACACCGTGGTTCGGTGTGGTGACACCTAGATAAAACACCATGTTAGCGAGTTGTACACTTTATAGTTATCATATGTAACAGTATCGACTGCTGTATGGGATAGTTACTTTGCAGTGGAAGAAAATGTGACTGTATAGTATTCATCTTAATGTGAAACTACAGAACCAGGTAAGTTTAGATATGATACACATATGGCATAGACACTGCTAGAAATTTAAAACTTTTTGAATGACTTCCTATATAACAGTGTTTAAAGAGCAATTTGTATGCTAAACGTCTCAAAGAATGGTGACGCACATCTGAGAAAGCGCGATCCTTTTTAAAGTTGCACTATGAATACTGCAGAGTAAAAGGTATAGTCATGACACATTTGTAATATTACTTAGTCGAACTGTGATTTGCTGAAGGTTCCCTTTGTTTCCATTGTCACCTGATGCTCGGTAAGACTCTGTTATCTATTAGTCAGCAGATTTCCATAAGATTTTATCTGTCACGATCAACATAATCGTCTCATAATGTAGTCAGGGCTGGTTATCTTATTTCATTTTATTATTAGGTAAGCAAAAAGTTAAAATAAAAAAAAATAATAGAATTAAGAGGCTGTCTGATTATCTTTTAAAGAAAAAATGCTTACTAGGTAATTTATTTCACTCTCTTTGCAGGTGACACATTTCACTATGGCGGCAGCTTATCACGGTGACGATACGAGATCAAATGACACATCACGTGAGTCTTAAATTGTTACTTTAGTGATCATTTGTTCTATACTGTCTGAGAAAGTGGTATTCTTTTTAACAGGGACACCAATGATTTGGTATCATATCCGTTCATGTTCAATCAGCTTCTGAAAATGTAAAATTCGTAATTTCCTTTTCTGATTCTAACAAAATTGATAATTGCTCATATTTCGAGACAATGCAAATGAACGAATGATATACAGTTGTCAATGTTGACAATAAAAACAAATCCAGATTACACATATTGTTACTGTATGCTGTAATTTGAAATTTACTTTGACTTGTTACCAGTAATATGTAAAATGTAGTAGGATTTTTTAAATGGTGTCTAAGTAAACGGAATAAATATCATCATTTAAGGGTTGACCATAATTTGCTAGTCACAAATGCAATACCTGTTAACACACAGATACACAGGTAATGTACACTACAATACTCTAACAATGTAGCTCTTGGTTCGATATTCAATGGTTTGTCCCAAATATCACGATTGTCTTGCAAGATGTTGGCAACTGACAGACTAACGTACCAGACAGAGGTTCGAAAGATTCAGGTAGACAAAGATTATGAGAAAATGTTATGTTCGTCAATGTGATTTCACTAGGAAATATTGTGTTCCATTTACGAACGTTAATGTGTTTTACAGACAAAACATTGCATGACAAACAACGTCGTTGAAGCAGAAGACGCCTACCCTTTCAGAACACGTTGAATTATTCTCCATTGTACGTTTTTATGTTTGAGTTAAAGATTTTGATGCCATATCGATATTTTCATTGTTTTCGTTTGGCATATCTTTGATGTGATTTTTTTTCTTCTTATCTAGGTGATGTGACAAATGCTCTGGAAGTTCTATCGGAAGAGGAGAACAAGGATTTCCAGGACTTCAGGAAAAGTTTAGGGTAGGACTGCTGCTAAACATTGAAAAATATCTGTAGAATTACAACTCAATGTTAGGATAGTTCAACGATTACACTCATCTAACTGTAGACACTCTACTCACCAAACATTTATAAATGTGTAGAACTACTCTGCTGCAGATATGATTTTAAAAAAGCCCTTCTATGTGATATATTGGCCTCACATCGACAAACCTACAGATCAAAGAGTCAAAGTAACTAAATTGTCTCATGTAATATCTTATTTTATAAAGTAATGGATATCGAATCATAACCTGAGGACAAGAAAATTATATTTAATCATAATATATATTCACTTTTATTTTAAGTAGAAGCGGGCCTCATTAATTGATTTAATTAACTTGATCTTATCATTCAACGACAAAGGTAATAGTGGAAGTGGATATGCCCCCTCTATAAAAATAAATCAATTGTGGGGGTTAAAATAAATTTAGATTTTAATACGTCTAAGTGAGACTAATCTGAATCTATCTAGTTTTTCTTTTTCTTTTTTAATGGTATTTTTGGTATTTTGGAAAGTCATTCTTAATATCGTGACACATTCTGAGTTCAGTTCCCACTCGTTATGTTTATAAAGGTCCTATGCTATTCTGTACTCCTGTTCTTTTATTCCATGACCAGTCAATTATCGCCTAGTTATTAATTTTCGTGTTGAGCATAATTGAAGTCAAGAAAAATAAGGATTCAGAAAAAAATTCAAAAGAATAAGATAAATTGATGGTTAAGTGTATATTATCCTACGTAGTTATTCAGTTGTTGAATATACTGATTCGGATTTGTGCAACTTTACTCCCTAACACGAAAGTGACATTTGTTTGTGACAACCGACACTAACATTTCGTCCTGTGTAAACATTATTTAAGCCGCATTTCGGTGACAAGAAATTTCGAGATTCCTGCATTAACAGCTTTGTCGCGTTATTGGTGATTTTTCACACTTTCAACATTACAAAATTTGGAGAAGGAAATCTCTATTGATCTTGGTATGAGTTTGCTAGTCTCTCAGTATAACGACGGAACGTATTTCCTCTCTTATCTTGGAAGAACGCAGTTAATCTTAATGATAATGCAATATATAACCATATGAATTATGTTGTACGTCCTGCTCCGGTTTTGCGCAGAATGAGACCTTAACGTTGCATGTTTGTACTGAAAGCGATAAGTATACAAATGTATTTATTTTGCATGAGACAAATCGAAGTCAGAAGTACTTCAAACTATATCTTTTATTCACAGGATCGTCGGAAGTTTTACCAAACAGATGGTGAAACTCGCCATTGATCAGTTGAAGCCAGAATTTGAGCGAATGGCAGAGCAAGCAGCAGACCGAGCAATGGATTCGAAGTCACAGAAGGTCAAGGAGCTTCAAGATGAACTGAACGGCCGTGAACGAGACCTCAAACAAATGAAACTAGAGAAAAAGATCCTACAGGCAAAACTCGAGAAAGAGATGTGTAACCGAGAAATAGTGGATGTAGTTGATATAAAAGAAAAGGACATTAAACGTATGGAAGTCGAAATAAACAGCCTCAAGAGCAAGCTGAAGAGGAAAGCAGACGAGCTTAAGAAAGAGCGGGAAAGGGCAACAGACGAGGAAAACAGGCGAATGGAGGTTCAGGCATCACTTCAGACGGAGATAGATCGACTGAAAAAAGAGCTTGATAAAGTCAAGGGTCTTCTTGGACAAATCCGTTCTGCGAAAAATGTCGGAAACGAGGAAACGCGAAAGTTACGTGAACGTGAACGTCAGCTGATTGATGAAATTGAGGACTTGAAAAAACAACAGCCAAAACTTCGGAGGAAAGTAACACGTTAACAACATATGCTGGTACAGGATTTAGTGTGTATCAGAACAAAACATGTGTGTATGTGTATCGTTTGACCAATACTGTGATTATTCTCCCTATTATCCATCTAATGAATTCCGTGGTTATTCTTTATTATGAACAATTCTGAAGTTAATCTTAATCAGATCAATATTGCGCTGATGCTTCATCTGATCAATACTTTGTGATGATTTTTCATCCTGCCAATACTGTGACTCTTCTTCATCTAACTTATACTGTGATTATTCCTCATCTGATTAAAACTGTGACTATGCTTCATCTGATTAACACTGTGACTACTCTTCAGCTGATCAAAAATGTGATTATTCTTCATCTGATTAATACTGTGATTATTCTTTATATGCGGTTGGTGACTGTTTATTTACCATTTTAACATCTCCAGCCATGTAAACAGAAAAATGATGAAATACTTTTTATTTGACACCAGTAGGTTTTTAAAGTATCTAGAAATGACATGAACCGTTTAGAAAGGTATTATGTAGAGTAGGGCACTCTGGTAGAAATTTCAAAAAAAAAAAAAAAAAAAAAACTTAGGCTAGATTTACAATGTTTGCGGCTGTTGTTATACCAAACTTCTGCTGTTACATAGTAACATGAGTACGTAGTACATGTACATTGAAACAACATATATTAAGGTGAAACTGTTCACTTCTGTAGCGATTATGGAAACTCATATGTAAAATAACTATATGGTTGTGATCTCCATCATATACGAACGTTTGAGTTACATTAGCCGCGAGTGAAGAGAGTTGCCAATGTCTCTGGGATTTATGTCGGATTGGTATTTAGGAAACAACAAAACTGCCAAAGATAATAAGACTAAAGTTTTCCATTTCCGCAACGGGGCTTTCACGTGTTCCAAGTATCCTTCCAAATATGGGTGGATTTATATCAACATAACAGAGAATCACTGTTATCTAGGATTCAGGATTCGGTTACAGCAAAGTGTGCACAGCCTGATCAGCTAGCCGTGAATTAGGTAATTTCATCTAAATATACATTACATGAAGTCTGCCGACTGCTACATACTTTACGATAAGAAAATCTGCTGAAGTTATGGGACTGATATAAAGGGAACACGTGACTATTCCCTGTGACAATAATGTAACAGCTCGGTACAATACTGTTCCAGTCGTTTCTTCTTAGGAATCGGCAAATCAATAATGAATATTGTGGTAAATCGTGACTGTAAATGTTTAGTGGTGTTTTAAAATAAGAAAATAAGTAAGGTGATTGTAACACTCTTTAGGTGCTTGATGTGGAAAGAAATCCAGTAATATTGATAATGATTTAATGTCATGTTGTAATGAAATATATCTTCTTTCTAGGTTTCTTTAAGAACATTGTCATGGCACTGGTGTATATTTCAATGAAACGTAGATGCTTAGTTCGTCGATAATGTTACTGTTGTTCAGACATATACCACCTGTTTTTAAATGTTCTTTTATCAGTCCCGACATGTTTAGGATAATATGTTTAGAGCTGTTTTTAAGGATTCAATTGAATAAAACTACAGTTTTTTAAAAGTTATATAATTTTGTCCTTAGTTAAGAATTAAATACTTTCGTACATTTCATGCAAAGTTTTTAATCATTGTTATGTTTATATATATATATATATATGTATCGATGTCTTTATTTGATAAAATATCTGTATCTGTACCTGTATTTACTGTGATGAAGTGAGTTATATACAAGTACATATGGCAATTTTAGCCAGCTGTTGCCAATGTTCAGATGTAAATGATAAATGAGGATTTTGGTGTTTTGCCGACACAAACGTTTTATATCCCTATATCTGAGGTCATGGCAGTACATTTTTGGTACAATTTGAAGCTTGTTGACAACCCTACTTTCTTTAACAAAATTGTTCTGCTCTGACAAATCTGACATTTTATAACGTATGCTTTTTATGTATCACTTTTCTTGCTATTTTTGTATGAATTATGATTATGTTACCAATGGAAAAACATCAGGGTCGCACAAATAACAATCAGCTAAGCACTGAATCTGTTAACGATTCCAGGGGGGGTGATCTTGTGACCAATTTAATGAGCGGCGAAGCAGTTCTTGTTGTCTCAAGATCAATTCAATTCATCACCCCATGGAATCGACAACAGCGAGAATCGATGCTTATTTAAATTAAGACGGTTTCTTTTCAATATTTTGAACAAATATAAGTGTGTAGTTACTAGAACTTGTGCAAGTCTAATGGACTGGGTTTAAAATGTCGTCCAATATTTTAATTAGATGATGATTAAAAAGTATTACCCAGGCAAAATTCGATTATACCACACATTGATTTTGTCAATGTATTTATGAAATTATGAAAAATCTCCGACAACTACGTGGAGTCTATACCGAGTTCTGTCGCCTCATGCTTCGAACTAGGCCGCAGCCATTTTTAAATTGTCATGGAATGTGTTTTTGACCTTTCACAGAAGCCTATGTATCCATGACATCAAGAACTTAATCAAGAAGCGGTTCTGTATCAGAATCGCTCAGTGGATCGACGCTCTCTGCCTTGTTGGAGATTTTCATTTTCAGGCAGTGGTAGGTTAAACATTGTGTCAGTAGACGACAACGATTGCAAGACATCAAGAGGATATCAACACTTGGAAAACAAATCAGTTTTGCTGGAAATTACTATAATATCGTATTTGGATTTATACAATATTTGTTATATACATAAATTTCCTTGATTTATCTATATTCTGCAAATCTTGAGGAAATTTTAATAATTTTATTTACTGTTTAGCATTAAATATTTGTGAAGTTACTCTCCCTTAAAAGTATCGGTATGGCATGTGTTCATACAGTTGTACGTCCAGATCAAATTTGTGGACAAATAAACCAGGCTGAATTTGGTATTGAAACTTGAAATTGAAATATTTCTTTATAAACAATTAGTCAAAGATAATTAATAAAATATGAATCTTAAACTCCTAGAATTATCACATATATATCGTGATATAGGATACTAGGGAATGAAACCGTTCCTGTGTTTTCTCATATCAAATTTATATTTCCTTGCGAAACACACGACACGGCATGCACAAAAATCAAACATTTATTATGATCATTGTGATTTTACTGTGAAAATAAAGCTAAATATCTTTATAAAGATTAGAAATTGAATGCCCTCTAAATGAATAGGCAAATTAAATTCCAAAATTAAGCTGTTACAAAGATCAAAGGAAGGCGTTCTTAAATGGTACGTCAGATTTACAAAATGCTTTGGTCTTCCGCTCAAGCTGGTATAAGTGAACAATTATAAGAATAATTGCATAAATACATTTCATTTACTGAAATAGTTATCCTAAATTTAGTGCGATGTGTCAGTGAATCAAATCAATACAACACGTAAAATTGAAAGGTTAAATCTATTTGTATCATTACATTCATCACTCGTCAAGTACATTTCTGAAATTTAGAAATTTATGTACATCTACAAGGATATTTCCATATTCATTTCGAAACGTTTCAGGTGTAGTCTTGTGAGACTCCGCATATCTCCGTGTGTCATTAACTCTATTCGAAGATAATTTTACAAACCTTTTACTAACATTATTGTAACGATCTATCATCACAGAGGTGGTATATACATGATGAACAAGGTGTACGGGCGATCATTATGTATTACCACTATCTCTGAGAAAAGTACATACACATGAGACCGATGGGTTTCGAGAATTTCTTTCTTTCAAATTCGGAAAAGTGACGCCTCTCTAAAGACTTCTCAAAGTCGACAAATCCATTGTAAGTAATGGAATTAATTGTTTTTCATTGCTCTTTAAATAGATGCTCCCCCCCCCCCCCCGAATTAACGTAAATTCTGTTGGATGAAAATAACGTCAAATTGAAAAAGGGATTGCCGTTATGTAACTGAAAATTTCACTAATCATAATTATTGTTATTTAAAAAGCAACGACGAACAAAACTAAACTTTTGAATTACTCAGTAATATTTTTACTGTTATTTCGTTACAGTGAAACAAATTGAAGAAAGTGTGGTTTTAAATCGAAATGATAATTCAGAGTAAAATTAGGTCGTGATATTATACCGTGTCATGCGTTTATGCAAATGCTACTTAGTAACCTCCAATGCAGTTATATATATAACTGCTTGTGAATATCATTATCAATCGGTTTTGTTATACTGCATGGAAGTTGTACTTTATTTGATCTTAGGCACGAGGTCTGAAGCAAAACATGGAAGCAGGCAATGATTACAGTGTCCCAATTAATGAGTATTAATCTTAAATACACAGTTTATCTACTCGGATCTACAGTAAAACAATTCAATGCTGCAAGGGAGACAACTTTTTATTCAGACGTGACACTCTTTTTCAGTTATTATCATGTCTGATCATTTGGTTAAACTCTCACAAAGACATTTCCATGTAATTGAATCTATTAAAGAGTACTGACGTCGAATGTGCATCTGATTGCAAACGTTAAGGAGAATAATTAATAAACATGATTATTTGAAGGTTTTCAGGAAAACACACAGGGATTTGGTCATCTTGTCTTTCATTTGGTATTTTAGCGACTTTTTGTTTATTTTTTTAAAATTTTTTTTTAATGTGGAACAAAATCCATCGTACCTTTCACAATTTCATACTCCTGGGAGCGATGTCAAACCACATACCGTATCCCTACTCTCATATATAGTATACATAAATCAGATAATTTATAACATATTCTAAAGCTTCTACTACTTAACAACATTTTTCTGATTTGATGCGAGAGTTTATAAATTCTTTGGTGATAATTAGACGAAATATCAATTCATAAGCTGCTTACTGTAAATGTTCACGGTGTAAGTATTGTTTCGAGTTGTTGTCGATAATTATCACTAATTCTCTAGGTAACTAGATGTTACTGAACTGGTAATTTTCGTCATCACTGTAGGGGTGGGGTTGATAGTTTTATCGGAAACACTCAAGCCGAAGCTTTGATATTTGAATCCATACAACCAATACCGACATTTTCTATTGTTTAAAACAAGAACGTAGCGATTTTATCAGAAACGTTTGTGCATGTATATCATATGGTGTCTCCGGATGCATATTGATACATGGACATGATGTCATGTACATTAATTGAATATCTATTAAGGTAAAGGTTTACATCCGAGCAAAGTTGTCATGATAGATCTATCAGCTGCAGTCTTCTGATGTTTAATCTGTGTCTTCTGATAATCTGACATTGTCATATATCGCCAATAACAGTAAAGAGAAAACATTTTCACTGTTATACACAGCTGATAAATTGAAAATGATGACTGAAGTACAAACAAAATTCGATATCTAAAATTTGATTTATTTACATTATTATATTAAACAAGATATCTTCAACAGTAGAGCTTTGTTTTATTTGGGACACAACAGCACAAATTTTGGATTTAATTTTAAACATGTCCGTCTTCTTCAGCATTCTCTCACAAACACAGGCAGACACCCTTCAATTTCAATCACATATAATCAAAGTCATTCACCATCCGACACTGGCGATCTCCTTTTCTCCCGCTTCTTTCCCTGGATTACGACATCGATAGAAAACTGGTATGGATGGAATGTATTACAACAGTGACATACAAATTACTGTAAAAGTTTCTGACGATAAAGAAACGGGAGAGATATGGTTAATATCACTATTCACTCTGCTGCTTAAGTTAATTTTATCCTAGAATCTGTAACAGTACTTGGGTAACATAATGGCATCTTCTAAATCATGTCCTTTTATAATTATAAATCACACGGATTTTAGTACACGATACATCTACGATGGAAATTCAACGTTCTCCATATATAATCACTTGTGAGGTTGAGTATTAACTGTTGGTAGGTGTACAGTGTACCTGGGTTCACTGAACAGCTTCACCGTGTCATGTGATAGTATGTCCCAAAAATCACTTGACAGCTTGACACAGAAACAGGAATCATCATCTTGTCTGTCTTCATAATTATGATTTTGTATTATAAATAATGTTCACAACGCCATTAGATGTCTCGTTCTCCCGATGATACATGACGAATATTCTCCACACAATATCAATACACACATCTTTCTTCCGGTTTACGAAACATTACGACGATCGTCTCCTGGCGTAGTAGCCCAGACATGCACATATCCCCAGGATTCCAATAACAAGCCCTAAGACCAGGGCTATCGCATCACCTGCATCAAATGCCTCTGCCCCGGGCAGAAACATTGACAATAGAAACAGAGCCAGGGGCACAGTAAATAGAACGTCTGTCGCCATTTTGATATGCTATGAACATGTGACGTGTCATATGACTGTGTAAGGGGAACTAACTCGTAATAAAACTTTTACTGGTCATCCGATTTCTCGCATGACCAGTGCGGGCTATTTGAATTGTCATATAAAAAATACGTTATTTGTTAGAAATATGTTGGTAAAGCCTAATAAATTCACTTGATTGCAATTTTATATTATAAAGGAATAAGTGTCTTTCCTATTTTGAAAATATACACAAAATGTTTTTGTACTGCAAGTGCATGTTCTATACGTAGAGGAAATTAATCCCTTACTGAATCGCTTTGAAAGCATTCGACAGGCATTCCTTATGCTGTTTTTTTTCTTCAAAATATCAAATAGCTGCTAAAAGGCTTCACCTTAAAATGATCCTGACGGGAAAGTATAAACACAAAACCAAAACAAACAAACACACAAACAAATCAAAACACAGTAAGTTACATCCTATAATGATTGCATTTTCACAACTTAGTCATGTGAAATGCCAATAGTCATAGGGACATTGGTTCCTTTTTCTTGCAGTCATGCTAATTGGTCTCGCCATATGGTAAACCATATCTATAACAAAGCATACAACTGAAAATACTCAGGATGTTTAAATACGAAATTGACAGAAAGTCACTTGAGTTAATATATACTACCTTCGATTTATATCAGAACATGCTTATACAGTATGGCCAAACTGTGCGGAAATGGAATGTAGCATTTAGGAGTCAATCCAAATCAACGAAACACTCATAATGGCTGGTTTGAGACGTGGACTGGATGGATTAGATTTTAATTTGCTGGTGATTGGAATATCGAAAAAAGCAGGCTTACTTATTACCTTTTCACTTTTTATCATCGCAAGGTAGTAAAATGTTACAATGAACTTGTTTATTTTTCATTGAATGAAATATGACTAACAAGTAATCATCGTTTCATTCAAAATTGAACTTTTGTACCGATTATACATAATTCGTAGAAAATGTGAAACAAGTACTACAGGCGTCATCTATAAGTGTAATACAGGTTATCTATCGTACGACATTTAACGTACACTTACAAAAAAAAACCCACGCGAATAGATACTCTGAATTACATTACTTTGACATTCATACTAAGAGGCCCATAGATCATACATCAAATCGTCAGAATTCAATTTACAGCAATCGATTTAAAGTTAAATAAACGACAGAACCTGTTAAGATATTAAGAAACTTAACTGTCACCCGCAACTTAATTAAGATATTACACGGTCATCTGCATCTTAATTTAGATACTACACGGTCACTTTCATCTGAATTGAGATACTACACGGTCACTTTCATCTTAATTAAGATATTACACGGTCACTTTCATCTTAATTAAGATACTACACGGCCACCTGCATCTTAATTTAGATACTACACGGTCATCTGTATCTTAATTAAGATATTACACGGTCACTTTCATCTTAATTAAGATACTACACGGTCATCTGCATCTTAATTTAGATACTACATGGTCATCTGCATCTTAATTAAGATACTACACGGCCATCTGTATCTTGATTAAGATACTACACGGCCATCTGTATCTTGATTAAGATACTACATGGTCATCTGCATCTTAATTAAGATACTACATGGTCATCTGCATCTTAATTTAGATACTACACGGTCACTTTCATCTGAATTGAGATACTACACGGTCACTTTCATGTGAATTAAGATACTGCATGGTCATCTGCATCTTAATTAAGATATTACACGGTCATCTGCATCTTAATTAAGATACTACACGGTCATCTGCATCTTAATTAAGATACTACACGGTCATCTGCATCTTAATTAAGATACTACACGGTCATCTGCATCTTAATTAAGATACTACATGGTCACCCGTATCTTAATTTAGATACTACACGGTCATCTGCATCTTGATTAAGATATTACACGGTCATCTGTATCTTAATTTAGATACTACACGGTCATCTGTATCTTAATTAAGATACCACACGGTCATCTGTATCTTAATTAAGATACTACACGGTCATCTGCATCTTAATTAAGATACTACACGGTCATCTGTATCTTAATTAAGATACTACATGGTCATCTGCATCTTAATTTAGATACTACACGGTCATCTGCATCTTAATTAAGATATTACACGGTCATCTGCATCTTAATTAAGATACTACACGGTCACCCGTATCTTAATTTAGATACTACACGGTCATCTGCATCTTAATTTAGATACTACACGGTCACTTTCATCTGAGTTGAGATACTACACGGTCACTTTCATGTGAATTGAGATACTACATGGTCACCCGCATCTTAATTTAGATACTACACGGTCACTTTCATCTTAATTCTGATATTACACGGTCACTTTCATCTTAATTTAGATACTACACGGTCATCCGTATCTTAATTAAGATACTACATGGTCACCCGCATCTTAATTTAGATACTACACGGCCATCTGCATCTTAATTTAGATACTACACGGTCACTTTCATCTGAATTGAGATACTACACGGTCACTTTCATGTGAATTAAGATACTGCATGGTCATCTGCATCTTAATTAAGATATTACACGGTCATCTGCATCTTAATTTAGATACTACACGGTCATCTGCATCTTAATTAAGATACTACACGGCCATCTGCATCTTAATTAAGATACTTCACGATCATCCACATCTTAATTAAGATACTACACGGTCACCTGCATCTTAATTTATATACTACACGGTCACCCGTATCTTAATTTAGATACTACACGGCCATCTGCATCTTAATTTAGATACTACACGGTCACTTTCATCTGAATTGAGATACTACACGGTCACTTTCATTTAATTAAGATACTTCACTTTCACTTGCATCTTAATTGAGATACTACATGGTCACCCGCATCTTAATTTAGATACTACACGGTCACTTTCATCTTAATTAAGATATTACACGGTCACTTTCATCTTAATTTAGATACTACACGGTCACCCGTGTCTTAATTAAGATACTACACTGTCATCTGTATCTTGAATTAGATACTGTATTGTCATATTAAAGTTCAACTAATATAAAAAATAAACGGTTTGACCAAAATATTTCTCATTTGTTGTTGGCTTGGGCATTCGTATCGCTCAGACACATCCAGTTTAAAAAGAAATAGGTTAAGAAATGAACAGCATTAGGTAAGTTTTGTTTATGATATCTGTCAATATTCATTTGTTTATATGTAGTATGAAATGGATGACATGGTACCGTCTTGTATCACCTGACATATCAGAAATGTTTACGATATGTTGGAATTGTTTAGGGTTTCTGAAATTTCTAGTAAGTGTCCTTAGTAATCCTTTTTATTGCAATATGTGCTTCCATAAATAAAGTTTTGGCCTCAGTTTCAGACGCCCGAGTAGTCATCAAATTTATATAGTGATATATGATATCAAAGTTACACGCATGTTTGAATTTCGAAGAATGTTACATAAACCTACATCCTGAATATCTATATTTTATCTATGTTTAGATGTAAGTATAACCCTCAATAGGAATGGATGGACTTTGAAATAATCGTCCACACGAGACTGTCTGCTCGTCGTCAGAACAAACTATGGAAAACAGACCGGACAAGTAGCGGGTTATGTGATCAATTTTATCAGGAATGGTAATGGACTGTCAGGAGAAAACAGACACATTAGATATCGAGGTCACCGCACTAGAGAGGCACTCTACCTCGTTTTTTTCAGTTTGAAAGATTTTCACGAAAACAGTTAAAACAAGTCATACGTTTTAGATCTTATCACATTAGCTTTATAGGTTTACGACAATCCTGCATTTTGTATTGGATCTAGTTATAGTGAGCCTTTTTTAAGTACCGGAATTAGTCGAGGATAACCGAATGATATCTTTAACAACACCATCATTTTCAACACATTTGTGCATATAGTTTTCTTTCCTGCAACATCCCCTATCGTATAGTAATTTGATTGAACTCCACAAACTTTATGTTAAAAATGTTCACCCCATGAAATAAGAGTGATGAACAGTCCAGAATTATATTAAATAGTTATGTCAGATCTAAAGCTATCGATTGACTAACCACATCGTGAAATATCACCATAGAACACATCTGTGTACCGGGCAACATATGTTTTAAAATCTACTTTCTTTATGTTTATACTATTTTTACAAGATATTTTACATAATACATAATAACATGGAATACATTCTCATCCATGCGTACATTTTCATACATTCATGCATACACACATGTAATGATTTTTTATCACCACCACCACCACCACCACCACCATCATCATCATCATCATCATCATCATCATCATCATCATCATCATCCATATCGTCCTTACATGTATCATCATCCGTATCATCATTATCATCATCATCATCATCATCATCATCATTCATATCATCGCCTGCGTCCAATCCTATCATGATGACAATAATGATGATCATCATCACCATCATCACCTGCATCATTCCTATCATCATCTATTTCATCATTATCACACATACATGCAATCACTTACATATCTGCCCATCCACACATCCATACACATTTACGTTCATAACAGACATATAGACATGCACATCTACAAAAACACAGCCTGAGAGAGAGAGAAAGAGAGAAAGCGAGAGAGGAAGTGACATAGAAATGGAGATAAAGATTAATAAGTAAAATTTGTGTTCCTGAAGCTACACGATACTGGGTAGTTGTGGATATTTGATACATGAAAAATTATATATGCTATTGTATATATATACTGCACAAAAGGGCATTTGTCAAGGACTGGAGACAGAAACTGAAGTTTACCTAACCTTTTGACAAGAACAATACAATACATGTAGGTAATACATTTGTCAATGTAACATTTGCATTAATTTTTCCCACTTCTTCCAACCATATACAAATTTCTCTTTAGCTATTTCCCCTTTACTGTTAGAAATGTACTTTTGAACTTTATAATTGTCAAATATAGTAAAAATCAGAGCATTGATATTCAGTGACTTGTGTAGGCATCTAGTTCTATAAATATATCGTTTAATTAGTAAAATGATTTGATTGTCAATTTTAAATAACGCACAGGTTTTAGTATTGATCTTGCCAAAAAGTAGGATGTGTTTGTTTAAAGTAAACGGAATGAAAAGAGCTTCTAATAACAATTCTAAACTTTGAAAAAGATTATGAGTTTGATCACATTCACAACACAAATGTTCAATGGTTTCTCTTTCTGAGTTACAAAGATTACAGAGAGGACTATCTACAAGTTTTACGTTAAAAAGAAAGGAATTGGTAGTTAGAATATGCTGAGATACTCTAAACTGTAACCACTAAAGTTTGGAGTTTTTAGTAATTAGAAAAGGCATTGCATATATACTCTTCCAGTCATCCTCGTTAAAATCAAAGGTCTCTCCCACTTTTCTTTGCCTTCAGCAACTAGAGTGTTTATATTATTTAATAATTCATAAAAAAAACTTTTGAAACTTTAGTTCTTTTTAGAAATATAGCAATGTTGACTGAAAGAACAGGACGAATTAGTTTGTATTCCCCAATGTAATGGTTGTGTATATTTGTACATATAGTTTTTCTTTCCTGCAACATCCTCTATCGGATAGTAAACTTATTGAACTCAACAAACTTTATGTTAAAACCCCATGAAATAAGAGTAAGAATAAAGATTTCCACGAAAACAGTGAAAAGAAGTCATACGTTTAAGATCTTATCACATTAGCTTTATAGGTTTACGACAATCCTGCATTTTGTATTGGATCGAGTTATAGTGATCCTTTTTTAAGTACCGGAATTAGTCGAGGATAACCGAATGATATCTTTAACAACACCATCATTTTCAAGACATTTGTGCATATAGTTTTCTTTCCTACAACATCCCCTATCGTATAGTAATTTTATTGAACTCCACAAACTTTATGTTAAAAATGTTCACCCCATGAAATAAGAGTGAAGAACAGTCTAGAATTATATTAAATAGTTATGTCAGATCTAAAGCTATCGATTGACTAGCCACATCGTGAAATATCACCATAGAACACATTTGTGTACCGGGCAACATATGTTTTAAAATCTACTTATACAAGTCAGAAATAAAGGTGGGGTCAACATTTGGCCCCCCACATAGATTTTTATTGTTTTTTCGCCATATGTAGATACATGAAAATAACCTACCACCGCTTAAGTGATTAGTCATCATAATTACTTATAGTCATACTGGACCTCCTTGTATAACACCGGGTTGAGTGACAAAGGTACCCTAACATAATGACAAATACTTGCTACATGAGAATTTTAAATGAAAATATTTATATACCTTATTTACAAGCCTGAAGTACATATAATATCAGTTATTTTGATACCACATATGTTATATTGGCATAAAAATGTAAGCATAATAATAACTTTGATTTAAAAAATGCAAAATTCTTACAAAATAAATAATTCAAATTCATTTTGCTTGATTGCAATCTCAGTCTATATTTCATACTTCTTTACAAACTTTTATTGTATATATGCTGTCTATTGAATAAATTTTAAGTTATTTCAAAACCGGTAAAATATATTTTTTTAGTAATTTAATCATGCTTATTGCATAATTTGCCATAATCATGAAGATTTAATTTTCGTTGCTTTTTGTGCCAAATACTGCTATATTTTCCAGTTTTGTGTAGTACCAAAGCACATTAAGTATTGTGTATTTGTTTTAAAATTAAATTCAGTAGGTATAGCTTAACATGGTGTTTTCTGCACTAGAAATCTATGCTCTAAAGAACAACTGACAGTTTAGTTTGTATTATAAAAACTTCATAATGATAAAATAATCAGTATTACTGATAACATCATATCGTCATTACACTTTTCTTTGTGTATCATTAAATATGAGGCCAGAAATAATTACCTTGTCTGACACCTGAATGTGCAAGTATGTTAATTTCCTGAAACATAAAAAGGTATTTCTATAAAGTATTCATACCATTTTTGCTAAGTATCTATAGACATTTACATAGACAAAGTTACACTTATGTCAGACATTCTGTATTAAATTCAAAGAGCTAATCAGGTTATCAATTACCTTCTGTAACTAAGCCATTTCCTTTCTGCTGGTACTCCAACCAACACAGGCATATATGTAGACCATCTCAGAAATGAAGAAATCAAAGCATGGACTGGTTACACACTTGAACAAATGCAGCAAATTCATAGCATTTGCTCCTCACACATCCATAGAGGATCGTGTTCCTCTACATTCCATGCTTTGTTTCTTTTCTGGTTTAAACTGAAGACCAATTTTTCATGGTCTCAACTTGGCGTCTTGTGTGGTCTGACAAAAACAGTATGTGTCTCCCACATTTCATAGTTTCTTAAAAAAGCTTTGAGCAAGACTATTGTGCCCCGTTTCCTTGGTCCAAAACACATTACCCGCGAAGAAGCTCAGTGCCACAACACTGCCTTTACAAGATGTTTCTACGGGGACAAAGTAACTGTAATCCCTGATGGTACCTATATTTATGTCACCCCCTTCAAAGATCCTCATACTGTGGGCAAAAGAAGCGCAACTATGTTAAATTCATGAGTATTGTCTTTCCAGATGGCCTTTTTATGGAAATGAAAATGATGCAATTATCTTGACAAAAATTCTTGGAACAGTTGAGAACCTGACTTTGTGGCTCAGTGAAGATGACAATGTGATTGTTGACCGGGGGTTAAGGGATGTGTTGAGATGCTGCGAGGTTCAGGGTTTTCTGTGTACATGCCATCCTGTCTTCTGTCAGGTCAGACACAACATGACACACTTACTGCTAACGAGAACCGCCAGTGTACTAAGCCAAAATGGATTGTGGAGAGCTACCATGGTCGACTGAAACAGTGGAAACTGTTCAGAGAACAACTCAGCTCCAACTACTTCCTTAGTGTCATAGAGGAACTGGTTAAAGTAGCAATTGCTTCCATGAATGCTGTACGTGGTCCAATTTATATGTCCACAACAGAGAGGTACTTGAGGGACCGTTGCCTTGCTGAGCGAATGCTATCCCGTTTGGCGCTGCCCAACACCTTGGCCTCAAGGTTAGCAGATGAACCTGACCTTTCTAGGCGCAACAAGGCCAACTGGGTGAAACTTTTTCAAAAGAGTTTCCAGTACTGGATATGGAATGTTTAGAAACATTAACCTTTGGAATGTGTCCACATGTTCAGCATCAAGATTAAACTAACCCAGTCCATGCAACACTCAAGTTCAAACAGGCAATCACTTGAGCAGTTCTGCTATACTAAAACGCAATATAATGTGCTGCAAACTGCAACTGTTCTATCTCTTATTAGCTTCTCAAAGTGCCATAAAGTATGGAATGGAGCTGCCTATGGCAAAACCTGTCACTATTACTATACATAATCTATCTAATAACGTTACTTTATTGACTTTCATCAAAAGATTTGTATAAAGCTGCTAACTAAATCTTCAAATTGTGAAACTTGCACAAAATAACTTTATTTTAACAAATTTCATTTGTGTGATCTTGAACAAAGGTCAAGTTCAGCAATGTTAACCAAACTTATACAAATTGACATGCACAACCACCTTGTCAAATAGCAAGACCTACAGACTTTTGATTATTAAGCTTTCACTATTAAAAAAAAAAAAGAAAAAAGAAATCAATATTTCTTGGTTTTTTAAGCAAATATGTAAAATGACAAATATATCAGTTTTTCTTAATTTTTCCAAGAAACTTCCTTTTGAAAGAAATCATCTGTGGCCAACTGTAAAGCAAGTATGAAAAATAGACCGGTTTCGGAAGTATGAAATTTGAAGTGTACAAAACAGTACTTTTCTCAAAAGTAATGGCTTTTTAAATGAATTTCGGCTGCATTTTTCAACATAAAACAAACGTTTCTCCTAACAAAGTGTGATATATGGTATCAAAATGTTGTTTGGTACAATGTGCACACATTAATGGCTTAATTTGCTCTCTAACTTCTTTTATGGTCTCCGAGTGAATCTTTCCTTTGTACTGAAGTTTCTAAAAAGAGACTCCGCCTCAAAATGACCATGTATGTTCAAGGGACAATAAACCCATTAAACAAATTGAACAAAACCAATAGTTTCAGAATTAATTGAAATATTTGACAAGTGAAAACAATAATATTACCTTTCAGGATGTTGATCAGGCTAAAAGAATTTACGGAAACTGGATATTCATGACGAACTAGAAACCGAGAACAACTGAAATTGAAATGAAGGCTCCACTCAATTGTAGAAAAAGAAAACACGAAGAGCGGATTAATTAACATAAAATCCCTAAAGATTTCAAAACTGTATCATAGTACTACACTGTCTGCTTAAGAACAGCGAGTGCTTAATAGCATTTTGTAACGTTCATAGTGGTATGAAGTCAACTGTAGCGCGACACGTCACATGTTAGTGCCCCAATAGGTGTTACATGCATCACTTGTTAGCCCTGATGGCATTATGATCAATTCTTATTTTACATGGTTTCATTTTTTATTGTAGTTTTTGTTAGTATATTAGGCTATGTAACTACAGCTATAGTTTCTGTAAATTAGTAGTCGAACTCATGACCAGCCTTTACAATGACATTTAATATGTTTTGATAATAATAGATTAGTAAACGATTTGTGCATCATAAGGATACAAAAATAAGGCAAAAATCTTGATCATCACGGTTGATATAACCGGCCCTGTTCTGGTTCTCGCACTTTCAATGACTACACCGACACCTTCATCAGACAAATGGCTAGTTAGTATACGAGATGGTGAAGAACGACTTTTTCTCCTCTGACAAGATAGTAAAAGAAGATGGTTACAATGTTCTATAGTCGATTCGGCTACACCTCGTTTAACACTTGGTGATAGATGTGCGAGAGTCTGTGCCCCTTCTCGTTCCTGTTTAATACTGGCCTGCCACGACTTGTCAAGACCAGGCCAACTTCTGGTGTAATTTGAAAGTTAAGGTATTGAAATGTGTATGTCTTTTCTTACAAACCCATGTTTTTAAAGTACCGTCAGTTTTCTTTGCCAGAATGGTGTCAAAGAATCGCATAGTGCCGATTTACAAGTGAATTTAATGTTTGTAGTATCTAGGGTACTGATATGCGCAGTCATGTCCTTCTGTGACACTTTTTTGACTATTTCCAATATGTTATCTTGCATTCTACAAAGGCTGTTGCTATAACCTTCAGGAGTAAGTTGGCCAAAATCGGATACATTGGACTGCCTATGGCTTTGGCAGATCATTGCTTATAGATGGTATCTAGGAACACAAAACGTGATGTTGAAATCACAAATTCTAGATGTCTTTAGGAGGCAACAAATGATACCAAATGCTTTGTTAGAGGTTATGTTGGTGAAAAGGGACGCTACATCGTGTGAAATGAATTCCTGACTTGTTTTGGAGACCTTAGATATACGTTCTGCAAGGACTTTTCGAGTGTTTTATATGGTGTTATGATGGATCCTAGAATGTCTACTAGTGACCTGAGATATTATAACCATTGGAACCAGTAAAACCCACTATGGGCCGTAAAGGGTTGCCTTCTTGATGTTGATTGTACATTACATTCTTGGAATATACAGATATGTATATCGTGATTCAGTGATCTCCTTTTCTGGCTTTAGTTTATATAAAATAGATAACAGGAATGTTAAAGCTTTGGTAGAATTGTTCTTGATATTTCCATATGTTTTGTTGTTTTCTAGCATGGTCACCGCTTCTTTCTTATATTGACGAGCGTCCATGTCGGCTTTGGCTGTTTCTCTGTGTCTGCTGGTGAAATCGTGATAGATATTCTTTGATAAATTGTTCAAGTGCAAAGCGTTCATTCTTTGATATATTGTTTACTTGTAATTTAAAGGATTTAAGACATCTGTTGCAATTGATCTCATCGATCAGCCTCGGTTTAACTCATGTTCTGACACGCCTGTTCTGTAGCTTCAATGAACAATATCTACTTGGATTTTGTGTGAACGATGTCATTATTCAAACCATAAGTTTGTAGATCTGTAAACTGTATTTTAGAGTTGGTAATCACATGTAACAACTTGTCTCACTTGGTTAAATTCAAATACCTATCTGTTTTTGTGGTCTCCCTGTCTCTCATACATTTACAACCACGTAGTAAACAAAACATAGCCGGGTCAGCTACAAAGTATTGTTACTATCTTGTGTACTTTTCATATAATCTTTTTACCATCTTGTCACAGTATGTTCTATAATGGTGTATATCAATTAGAATACAAGTCGGTCGACTCCTTACCAGCTCATACACTAATACCTTTCACACTGGTCATTTGTTTGATTAAGGTAATCATGTAGTCATTGAAATCTCACACTTAATGAGTGAAACGAAGGGATGTAACTCTCGAAGATTAAAACAGGGTTTTCCAAAACACCTAATATTTGCAGGTGAATGTTTGAAGGCGCAGTCATAAAATAAGTTTGTTAGCGTAATCCACTCTCAGGATAGCTGTATGCCCGTATACTATTTCAAAACATATTTTTAAGCAATTCAACTATTCAACATTATTGCACTGATGATAGGACCAATCCATCTCCCGTGACATCAACCCCTCCCCTTCCCTCAGAAGTAAACATTATCTTTAACATATCTTAACATATTCCAAATCCGATTATGATACAATATACACCACGTGACTATACCGTTACATGATGTACATATAAAACGAATCAGGTTACGTTCAACTCTATAATCACTTAAGGATTTCTCGACTTGGTATATACAAAACCAGAGTAAGTATAACACAAGATTTTTTTGTTTCTAAGGTATGCGTGTTTTTCTGAAGAAGCATGTTTTTGAAGATTAAGCAATACGAATGTTTTATATAAAACGTAATTGGGACGGAAAACCAATATTTTTTTTAATCTGAATAAAAACTTAAATGTAACAAATAATATATACGCATTTACAAACTCTGTTAAAGGTAGATTATAGCTTTAACAAATCCTACCTCTTAAAGATATCCAGATAGGTTTCGCATATAAACGATTGCATATTGAACATTTACGATATAATGTATGTGTATAGACTAGTCATGTTTGATGTTGATTGTAGCAATACAATGCTGTGTTTCATTCGAAAAAATAACAAAATCGGTCTTTACTAATCGGAAGTATTTTGTATTTTGATTTTGTATGTTGTGATGACACCTTGAGATGCAATAACATAACTATTTCTACCGCTTGAACCCTTAATTCTGCCGACGCGGGAGTTTGGAGTCACATGACCTGTTCTATACAAGGGATGCTAAACGCTGAAATAGCTCTATTTCCATAAACGACGTAACCCTGCAGCAGATAATTAGGCTGGTTAATGTCAACACAGGTCTAATATCAGGAATTCCGATCACATATCTTTAAATATCGCGAGAATACTTAAACCTGAAGTAGCTGGTTATGCAGGATATGTCGTTATTCTCTTACATATGTAAGACGACTTCCAACAGCCTGAGGACAACATCTTCTCTACACTATGGCAGGGTGTTGAACCTTGCTCGCGCTTAGAAAAATCAAAGGTGCACAAAGTCCTTCTATGGGAGTTGCTATTTGAGGATGACACCGTACTCGCTGCACACACAGAGGAAGCCCTTCATCGTCTCATCAACCACTCGCAAATGCTTGTACTGAATTCAACATCTGTCCTAAGAAAACCAATACTAAGTTGTACCAACCTTTTATGTGGTGTATCTTACTCTACGACAGCTAAATAAATAAATGAACTTTCGACAATAACGCTGCTTGAACGCCTTCCTTAGAAGACTCTTCGGCATTACCTTTCAGGACCGCACCATCAACAATGATGTCCTGGCCCAGAATGTAACTATGTTCACCATTCTCACCCAGTGACGCCTGCGGTGATTCAGTAATGTCTGTCGCATAGATGATGTCCGAATCCCAGAAGTTTTGTTTGCCGAATTGTCTGGGAATAAGACCTGTTATACAGCCTGCATTTCGTGATAAAATGAGCGCCCTGAGAGCAGGCACCACAAAAGCAGCAGTTTCCGAAGTAGACAACTGGGAAGCAACGTGATTTCCAGCGTCAATAAAGCCGAGCTGAAGAGAAAAACTAAGTTGGAAGACCGACAGCTGAGAAGGCAGTAAAAATACAGTCAGTGTCCACTGCTGCTCCATCTGAAGAGATCACCTGCGGCAGATCATGCTACTCAAGGATTGGGCTATACATCCACAACAGTCAGTGTAAGAACACAGGCTAACTCCAGGCAAAGCTTCCAAAGCCCTTGAGTCTGACGACGAATGCCAACAGCAATATGTTAGCTGCTAAAATTCTGGAAAAACAAGGAATAGTGTTAACGTTATATAAATCCATGATAAATAACTTCTATGTAAGTGTTATTATCAAGTTCACCTCAGCCTTAAAGGTGATTCATAGTCTTTATGTGTCATGTTTGATATTTTAAAACTTTTTGCAGCAGTCGAGAATGTTGGGTGTCGCCATCTTTTTAGTGGCCGGTTTATTGCTGTCTTTCATGCCAGCGAGCAATGGCTGTTCCTGCGTCTTCAGACATCCACAACAAGTTGTCTGCGAATCTGATTTCGGTACGTAAAAATAAAGATCAACATTTTGTCCTTTAAACGAACTCTCAAAAACACAAAGCACATCTGTATAAAGAGAGTAAAGCCCTACCGCAATATATGATACGTAGAATTTCTTTGATTGTAACAAATATTAAAGGTAGATATTCGTAAAAAGTTCAGTACTTTTGTTATTCTGTGTTTTTTTCCTATTATATTAGTTCAGTATATCTATCATAACTATTTGTTTGATGTCCAGTATTTATTTTGCAAATTTTGACCACTGTTTTTCATTTGTTTGTTTAAGTTATCAAAGGAATTCAAGTCGGATCAAAAGGCGTCCCGATTCCTGGCAGCATCCCACCTTTTGGCGGTGATGTTGTTTACGATATATTGGTTAAATATGTCATCAAGGTACGACGTCAGATTTATTCCTTTTCCATGTATCCATATGGATATGATTCAATTCACCTACAGACATATTCTTATTAGGTGGCTCCAGTAAATTGTGTCAGTACTTCAGTAGTGGACATTAACTCCAATAGAAATTACGCATATTTCTGACTACAAAATATGTTTAATAAAATTCTTGCTAGTGAAATTTAGGAATTAATCAATGTGATAAACGTTTAGTGATAAAATACGAAACCTGATAACATCATTAGTAATGATAATTGATGATATACCTTTTCTAGTGAAAATAAAAACACTTTTGTAGTTTTGACCAATTAGAGAAATGCCTGCTGTACTTTTTTTCGTACTCACCGCTAGATTTCGCGTCGTAAATAAAACAACATGTCATTATATATGTACACAATTATACATTATTGGTGGGTTTATGGGAACATTTCCACTTACCATTTCATGTATTTTGACTGTTCAAAACATATGCGATTGTTTCAAACATACCATCGACATGTGCGTTATTTTTAACATCATATCAACGATGGGAACTTGGCTAAGTTATTTGAAACGTTATCTAAACATGTAAATAGTTGTTGAACCTGAAATGTACTGTTTCCTCGTGACTTTCAATACATTAACCATCGCGATTGCTCTTTGATTAGAGAAGTTGTATGTTAGAAGATGTCTACATATGCTGCAGCAAATCAGGCAACGATTAGGTTGGTTTTCCATTTCAAATCTTTCGGTGTACCCTTCCCTAATTTAGTATTGAAAAACAGTTTGTAGGTGATTTTTGTCAGATGATACTGTAAACTGGTAGAATACTTCATAAAGCTGCCATTGCATAATAGCGACGTCTTATTGCTAAGCGTAAAGTTAAATAATCAGACCAATCTCTACTAGAGTTGTCGTTTCTTATTGTCACAATAACAATGGATCTATTGGAGAAAATATACACGTGTACTTGCCTTATTTATGTTCATTTTTTCGTTCGTGTTTTTTGCCACTTGTCCTGTCTATTTCAGTCAAAAAATAAATAATTTATTGGCTGTATTAAGACATTATCAATGCTATTCAATTTATTGGCTGTATTAAGACATTATCAATGCTATTCATTGTAGGGTGAAGGGATAAAAGTCGGAGATACTATCAAAGTCAGGACAGGCTCGAGCAGTGCCGCTTGTGGTGTGAGCATAACCGCTGGGGCCCTATGGTTATTAACAGGCATGTAATATAGATACAACTACACGGTTGACAAATGTTAATTATAGTATACAGTTATAGAGGATTTTAGATCAGTTAGATTTAATTTACATTAATACATATACGTTAAGCACCCGAAGATATTCATGATTAAGGGATAACCAGAGTGTGTTTTGATAGCGCCGGCAATTTGTCGTGCTTATAATTTCGCATTCTTTTTTAACATAGTAAAATTGATATTTTCAGATATGTAACAAGATATCCCTCCGCAAAAAAAAAAAAAAAAAAACATAAACATGCAACAAGGTTATTCCAAATGTAATTTATATCATTTTCAACAAGAAAACACGTGATAATAAGAATTACCTTGCTCACGATTCTTTGCCTGTTGGTTCCGTTGTCGTATACCTTGTTCGCATTTGAGAAAGCGACACTATTTATCTTGACATATCAAGGTTACATGGCGGTGTCGTCGATGAACCAGAATACGTTTACTCTTCCGATACACCTGGTCCGCGAGTAAATCTTTCTTTTATTCATATTTTGCCATACATGTATTGAATTTGAGTTTGGATTATGATTATGTTGACATGTTGGTATTTTTTTCATAACTTGTCGGGGTAAATGACATAATAAACAATCAACAAATCATTTAATAGACAAATCAGATATGTAACATCTCAAATGAAACGGAACATATATGAATCTCAAAAAGCAGCTGTTGTTTATAATGTGTATAGATGTTCTTTTAAACAAAACTATTAAATTGTGGGGCTCGTGCATCTCCAAAATATGGACTTTTTACGATCAGTTTTGACTTTCCTCAATCGCCTTCTAACGAATTTCGGTTATTACCAATTATTGTTAACAATAATTTTATATTGAAATTCACACGCAATATTACTTATATTCTGTGTTGATAGAGGATAACGTTTTCAAACGTATTCAGATATCTCTCAGAAAGTGAGTGACATTGTAATTATCATATAGAGTTTCCTAACAACTGAAATTGGTTTTAATGCTATATGCAGGTTTCCTAAAATGACATCATCTAGGTGGTAATGAAGAAGTTTCTAGGTGGATGGCTGTTGTGTATAATGTTATATTGCAGTTTTCTTGGAGAATGTTTTTTTTTTGTGATATCATATAGCAGTATTCTTGACGGGTTGACGTTGTTCACTATACTAAACTGATTGTCACAAAGCGTGTCATTTAGTTAAATAAAAAACAAAATTGTAAATTAAAACGTTCCCAACAGTAACAGTTGTTTATAATTATTTAGATTATTTCTAAAGCTACAAAATATTTAACCAAAACAATCACAGTAAATATTTCCTTTCTTTGTCCTAAGTATTATTTGTAGTTCGGTCAGAATATTGGCTGTTTCTCATTATTATTTTACTTTATTTGTTGCAGGGAGAAAAACGGTAAGCGGGGATATCCCTTATTCTATCAGTTCATGTGACTGGAATACGGAATGCTCCAACCTTACTCCACAGCAGATATCTTTCCTTCGTCCAAAAGGCCGAAAATCGTATTTCGGACGAAAAGACAATTGCAAGAATTGTAAAGTACGTTATGTTTAGTTTTATGTTACAAATAATTTTATCAGAGTCAGCATGACTATCCAACAAAGATATATAACCCTATAATCTCACTTTATATTTTATTTTTACTTATATTTTCATCTACTAATTCATAATAAATACATTCCTTCTTCAGAACAGTTTGAAGTAAACATATTCGACCGGTTCTACATTACACTAATTTTATACTCTGTAACAAATGAAATTTATTTGCTCTTTTTAGTTTATTACTTGTTTACTGACGTTGTTTCGCTACATACAAAAATCTTCAATAGTCAATCTGTCTTTATTTTACCAGATTGAGAGGTGTCCAGATAATGACTGCAGTAAACCGGCAGCTGGGCAGTGCCTAACTGATGCAAAACCGTGTTATGCACAAACTCTCAAGTGCCAATACACAGGAAAGCGTTGCCGATGGAGGAAAAGGAAAGATGCGAAAAAATGCTTCAAAAGCTTAAATTAAACAAGAGAATTATTGAAAATATGAATGTAAAAGTTTAATTAACAAGCGTTATTAAAGTCAACACCCATCTTTATGTTATATATTCACTCTTAGTTCGGGATTTTAAATCTGTGAATTAATTTAGAAATTGTGGACCCTGGAAGTTGAAATCTAGACATACAATGATATATATTAATTCAGGTAGGACAACATTTTCAGGTACGTGTTACAGAAAACTACAAGCGTATTCCAGTAAATTTGTCTCCTAGCCGTAGTTCCCCACAGATCTTCACAGATAGATGTGGTCAAGCTGGAATGGCAATTTATAAATAATTCCAAAGGTTAGGCTACGGGAAAGTTTTCTCAAACAAACCTTTATGTTGAAATCTTTCCACTAGCTGTCAAATCAAGGCTACGGTCTGTAATGAAAACCTCAAAGAACTTTTGACTTGAAGAACATTTGATTTTTTCAAGTTTTGACATAGCAAATAGAGCGAACTGTGTTTCTCTTTTGGTAGGATTGATTTATGTTTCCTTAAGAGCCTGGAGATATGTTAATCAAAGAGCTTATCAAATCAGGACAAAAGTATCCTGCCAACACCTTTGTTTCACTGTTAGATAATATTTTATAATTTCTAGTGTTAATGTTTGGCCGTAATGTCTAGTATTCAAATAGCAAGAAATGCATCTACCATGTCCATTATTGTATGCTCATCAGAGATGGTAGTGTATAACACGACAGACTTTTCTATTCAATCGTCTACCCCAGTCTATTACTACAATGGAACCAATAGGGCAGATTATATGGAAGTTTTTTTTTGTCGTCAGAATGATCTTATCGGAAAATATTCGATTTCTTTTCTTGTACAATATATAGTTGGACGTATTTGATGCTCACGCGTATGCCCGGTGGGTCAGTTGTTGGTAATCTTCATTTGGGAACGTGTCATAATTCAATTAAATTGATCAAAGTGTACGTGACAGGTATACTTTGTCAATATTTTGAACTATAATAATGGATTTTGAATTCGAATTCAGTGTCTGTTAACATGAAAGTAAATCATCTCTTTAATATTTTGGAAAGGGGGTGCATGCTCTAGCATCTTTCAAATTAAATGTACAACCAACCTGGCATTTGCATGGCATCATGGTTCCATAATCAAAATGATTTCTCTGACACAGTTAACAGGATATCAAGTTTTTTTTACTATATCACATTAACCTATATATTTAGCATATCGTGTTTTTTAAAAATAACCCATATATCTGTTTTGTTAATATAGTAAATGAAAGAGGTGTGTCAATATATCAATTTTAGTGACGTCTCAATAGTACAATTTCAACAAAAAACATGAACTCTTAAAAGAATGCGGAAATGGAGAACTTTAATGTTGTCGGTGTGTCTATTTATATTTCAAATCACAACAATTCTGCTCGTCCAGAATCTTTGATAACAGAAAGTCTTTAGATGCATCAATTATCTTCAACACATTGCTTCAATGATCTACTCTTAAACCATTTACATTCCGGTGCACAGCCCTCCTTCTGGACCTCTACACAGGTAGCATACCGGCAAAAACAAATGTCAGCGGAAGCGGGATCCGCCACGCACTTTCCTTCCCCAGTCTGTGAAGAACAACGGTTAGGCAAACTTCTCACAAAGTGAGCAGAACAGATATAAATACGTAAGAGAAAATAAAAATGATAATAAAATAAGGAAATGCATCTAGAAGTTCGTTGTCAGATTATCGCTTGACTCCTACAAGACTGTCTATCATATTCTCAGTTTCTGTTTTTCCCCCCAATATCCTCGAATTCATAATTATATCCGTTAGGTTTGTCATTTTTTCAAGAAATGCTGCGAAAATTTCTGTCATAAATTTAACTTGTCAGTGTATTGAGGTTACAGTTATCAGCATTAAAATCAGTTAAGAATATAGATATTGAACTGAGTCGATGAAACAGCCATTTTGACGTTATACCATTGCCGTCGATATGAATGCTAATTTGGCGTCATAAGGGACATGTGATTTCCAAATGACTAAATATGGTGTTTAAATCGTTAGTTAATTTATCAATTATTCATACATTTAATAAACATAACAGAACGTATTTTTTCATCCCTCTTTGATTCACATAACTAGAGATTTCTCGTGCCTAATTTTTCTTCATGACAACAAATTTTACATGTCAACTGGAGCTTACCGGACATTGACAATTTTTCTCATATCGCTTATTTAATCCTATCTTCATGTGTGGTGTAACTTCATCCCATGGAATATTTAGACCACACTCATCTATTTTCAGTTTTCCATCTTCTTCAAAGCCTGGAAATGTGTAATTAATTTAATGTACAAGTGTATAATATGAACTTTTTAAATGTACCATTATTTATTGCTATTATAAACTAGTTTATAATAATGATAATATAATATTTACTTATAAATCAATGAAATATACTGACCGCTTATCAAATATGTTTCATCCACATTAAGTTCTACACCGCAAGGTTGTGGTTCTTTCAATGTGATCAGAGTAAAGAAGCATCCAGCTGTTGCATTACTCTGTAAATAGGAAAACATGTTGATACATTTATGTAACTGACCGGGAACAATCATGTCAATATTTTCTGTAATAATCTTGAATTAACATTTTATATTTCTCCTTTCAAAAGATATAGTGCAACGTTATCGAGAAATAAAAGGAAACCTATGTAATAATATCATAAATGATGCTGATATAATGTATTTTTATTGGATAGCTTTCATCTTATCACCGGTTTATTACTGAATTCCCAATATGTTGTTATATACACTTGTCATCGATATAAAAATTACAAAATTTATTGAATCATTGGGCTAGTGCACCTTCCTATATAGACTTTGACTTTTCTTTCGATCACTTTGGACCTTCCTCAATCACCTCTTAAACTTCAGTGATAGTGCTAGATGGGCGAAACAGCTGTATGATGCAGTTAGATTATTTTTTGGCTCTGCTGTATCCAACTCTAAATTTGTACTGAAATATGCTATTCAATTGTGTGTCTTTTGTAATATCATCATGGTAATCATGACTTGCGACAATCGTTCATGTTCAGACAGAAAATCGACGTTGACATCGCAGACATTTTCATAACAACAGGACATAATCTGACATTAAATTGTTCTGCGAACGGCGATGCCAATTTTTTTTTCTTCTAAAATTGCTACTTGATAAATCCTGTGCCGGCAGAATACAAATGTCGAGAAATATAACAGATTAAATTTCAATCCACCAGATCAACTCAATCGACCATTTGTCGGTAATATCAGGATATCTAGAAATACGACAGATTAATTCTCAATCTACCTGAACAACTATAGCCTGCTACAATGACCCAACATAAAGTCAATTCTTTTGTGGAAAAATCTGTAACGAATGATATATAAAATTCATTCATCTGAAAAAAATGTGCTGTCCACCTCCGCGATGTCGGCTGTTGTATCGATCTACCTACGTTACTTAACAGTTATGTTTGCCGCTCACTGAAAGACGTGATAAATTTCACGTACAACTTTTATTTTCATAATGCGAGGGGACGACGATGTGTACATTAATAAAACATTGAACATCTAAACAGGTCTGAAAATTTTCCAAATATAGTTAAAGAAGTATAAACAATTTAGAAATGTGTTGAAAATCAACAACAGAAATCCAATAGTTATTTCGCAAAGCAAGAATTACAAATATAGTAAAAGTATAAACAATTTAGAAATGTGTTGAAAATCAACAACAGAAATCCAATGGTTATTTCGCAAAGCAAGAATTACGTCCGTTCTCTTACTGTGTCAGGTAAATGTCATAGGATAAAATATACTAGTGTTATGTAAATGATAAAATATTCTTGCTTAATCTTGTTAATCCCAATGGCCAATCAAATGTCGCCTGAATGAGATGTAATTATCGACAGACAAGTACTATTTAATATACAGTAATTTTGGAAAAAAATAGAACCTTGATTTTCTATATGTTTTCATATGAAAGATAAAAGGAAAATAATATAGATATTCATACCGCCAGGCTCTCTACGACACATGTTGCTTCTACAGTAGGAACTGGCGGCTCCTAAAAACGTAAAGCACATCATCAGTATCAGAAAATAGAATTATAAATTGCAATTTGTCCAGTTAAGGTAAAACTAGATAAGAGTATGTTAGTTCCATGGCTTACCCAGTAGAAATGATGGGTATAGTCAACTTCATTGAAAAGAAGGGAAGAGATAAGAAGAAAAATCTTCAATTAGGGTTGGAGTTATTTACAACGTATGGAAATATTCGCAACTGTTTAAATTTTGTTGAATTCCTTTCAGACATCTTTCTGTATATCGCACAACAATGACGAATTTAAATTTGAACAGATCTTAAAAGAAATTTCTTATGTTTTAGTCTAAACAATACCACAGAGGGAAATAATTTTTTTTTTTTAAATATTATATTTGATTTCGTTTTGTATTTGTTAAAATGATTCACATTCGTTTACCTTTTTGAGCATTTTGACATATACAACCTCACAGTAAACGTCAAATGGGTATGATTTTATAAGTGAATATAATACGATTAAAATTAAATTATTTACATACCTTGAATACCTTGTCAATGGAGATGCTGTACTGTGTTGTTGGATCATCTTCAGGGGTTTCAGGATCATCTCCTACCATTGTCATATCAGTAATAGAAGCTTTGATCACTGTCAAATGACAAAATAAAAAAAATGACAGTGTCACAGTTATTAAAAAGCCAAATTTCATAAAATGTTTGGCAGATATACTGATGAACTATTTAATACCGTAACAAGGAAACTAATTATGGAATTCCTAGTACTTGTCATACCAAAATCTCCATTGCAATACGCGTCTTGTGGATGAACCTTTGTCGGACACGCAGGACATGTGCAAGATGTTTCCAGCGAGTTCACGATGACTAAAATCACCAATGTCTCTGCAAATCCTCGGAGATCCATAATATCTACACTTGAAAATAGAAACAAAAGATTATTACGGAATCAGCTTTTAAAAGAACTTTCAATATGTGTATTTGAAAAAGTGGTAGAAAAACCATCAGCATTCAAATTACTGAAAATCGGTATTTTTACTTTTCAAAAATCGTGATATAAAATTTGTTAGTTCTACAGTGCAGTGACAGCTTACCTTATCTGATGTGAGACAACAAAATGCTTTTCGACAAGTCATGAACCACTGCTTTTTATGTAGAAATGTTGTCATCAAAGATGTATTAGCTAAGAAATGAACGTTTGATGTGTTGAAATCGCGATTTAGCAATATTTAACGACAAAACGATACATATCTCAAACATAAAGAACACGTGTTTACAAGAAATATTCATCATTTGTACGCCAGACGTACATCGTTGGAAACAAAAATCAATCACCCGACTTATGTACTTTTAAGTGCAATAAATCAAAGATGTGACATTGATGGTATCTTTTGAATTTCCGTTCAAAATCGAACTCGGCATCTAAAGAGAAGAACTAGCTGATTGGCTAATACTCAAAGCCGAGTCTGTGCGAAGTAGCAATATTACAAGTTTAACATTAAATTTTTGACTCGAAAGATTTGTCCCTCTGTATATTATTGTAACGGACTTGATGGGCTATTAAGAGCATCCATCCTGAAGATAAGGCAGAACGATTTACAACACAACAACACTAATCAATTGGTAGGTGCTTTAGCAGTTTAAGTGCGGAAAATTAAAAACATAAGATATTATCAACTGATTTATCACACTAAATAAATGCATTTACAAAAAATATTCTCTGGCAAACATGACACAATCTACATGTTAAATTATATAGTGAACGTAGGAATTACCCTGCATTTTTTTTTTTTTTTCTTTTTTTTTGTTTTTCTCTTTCGTCCAGTGCAGAAATGCAATCACAAATAAAATTAATGGATAAAGTCTAAGGGCTCCATACATGCTGAAATTTTCTGATCTTTTTTTATAATTGTGAACCTTTGATGGAGCAATCAATGAAAAATGTAAGCTTACAGATGGCGCTGGTAGTATCCTGTTCTTGTTGAGTACAATCGCGCTACTGAACAGACAATGAAATTGAGGTCAGGTAGCTCCATGACAACGCCATTTATGACACCATTGTTTGTGCTACACAATAATTCTTCTCGCAGGTTTGACGAAGAAATGTCAGCATCGCCATAACGTTCTCATGGAGAAATATAATGTATCTTTTGTGCTGTGCATGAAGCTGAAAGTGGTTGATGTAAGTGACTTTACCTAATGGTTGTTGTTTACCTTGCTCTCATTTGGGATCGTAACATTACTTACTTGAACTGACCAAGATTTACATAGCTTGTATAGTCGATGAAGCAGAAGACGCTTACCCTTCCGAAACACTTAGTGTTATTGTCTTCGTACTCTTCAGGAATCTCCGTGTATATTTTACTTTTGTTCGTATTTTTTTTAGTGTTATCGTATTTGTGAATGAATTATGATTCCGGTAAGATGTCAGTATTGTATTGGTTGTTTTAGTCATAACGAGTTGCATTCACTGTTAATCTTAACATTAATGGGATATCTTTCATACTGTCATAAATATTCATTAAACTGTGAAAATGTATTAGTTTTATCTAGCATTACCAGGAAATAATACTATCAACTTTCGGTAGAATAACAACGATGTCGTTACGTGAAAATGTCTCCTGTTTTATAATCGTCTGCTTCGCTGGCTGTATTTGACAACTGGTAAGAGGTTTGGAATAACATCCGGTATCATATTAACAATTTTAGAATCAATACGTAATGAAGTGTGCTTGTTTATAGTCTTGTTTACGTGTTATGAGCAAAGTCACTCTTCAACATTAGATTCCGCAGCGCAAGGTTTGCATCAACAAGATAACTGCAGATTACGGAGTGTATTTCTCGAATGCGTCACCGGAGGACGTGTACGTACTTAAAATTAAATGAATTTTAGCATTTCCAAGATTGTAAGATCTTATGAAAATAATTTCAAGAATCATCTTGAGTTCTTCTTTTAATCTTAGTCTGCCATTTAATAGCTAACAAACTTGTATCAAAAATTTATCTCGTCGGATTCTGCAGTTTTCTCCATTAGTGAATTAATCAGATAAGCGTAATGTTAATGGAAGACAGCACTCATTAAATGATTGACATTTTTCTTGCTATTTGGTTTATCCGTTTTGTATGAGTAATGCTGTTAAAGTCAGATTAATCATTAGTAATCTTTTGTACACAATGTATTAGTCAATCTGCAAGGGTTTGGTACGAGTTTTCCTATTACATTTTTTTTCATTTTGCACTCATTCAATACAATTTTTGTAAAGTGAAATGCAAAAGACATTGAACCAATTAAAGAAACACAATGTCCTTGACAAAATTAAAGTGAATTGTATTTTTCTAATGTAGCAATAATGTTAAACGCTTAACACTTACGTGGCAGCCGAACTCCAAGGATAGCTTAGAGATTTTAATTTGCAAAATATTTAAAATACTCAAATTGTAGTTGACAAACACAAAACATAAATGACTGATAGCTTATAAAGAGATTGAAAAATCAGTCAGCTTAAAAACGAAGAACAAAAACGTGAACAGGATAATGAGCGACAGAAAAATAGAATCACCAGGTGAAACGTGGAGGAGGTTAATAGAGCTTCCTCTGTTCAGATCAACGTAGACTACTGTGATCCAGGTAGACAGCAGTTTGTAAAAACTTCATGCTGAAAGTTACCGTAGCTACCAGCCACACATTACATTTAAAGGAGGACTTTTGAAAAACGTGTAAGGAAAACACGCGTCCTCTGTCCTCCAAGTAAATCTATTTCTAGACAACATCATGTCACAAAATGATGGTTGTTTAATTGCTCTTGGCCCATCCTGGCTTGTTTACAAAGAATTCTCTACTTGAACTAAAACTACTGTTTTGTCATCTATGGGAAATAGAACTGCACCCTAATGCAGGCCTGAAAGCTTTGGAGAAAACAGAATGTATTATTAGATCACAGTTTTTAAAGTATCACTATCTCATAATAAACACAAAAATTAGTATTATTGATCATTCTGAATTAGAGGCCAACGAAAATGACTGTAACAATGAAAAAAGACGTCCTTTTGTATAAAAATTACCGCGACCACAAATAACGGACGATGCCATGAACAACAATGATGAATCTTACATGTAGAAACAAAACATGTTTTCATTTTTATTTCTGCTCATCGAAGTGCATCCTGTTTACAATCCTATTGAAGGTTGGTCTCGGCAAACAAAAACAAAAACCGGAGATTTTAAACGCTTCGGCTGCTCAGACTAATACACATTCAGGTCAACTAATTGAAGCAAATCTGTTGAATCCAATAAATATCTCTCCAAATTCCTACAACAAGCTACTAATACCCTTAATGATTAGATTTCCACAGATTTTTTCGACAAATGCCACGTCAACGACGGTGTAACGATGTCAAACTTACATGAATATGACCATAACCGTAAACACCGTTTTCTTTAAATCTTCAGAACAATTTCCCTTGTGATACATTTAATAGACAAATCAAACAAAGTTATTACGTTAGACTAAAGTTGAGTTCTTTCAGATAAATATCACACGACTAAATGTTGCCGATAAATCTCCATTTTGTGGACGATTTTGTCCGCAAAGTTGCTTCGACTATGCTGAGAACTATAATGCGTTACTGCAAAAACAGCTGGGTTTTTTTCTCTGACGTCACACCACATCAGATAGTCTAAAGTGCATGTTGTTCCATATACAAATGTATCAGAATTTCAGTGGTAAAATGAAAGTGAATAATACTGTAAATACAAGATTTTACTTTCTTAAACACTGAACATTAATTTTTTTCTGCTAAATTTATTTTTCAAAATGTTATTAAGAACAGGCTCTGGAAATTCATTTATCTTCAGTTTTTTACAGATTACCGTCGTTTTGGCAATATCTTAATTAGCAAACTTAGTATTAAACTGGCTATATGGTGCAACTGAGTTCATACTGTTTTAGTGTATATAATTACACTATGCATCAAAAGATATTTGTATCTATTTTGTAAATTCTTATAACAATCAAGCTTTTTGATTAACTTTCAGCTTAGATTGTAACAAACCTATTTTCCAACCATTGATTTAACAATGCACAGACGATGCTCTACTTGAGGGTTTTATCCTGATGTGATGATTACTCCAATAGTTTATTTATAATTATTGATGAAAAGAACAAAAAATAAAGAGTGGGGGAGGGGGATGTTAGTTGAAGGGAGTTATGGGGAAGTGTTGCATACATGGAGATTTCTATGTACATTTCTACGAAAAATGTTGATATATTGATATATTGCGGTATTTCAGTACTTTTACAACTTTTTTCTCAAATATTTCCCTACCAATTCATTGATAAGATTTCATGAATTTGTCGTTATTGATCTTAATTTTCAGTAAAGATATTATACAGTTTATGTCTTTTGTTTAAATTCCTGCTTTATAAACATTGCTAATAGCGACTATTTACAGCACTAAAACGGCTCAACAAGACAGGATCTTCTCGTGACAGTGTTGTCCAAAAAGCAAGCACATCGAAGCAATAAACTGTATCACACATCTAAAATGTTGTTATGGCAAATCATAAGGACTCATTCAAACATCCGGTAACATGATATCTAAATCACGAGGCAAACCAAAGTAAATAACATGTTAACATTATCACAATCCAAACTAGGGCAAAATATGAACAAAAGAATGTTTGACACGTATCTCAAGGAGAAAAGTACAAGCATAATAAAACCATATGTTTCGGAAACTTGCTGTACATTTCATGAGTGCGCACTCGTGAAAATACTGAAATATTAGACACATGAGTAATGGAGACACAATGGAATATTCTATTTATTACATTTTCACTAATGAAATAGCCGAATTACTGACATATTTGAGAACTGAATATAAAAGGAGAAAGCTGCCTGGGCTTTTGGTGGAAACTATTCACTCATTATAACTTCGCTGTACGTGACACAAGATAATCCGTTTTGTAAACACAAAAATAAACTTTGATATAATATTATTTTAATATTCACATAGAAAATGCTACTTATTCATCTATCAAACAGAGGCACGTTTCTGTAAATGTTCGCAGAGTTTAACCTAGGACAAGTTACTCAGCCGCTGAAAATATGCCGACAACCTACAGATTTTGCTGTTGACGACAGGAATTCTCTTGAAATGTCTAACGTGTTGGCTCCACATTAATAACGTTTGGTTGGAGATAGGGATTGATATATATCTGATAAAGTAATTTATGCTGCATTGTTTGCTGAATTTCATGGAAAAGAAAGTTTACCGTGGAATTGAATGTCGTGCTACAAGTAAACAACGCCTTCAGGTTTTTGGTTTTTGTGATTTGTTTGTACCGGGCTTTATTATGCGTCAGTTTTATAAGATGATATATATTCTTTCTTTTCCTTAGTGCAATTCTGCAAAAGTGTTGTTTTTTATAGTAAAAAAATCAGAAAGTTATGTTTCACTAGTGAAAAATAACACTTTTATCATTGGGATATTTCCCTATATTTCACTGGCAAAAAATGTGATAAATAGTAATTTCCACATTTCCAGTGGTCTCAGTAGAAAATCTTTGTTTAATTCAGGTATGGGGTATGATATATCCACTCTTAAACAGAACTACGATTTTACCATGTTGTTTTTATTGGTGTTCTTCTAAATGACATGACTGCACTAACGTTTAACTAGAGATCTACTTTCGAGGTTACGTGACCTAAAATCAAAGTGTACATCTTGGTTGTGACCGTTGACCATTACTGCAAACTGTTGGCTTATAATGTTTAAGTAAAGATAATGGTTAATGTGATATGATATAAAGAAAGATTTGGTTGTACATACGATACAATAGAAATCGTTAGCATTTATCTCCCCTTGACCGATATACCAAAGAAACATTGGTAAGAAGATATTTTCGCTCGACATGGTCATTTCATATTTCAACAATCTTTCGTTATATTTCAATACTTCGTTTAAGTATCGTTATGTTTGTTTGGCAGAATGAAAGACGCTTGATTATGTTCCAAATTATTTGTTCCTCTCAGAACGAGTTTAGTATGGCATTTTCAGCGATATGTCTGGAATCCTTTTAGTGTAGCACATGTATAACCTTAAAAAAACAATTGTAACACAAGTCATAGGGAAATTCTTCAGCGTATTGACCACTAAAACACAGAACTTTAGAGATGTATAGCTTTATTGGTAAAGCTCCAATTTGAGGTTTGCTCTGTATAATCAAACTATGTGCTTTGACTGCTGCCAGAGATCAAGGATTGCCATTGCTGAGACATGGTGTGAATGACTGACTTTGTTTCCATTTACATTCAGGTGCACAACCAGTTTTGGTAAACACTACACAGGTAGCATACTTGCAGTAACAATCCTCATTCAAAAGTGGATCTACTTGACATCTGCCAGCACCAACCTGTTATGAAATGACGTAAAGAAAATTAAAAATATTAAGATGTGAAAGCTGGGTCTATTTGCGAGCACCAAGGTGGTAAGGTAGTACCATGTCAAATGTCGGAAACGGCATCAAATACAATTGAAGAAATGTATTGATAGTGATTGAGCGACCAGCAGAAATACTTATCGTCTAAACGTTGAAACGTTATCGCTACAATATTCCTTTTCATACAATAGTAAATAATTTTCAGTTAGCAAGCACTGTAGTTGATATTCATTAGCATACTTGTAAAAGTTTACTCTTTCAACAATTTATCGTATCAAACAGCAAAAAATTCGGTCGTTTGAATTTAACATCTTATAATCGAATATTTGGTGTTATTATTCCGATTTCCTACCTACCTCGCATTGGCAGTTTTTCTCATACCGCTTGTTGATGCCAATTTTCATGTGACTTGTAACGTTACCCCAAAACACGTGTAGACCACAAGGGTCGACTATGAGCTCACCTTCATCATTGCTACCTGCAATGTGGGGAAAACACTTAAACTATCTGTATTACAGAAAATGATAATTGCTTATTAATTTCCCCGAAGAATTACGTTTGAACATTCGTATCCAGTTTTACCACGCTTCATTGTAGTAAATTAATTTTCTCTGAGTGATTTTTTCGTGTATTTCCAGGCAATGCTGATTACTCGAAATCCCTGAACGAGTGAGTGAAGTTTTCATATCTTATAGATCAGTGATGTAACAAGCACGATGCATTATAGAACTTGCCTTCTAAACAAATTTGTTTACAGAGGCGTTTAATGTTTACCCTGATAACATCTTAATTTTATCACAACACGTTCCAAACGTAACCTAAATGATGAAAGATATCAAATGTCGAGTATTGGTTAATGAGAAACCAATGCATTCTCTCATTATACAGTTGTAGTACAATTCAACCATGCATAAAATAGTGTCAAATATCTTATCAACATCAAATGTCAGTGAAGCGCTGTTATAAGATTGTACGAAAGACACACAAGTGAATAGCACCTTTGAATAGAAAGTTAGATGGAGTTAGATGCAGTGGAGCCAAACAAGGAATTATCTTGTATTGTACACTGAATCGTCCTACTAGGACTCATCAGTGGTGTTCAAGGCCTACATGTTGACGACTAGGAGGAGATTGAGGAAAACCCATAATAGAAAAATAGAAGACAGCTCTTTGACATGTAAAACTATATTCCATTAACAATGAAAACTGGCAAATTCATTTGCTAATAAAACTATTTATTATTAATGTCGATAACGTAAGCAAATTGACAAAAGCTTAAACTTAAAAGAGAATTGAGATATTATCATAACATGACTATTGATGAAATCAATAGGAATCATTTGCATTAAAACCTTGTTATATGCCACTCATTTTACCTCTTATAGTACTTTGACTAGAATACATAATGTAGAGGATACCATTTACAATATACGTTTCCGTACATGTTTTATTTCGTTAGTTTGGTCGAAGGAGGCAAAGTAATGGTTTAATCAAAGAATTCGTGCAAGAGCATATATACCGTTATGGATACAAGTTCGCATTTTATGGTGAACTTTACTTTTGCCAACAGCTTGACATCTAATCCTTAAATATTCAATGTGCCTGTATTTATTTATGAAATTGATCCTTTCGTCTACACATCGCGTGACAGACAAGTGTTTTTATGTCTTAAGAGGCATCTCCTTTCGTCGAAGGCATTTACTTTTATTTCTAGATTATTTTTCACTACAATTTAAAGTTATAATGTTTGAGCATTATGGTAAGTATCATAAGTGTTTTTTTAAATCGATGAAGAAAAAGATACTGACCACTGATTAGGAATGTCTCATCTAACGTAAGTCCCACGCCACAAGGCAGGGTGTCTCGTAGTGTCCATACATATGAATAGCAGCCCTCAGTCACATTTCCCTGTAAACAAAAATTAATTTCTGAAGCACAAGTGAGGGTTTAGGTTAGTTAAAAACAAAATATAGTGTAGCATGCATTTAACATTTTTACAGTTTTTTTTTCTAATTAATGAAACAACCCAAAATATTCAGATTGGAAAATGTCATTTTTGAATATATGGGAGGAAAGTTTATCTAGTAATTTTTCCCCAGTAAACATCTCGGTTATAAAATTGATATGAGATCCTTAGTCTTCAATAAGTCAGTTCCTTTTACTTCCTTGGATTTCATATAGCCTTTACTTGGTAAAGGTCAGCTATGAAGAATGCAATTTTCTGCAGTGAAATATGCTTTTAAATATCGCTAATTCCTTTTTTTTCAGGGATCTTGCGTATAGAATGGGTAATTTAATGAAAAAAAGTTGTCCTTGCTGAGACAATAAACCAAAATCGGTTCAAATCAAGAACACGCAAAGGTATGAAAAAGACAAACCTTGTAGACTTTGTCAACAAAAACTTTGTATTGGTCTTGTGGGTCGTTGTTTGCTGTGAGGGGATCATCGTCGAAGTATGTCAGATCAGCCACGGTTGCCTTGATCACTGGTAATTTATCAACAACATGGTATTTAATATTTTGGAGTATCAAAACACTTTCCATGGAACATTTTTCATTGAGCAAACTAAACATTGCTACTTCTTATTTGCAACTTACCAAAATCTGCAGCACAAAATGCTTCCTGTGGATGAACCTTGTCCGGGCATATCGGACACATTCCAGATATTTCAAATATGTTGAACAGGGAAAGTATAACCACTGTCAGCAGAATTCCTCGGGTATCCATGTTTAAATACTAGAAAGGTAAAGGAAGAAATCACATTGAAAACAAGGCAGTAACCGGAGTTTAGTGTCAGGGATTTACAAAGAGTTCCATTTTGTATAAAACAATCATTTCGAAAATATGAAGACGAATAGCATTGTTTGGCTTTATTATCCTCTATATTGAACACCTTTTAAAATACTGTTAGTCGAAAACAGCTTATCATTAAAACCTTATAGAAATTAAATAAGTATTGATATGATCTTACTTATTCTTATGTTAATGACTATAGTGACCATACAGCAATTGTTCAGGGTACATCTTGAATAAGTTAGATGATCTTACCACACAGGACCATTGTAAAGATTTATTAGCCTACAATTATACAATTGAATAACAATTTAAGACGTATGCTGGTATGCCAGCTGCGAGTTTGTTTAATTCATATAATTCATAATGCCATAGTCACTATAAGTAGTAAGATACACAACGGTTAGATGATTTGTAGTTGCTAATGTATTGTGGAGCAAACACTCGATAAAACCACGGTGTCCTAACTGGATAGTTCTTGATTTTATATACAATGTAAAGTAAATAATATTATGCTAAATGATGCGGAATCTAAAACAAAAGCAAATGACTACTACAACAGTGTAACGAAACTGAATGTAGTTTCCGACCGATATCAGCGGAACTTGGCAGTATATGTATCAAGTATTCATTTCCTGGTGTTACTTTGATAAATCCTGCTAGCGCTTTTTTTTATTAAATTAAAAACGCAGATTTCATGTATTGTACATAATATAGAAATACTTGTTACCGGTTTGCTTGTAATAGTAATAAAAATAACTAAAAACCCTCAAATTGCGTCTTTAACACGAATGAGAATTTGAATGACAATAAGTTGTATTACCAACAATACTTTGAAAGAAATGGATACCAAATAACATATATGGCATAATAGAAACAAAAAGCACTTGCACTCGTTTGTTTCAAATAACTTAGATACAGATATTGTAAAGAGATCGGTTTTGGAATTCATCAACATGTCTGAAATTTTAACTGTGCGATATATTTACAAAATACCAAAATATACAGACCTGCTCAGTTCTGTAGATGAATCCATTGTCTAGAATATTATTACTGTTTTGTTCTTATACCAATTTAAACAGAAATATCTTTAAATCAAAAAGATCATCGGCAAAGTTTTACAGAAAACCTTTTTTATGTCCTTTATAAGAACATGTATGATTTGTGCTCTGTACACGAATATACTATTTTTTCAGTAAAGGAAAGTTTTCTTCCATTGGTTATGAGAGGTTTCTTTTTCAAAGCAGCCAGTACGGCACATTCAAAATGTGCATCTCATGCCGTGATAAAATAGCCAGAGTATGGAATCGTAAAGAAACAACTCGAAAAGTTCACTAATTTTGCTTTTAGATATATTGATAATGTCCAGATTTGAAGTAACAGTTAATAAACCATAACCATTGTATGTAACCAAACGAACAGGAATTCAAGGACACGATCTAACATTGTGTGTCATTCTCTCCATAATATGCAATAAGCAGAGGAACTTTTCAACTTAGTTTTATAATGAACGTCACGATGTATACGGGCTTTTGTGAATTTCTATTTTCCAGATAGTGACAACCGTGTTCTCAAGTATACGGTATTTACACAACTAAGTGTTTTCGCCTTTAAACAGCGTAATTGTTTCCAATATGAATATTTCAATTAAACATGTCCACCGATGACCTTTAGACTCAGATTTGATCAGGACTACTTCGTAAAGTCAATTATCATTTCTATAGGAATCACCCAATTTCCCTGTGCGATAGTAAGTTACGTACAATCGGTGCTCGCTAATATGCAAAGTTCTTTCGCTGTTATTACCTTTCTTAGATTGACAAGATATAGTGAACATAGGGAATCAAAGAAACAAAGTGCGTTTACTGTTATTTTTAGTATTATAAAAATGTTTCTTTTGTTTATATATCTTGTTCATATATCTTGTTTATATGTTTTAATATCATTTTACAAAGAATCAAATAAAGGCGTTGACCAAGACAATAATAAGGCTGATTACAAGTGGTGGATACTAAATGGTTTAAAAAATACCAGATTCGGGTTAAAGTCCGGATGTTTCATTAATAAAATAGCACCTGACGGCAGCCCATACAAGTTGTCCGTTTCGATGGTCTTTTGTTTATGAGTCACTAATTCAACAGTAGAGTTAGCCTTTCATCAAACAGACTATCGTTTATTTGAACTGAAGTGCAAATGTCAATAGTAGGTATCAACTTTGAAAAATACTTCTCGAAAATCGGCAATATACGTGTGTACCGGTAAGCAAAGGTCTAACAATGATTTGATTGTGATGATTACTTTCTCCTATTTAGCGGTACTGCCACTATGACTCATCGCAACCTACGCGGTAATCCATCTCTCCCGGAAAAGTTAGTATGACTTTAGGAAACGATTCAACAAAACGAAAAAAACAAAACAAAAAAAAAAACAAAAAAAAAAAAAAAAAAAAAAAAAAAAAAAACAAAAAAAAAAAAAAAACAGATCATAAGAAAGCGTTTTAGTATTTGGAAATAAAAAAATGTGTACTTACCTTTTTCAGAATGTAAAATGCATTCAGATGTTTGAAATCATTACTTTTTATTCAAGAGGTGTCATCAAATGTGTATTAACTATTCTTTTTGAGGTTGAATGTGTCAAAACATTAAGAATGTTTATATGAGACTAATATCCTACTTAGATACCAAACGATACATTTCCACAAACATAAAACACACGTGTTTTATTCTTAAAAATGCCATTTATTTTTCCAACATTTAATTTTCAGAAATGAAATAAAATAATCAATGACAATAGGAAAGCATCGGACAAATTTCCCCGCTGGAAATTCTCAGGAAATGTGGCAATTATATTTATCATGTTATTAGTGCGATTTCATACCACTGTACCTTTACTGTTATAGGCACATTGTGAACGCATTATTGTCAAGAGGTTATTGATTCGAAAGCAATAGAGAAATAAAATGTTTCTAATTACAATAAATGGGTAAAACTATCAAATGACAGCAGAAGTCAACACATTATGAGTTCACAGAAAAAAGGTACTTTACTTTGTGCTGATATCAACTGTAAATATGCAAGCGATTTCATCGTTCAGCAAGTCATGATGTGGATTTTACTCGTTAGCTTTTGGTTTTAATATAATTCACGACCATTTAAAACCTTTGATGATATTATTGCCAGTCAAATTTAAGTGATTCAAAATATGAACCGACTTTAAAAACAGGATATTGCTGTAAAACAAGGCTTCAGATTTAATTACTGATTATGTTGTATGGGTTTTGTCAACCAAATAAACATCCTGTTACCATATTAATCTTCCTTTAATGTCCGTGATTGAAAACAGATATCCATCCTACCATTATCCATTGCATGTTGAGGGATATTGCAATAGCGGGGGTCTTAAAGAGAGGTACATTCTTAAAATCTCTCAAAAGAGTGAGTACGGTTTGACTGCTTCACACTTTTGATAGCTTGGAACTTTATAATGAATGACGTTCACGTTAAGGTATAATTTGACTGACCAATATTGATAGGTAGATTTTCTCGTATCGTCATGGCTTGATGACTTGATATGACTTGTCGCAAGTTGTCGACATATAATTAACACTAAGACCATAAACATAAGTACAGTTTTATCTAACACCGGAAATACTTACAATTTAACAAATCCAAATAAATGTATATCAAATCGTGACCAATTATATCATACATGTATCATTTGCCTTAAAGACATAATGGTCTAATTGGGAAATATCATAGTTCCTATAACGATTTGAGATTGGACATATGTTATGTTCATTGGTTCTATTGTTTCTTACCTTGTTTCGATTAGGAACCTGCCACTTCTTACTTGGATTGGCTATGATTTACAAGGTTGGTGTCGATGAAGCAGAGAACATTTACCTGTCTGGAACACCTAGTATCATTCTCCTGTTACATTTTCAGGAGTCTCGGTGTAAAGAATTTGTGTTTTGTTTATGTTTTGATCTATGGTCATCGAATTTGAGATTGAGCTAAGTTCCTTTGAACGTGTTAATATTTTCTTTGTTGTTTTGGTATCTTTATATTTACTCTCTTTTCTTAAGATCTTTTTTCTTCCTGTCCTCTTTGCCAATGCCTCACGTGTGACCTTCAGTTGAGTGTTCGCGCTGTAAGAAAGGCTTTTGGCTCTGTAGGCCTGTGGAGACATACCTGAGGCAGTAGATATGGTAATTACTACTCCATGTTTAGCGTTGAGCAGTGTGGTAGTGTAACGACTTGTTTGCCCGTTGTCCTGCATGGGACCTTCGTCAGTATATTTCAATGTGGCAGCACTATAATGTAGGCTTCAGAACCACGGTGTCGCTAGAAGCTCAGAACGAATATATCGCTGCACCGTCCTCCTCTAAAATAAATCTCTAACTCAACACACCTCTTTACTCACACGATGGCAGAAAATTCTTTATCAAATGACAATATTTGTTAATAGGATGTTAGATAATATAAAGAAAACTTAAACACGTATCATGTTTTTATATTTCACATCACTTCAGAAAACACTGTGAATATTACATTTTCTCCTGTACTGTTCATACTTAGGTACTTAGTGCAACACTCAATCAGTGACTTTTTTTTGGAATATCGAGACGCGTTTCGTCAGCTTCATTATGTGAAAAAAATATGGTCAAGTATTTGGCAAAATATATATCATTTGAAACTGTTATAAATCTTCAGTAACACGTTTCTTCTGTTTGACGGATAAGGCACTACTCGGCAACATTAACATGTAAAGAACACTATCACTTCAACGTCTTGGTCGATGGAGCAACACAGGAATCATGTGTTGACTTAGAGTTGCTTCCCTTTGTCAATAATTAATTTTTAATTTTGATACATAGAGATAGTAATTACTTCACAAACCACTGCTTTATTATAAGATCATAGATAGATCTGACTGTCCATTCTTTTCTTTTCCTCCAAGTCTTGAAGAATTGAATAGCTTTAATTTCATAAAAGGTCCTTTATTGAACTTTTGTTTAAAAAATGATGAGTATACGATTGCAGCATCCAAGAGGATGATTTGAACCTTCGAATCATGTTATATACCCGTGCATTTTGTAGGCAGCATTATCATTAAAACACAGATTGTACTAAGGATATTAATTTAAATAAATGTTTTATTAACAAAATAGAATTGATACAAACTAGAACTGTTAAAGAACCCCGGTAGGGCATTATTATATTGACTGGGTTTGAAGTATTGATTTTCTTGACAGTGAATGTGCACTAAAACTGCTGAACTGCTCAATGTAATGTTGTATAAAATACATTCCCTCAGACCAATTTAATGAAAACGTCGGCATTCTGCTTTGCCAGAGGGGTTGGTATTTGCGATTCATTTGTGGGTTTGTGGATCAAAATTTCTAATCATCGCCTTTACGTTTTGTCAGTGGTATAAAGAAATAGATCAGTTCGATAAAATTCCACAAAACCTTTATGTAGACAGTAATAATGGTATAATTTTTCCAGTGATGATATATCTTTTGTAGCTTTGACCAAGAAAAGTGATTCGTTCTAGTCACACTGAAATATTCTCCAATTTTCCAGTTTCGGCGCAAATGAAGCTTATATTAAATCAGCTGGATTTCCGTTTCATCTTTTCAGTGTGCATTTTAGGTTATTTGTAATTTCTATATAAATACTTCTCCACACGTGATTCTTACCAGAAAACAGCATAGAATAATAGATCACGTGACGTGGCCAATTAAAATTATGTCGTCTTGTTGTCAAACGTAAAGCTCGACCGACTCAAAAACACGCAAATATTTCCCGAATGTTTTTGAACACAGGTGTATTTCATGTTAAGATTTACATTTTTTATTTGTTTATGAGGCAATGTATAAATATAAATATATGTCTGTATATATATTCTGTCATTCTGGTGATCTATAGATGATATCAAACGAAAAACAATTCAGCATTCCCTACACATAAAATTTATTTTGGAAAAAAAGTAGCTGTCACAATGTGCCAAGTGTGTCCAATGTCACTAGGTCTACTCCCTTGATAAATGAAAGTCCTTTATATACATTAACGTTTCTGATTGAGGGCGTTTTGCTGGCTTGCTTCCTGCGACTAACCAATACAGCATCCGACAATCTTACACTAACCATCTAAATTATTAACATTAAGGAGTGGTTTTGATGCCGTTTCTACGATTCTGCAATCATGTGTAAACACACAATGAGTATGCAACTGATCTACTTTCATGTTTTACTATTTATTAAATTTGAAAAGTAGAATGAGCTATCTTTTGATATTTGTAGATATACATGTCATAATTTCAGATAGATAAATTTTATTTGCAAAATTAGGTCAATGGTAATTAATGAAGAGTCTATGCTGTCAATTCAAAAAGTGAAACTTTAAGATACGCTGGGATATATGTCTTTATTCTTAATATCGATCTCTGATCTCCATACGACATGCAGCATCGATAATTTTGGATTCGACCTGGATGTGTTCAATAGCTGTTCTATATAGCCTATATCTCCTGTTGTCAGGTCTTGACAGCGCTTCTGCATCTCGCTACAAAGTAAGGTTCTATCAATTTTTCTTCCTGTGTGCTATCTCCATAATCAAAGAAGATGTTTGAAAAAGTCGTTCGAAATGTCATTCCTTTATTGATTTTAATGCAACATCCTCATTTCAAACAAGATTTTACGTTCAGAAAATATTGTTCTGATATAAATCAATTTTTGATTTTTCCACATGATACTTTCTCATCTTAGACACGTTCTTGTTGGTATACTTGGAATTCTCAGGGCTTTCTAGTCCACACCATGAAAAATCAATTTTGTTATTGTGTAAAGACCATGTTAACACCTACGGTATAGTTGTTGTGGTAATAATAATATGAACAAATCTAATATAAATCACCTATGCAATAACAGTGTATGACGTTACAACATCAGTCGTTCATATTATAACATAGTGCGATATATTGATTTTCAATCAGTTTTATTTCTCAGTGGCATGCTAGGTGATATTTGCACACGGTACGTCATGTTTCACACCAAGATGGAATGCCACTCCACACGCAAAAAGCTGACATACAGGCCCTGAGTTGACAATCTTACCATCTAAGAAACATGCACCTTGATGCACTTTACAAACTACATCTAGTATTACCAACACGATGTCTTTTCTTGTACGCCGAAGTTATTATCTGCTAAAAGGATATTTGTCTATCCGTTAACTCGAGACTTTTACATATATCATATGCACTTATACTATTTTATATGTTATTGTGTGACGGAGTGATTTTTTTAAGGAAATAGTACATCATGTGAAAATGTAATCTATTATTGTAAGTAATGGGACTGAATCAGGCGATACGCATCTGTTACTCTCTCTAGAACCTCAGTTATCTTGTGTTGAATAACCTTTCACCATAACACAATGCTGAAATATCATGTTTGTGCACTCTGCTGTATATCACAATATATTATACATGTTACCTACATATGTACTCATAACACCCACACGAACACAATTTTACCCTTCTGCTTTCACATACGATAAATGTAGCTATCCAATATGTTAAACAATTTATGAAGTTAGGAACAGTTTTCATGTTTTATGAAGACATGCTCCTTTAATGATGTTCACAAACATGATATTCAACATGCTTCAATATTTGATGTTTTCAATATTTTAATCCACGAAGAGGAAAGTTAAAGCTGAGCGGAAATCATTTACCGCAAAAAAAAAAAAAAAAAAACCCAAAAAAACGAATATAATAAAAAATCAAGCTATTTTTTCTTTGGATAATATTTAGAACAAGTAATCATAAATTCATTATAGAAATTGGCTTGGCTATGTAACAAACCAAAACAGGCTTTGTGATTCGAATTACACATAGGATGAATATCATTGTTTATTACAGTGTCCATTGTTTGACTTCTTAATGACAATTATATATAGATAAACATTATAAGCGAGCGAAGCGAACTTTTTATGGTATTGCATATAAAAACCAAAACGTGGTTAAATTGTATATGTGACCTCGCTTCATGTAATATAAAAATAGTCTTATACATGTGTTTATAAATGTCAATAATCAAATGAATGAAATAGGTTGGCAAGGGAAACGTGTGTCCTTTTTCTCTCGTTTGGGATGTTTTCATTTACCATTCGTCTCTGCAATGATTGAATCACATTTGCTGACAGGTTGTGTGGCAAGAAACCCGAAAGTGAGCCATACTTTGTCGATCGATGCAGACCTATGCAATCAAATGACCCATAAACAATTTCAAACCCGGTATTTACTAGCAATTACTTACCTTTGACGATTGCTAATCAATGCTTTGTATTACTCGCCCTGGGAATCCGGCGCTGTAGCGATGTGTGGTTAATGAAAACAAATATCTCGGGGACCCGTACAACTGTACAATCATAACCTAGAAATTGTGGCAATAATCATATAATGTAATGTTGATGTACATACCTTTTATCATTGTAAAATACTTTTTCATTTTTCTATGGAACGTTAATTAGACATTGTAACAGGATTGAAATTTATTTAAGAGAGTCATCCATGGGGATTTACTAATTATTTAGAACAGGGGAAACCAGACCACGAGTTGTAACAATATTTAATTTCGTTTGACTTTCATTTGATGATAATAACAGGACGACAATTATCTTCGCTCATTAAGATAAGCAGTAAGCAGCTTATACATTGACTAACAAACAAGCTTTTATTTCAATTTACGCGAATATGTATTATTCTTCCCGAGAGGTTCTTCCCAATTGATAAACCAACACAAACGCCTTCTTTAGGTTGACAGCCTCTGCTTCACAACTCTCCGTGCAATACATCAATTGGAAGCTATCCCTTTTTATGAAAACATGTCCGGGCAATATATCCAGCTTCATGATGTATTATATTTCAAGGACAACACTTATTACAACAATCATTCATAATTACTTGCCCTTATTCCTCGTACCTTTCCGTGAGTGCCCCTTGTAAACCTTCTCATGATCATATTTTGCCCTAGTTCCATTGAATTTGTGTTAGAATAAAGATTCTGTTGGCGTGTCGGTTGTTTGTTTATGTAGCAAATCAGGATGTTATTTCTTTAATATTAAATGCATCCGCACTTATACTTCAATACTAAGATATTATAGCATTTTTGTCAAAATTGCACTTTTTAAATCCTATCTAAAGAGCCAAACATGTATAGCCTACGCTCCCTGGAGCTGCATATTTCAGTGGAGCAGCAGGGTTTACATTGTACATGCCAAACACGTCTTTTCCTTCCGGCTGCCTGACACAACGAGAACACAATTACCACGTGTCATCACATGTTACGTAACGCCCATTATCAGAAGGTATGGCGCTCCAATAAGACTACAGGGTTCTCCTTTGTTCAGTGTTGTAGACACGTGTAATATAGTTTTTGTTAAACCGTCTTTGCTTTATTTGATTTCTGATTTCCCTATAGTGTCCTACAATGTCTTACAATCAACGAGTATATAAAGTGGATGTGTCTTCCCTCTTTAAAGCAGGAGGTTTCCTGTACTCCACAGTCTCTTATTATTGTTCTCAGAGTGTTCTTTAACGATTAATTTAATTCATTATTTTACAAAACAAAGATATTAAGCTAAAACGTATAATGACAAAACTACCTTTTTTTCTCCGTTATCAAAATTACAATGTCTAGTATGAGAACGCCATTCACGATTTTTTTTCAGAGACTATTCAGTGGTTGTATGCCAGAACATTTGAGTTCCTCTATAGGTGATACGAGATGCTTTAAATAAAAAGGTTTCCCTACATTATTAGAAAAATGTCAAAGAATAAATGTCCAAACTCAAAGTCAATAAAAAAAGAAAAATATAAGGAAAATAAAGATTTACACGGGGACTTGTTCAAGGAGAAACATACATTCCTTTAGAGTAAACGTCTTCTGCTTCAGCAGTCACACGTGTCATGTAAACCTTCGTCAATCCAAGTAAATAATTTCATGTCTTCCATATGAGTGCATGGTTAAAACGGAACCAACAGGTATACTAACAAACATCAAACACATGAAACGTCATATGACACGAGGAAATAGTATATTTCCCGATTAAATCACTATGGCAACCCTAATCCTTCAGCATTACTTTCATCAACCTAAATTTCTCGAAACATATATCAGCATGCAAATAAACTAATGGGAATTAACTTAGACCAGTGTTGGTTTTTTTTTTTTTTTTTTTTGATTTTCATAAGAGGCTGAATATATCTGATATATTAACAAAACAAGTCACAAATTCCTTGAAAAATGGTTTTATTACGCAGGCAGATATATTGATGACGTTATGTCTTTAATTAACAAGGGATTTATTGGCCACGCCCACCAGATCTGGAAATCAAAGACACTATAGACTCATCCATATTAGTCGCTTATCGCAATCTTTTCCTAAACGAAACAAACACGAACAGCATCCCAACAAGCTGTATGATATAAGGTGATTTCCCTTGTGAATTTCCTATATTTGGATAGCAGCCCACCAACATTCCAACCTATATTCACATGTATGACTTTTACAAGTTTCAGTTGATTCGGTATCTAAGAGCCTGTTCCCATTATCATGATTTTTGTGATGGACAAACTAGTAACACTGAATGTCAAGAGAAACAGGTAAATCAGAATTATTTGGAAGTCATAGTTATCTAATTGAGAAATTTTCTATTTCGCTGTGCGAAACTAAGATGAACGTGTATGATATTTGTAAAATCGTCTGTTGATTCCGTTGTTGTATACGTTGTTCTCATTTGAGAACGTGACATTACTTACCTGGATTGATCAAGATTCACATAGCGGTTGTCTTTGACGAACTGACAAAGCCGTATGAGATAAGTTGGTACATCTGGCCCCACTTGTATAAAACATCTCAACTTGAGATTTCCTCAAGTCGAGATTTTCCTCAGCTGATATCTCCTTGAAAATATCTTGTATGAAAATTCCTCAAGGAATTTCAGGACATCCTAGCCGATGACTTCCTCCTGTTCCTTGAGAAAATTTTATGCAAGCCGTTTTTGAGGAGATATCAGCTGAGGAAAATCTCGACTGAGGAAATCTCAAGTTGAGATGTTTTATACAAGTGGGGCCTGGTCTTATTCTCCGTGTACCGTTTCAGGAATTATCAGTGAAAATCTAAATGTTTATGTTTTGTCCTAGTTTTATTGAATTTGACTTTTTATAATTATTATGTTGACATGAAGGTATTTTTTGTTTGCTATTTTTTGACGGTCATATTGGAGTAAAGTAAATTATCTAATCTATCTTAAGCAAACATTCTGTATACTTTGCACTAGACGATGACATGTATGCTCTCAGGTTTAATAGTATGACAATTCGTATCTGATCTCTTTTCGTCGAATGACAATGAAATATAATTTAGGTTGAAAACAGAATCCCTGGTTAATGTATACTACAAATGGCTTACTGCGTTGTGTGTATCGTCTGTTTTGTGGATAGTGAACTTTGGTCTTTTAACTATCTTAAGAATTCATCGACATGTCTGCTCCATGTTAAAACGTCTCTTCACATGAAAGTGATATTTTTGGCCAGTCATGAAACTCCTTACACGTACTATTATAGCACGTTTCTGAAGTCCTGCAAATGTTTTGAACGATCGTAAGTACGTATATACGCTTCTTTGCAATGCATGTCCCCATCATGTGGATGGTGTTATATATTTATCTTTGTAGGCCCCTAGATCTGGTTTCATTACTGTTAAGTTTCCGATTCATCCACTATACTGTTCTCAACGTACATGTACCGGTTTGTACTTATAGTTGTATTTTCGTGTCTTCGACTTAATTGCAGCCAAATGCTTTAGTGGCCATCAACATCCGTCTCCGTGATAACAAACATTGTACACGAATCGCCAATTGTCTCCAATTGCTTCTCCCAAGAAATTCCTTCTGGCCTGTTCAGTTGGAAACAAATTGGGGGACTCGCTAATTCAATAAGTTTGTGAAATCAAAGTGTGTCTCTGATATTGTTCCAGCAAGCTTTTAAACACTTTCCCGTAGCCATTTTCTCTATGGTAGGCAAGAGGGTGTCCAGGGTCCTGTAATTCAATCACGTTAAATCACTTCCCCTGTACCAGTAACACCTTCCTAGGCAATCCCTTCTTTTTACACAACCATTAATCAATTCGTTACTCACTTGAATCATTACCTTTATTCTTGTATCTTGTTGCCTTAATCAAATTTTCGTTATACTTTATTTCTTTAATTAGGCTTTCTCCTATATAAACTGTAACATTGTTCCTCAAACCATTGATACATAAACATATAGCAGCATGTTCATGTTTTCATACCTTGCTCAACATCTAATGCCAAAGCTTCACCGTGTCCTTTCTGTTACATATCTCTCAGGTAAAGTTGAGATCCTGGATCTGAGACAATAGTTACATAATCTAGCGTCAAATACTCCATCATTAGTCACTTACCATACTACACTTCTTCTGTTATTATTAATATTCATATAAGTGCCTTTTATATAATAATTACAAAAATGTGTTCTCTTCAATTAAAAATGGTTCTGCACAGGCACTGAGAACGGTTGCAATGTAATAGTAATTTTAAAAAACTTACACAAGGACGATCCCTACTCGAGGCTGTTTGTCTTTCTCAGGAAATTTGACAAAACTCGATGCTTCAATTGCTGTAGATACCATTCGTCTGGTATCTCATGTGATACTTGGTAAGGTAACCATCCAGGTCTCAAGTATGGCCCAAAGCAAACAAAGATGCAGAAAGCTAGTAAATAATATCTTCGTAATATTGTCTTACAAAGATTTACAAAGGACACACAGTGAAATAACCTCATCATACAATTATCCTTCTAGAAATCGTAAGTGACTTTAGGCACTTAAACAGTTGAGGCGACGGAGGAAATCCAAAATTGGTCGAAATCAATTACATTTAAAAAACGAGATGGTAACGTTTACAATACTTAAAAAATAGATATGACATTCAATATTGATATTTCCAAAGAATGTTAAAATACATGTGTATATTATCATCTTGCCACAATTACAAAATTTTAGCGATATGGAAACCAACATCCTAACATGTAGATACATATTGATACAGAGGAAACTATACAGGAGTTGGACTATTCAGACTGTGGTGACGCCAGCACCTGAAGGAATAAACAGACAGCGACCATCTGTTTTGTCTCCAACCGTTTTACATAAGTAGACAACACTTTTCCTCTCCGTCATTGCATTAGAATAGAGGAAGCTTTGGACAACAACAGCATATCAAATATACCAGACCTTTCTTAATACCATCCTATAGGAAACCGGCCAAAAAAACCTGATCTTTGGTAGTAATAGTAATCCAGACGGCCCATTCTCTTTATTTCCGTACAATCTGTATCCCATGAGAATACCGCCTTACCATATGATCATTATTTGATCGGAGACCTTAATTACTGGGGAATCGTTGAGGTAGATCCGGTCCGTTAAATAACTTCATTTACCATACAATGCTTGAAATGTACACGAGGACGGCGGCTCCTTATACTAATGAAATGCCCTCATTGGCTTTATAAGTCATTGTAAGACAGCGTGTTCGCCCTTAAGGTAGATGGTGGCGGAACGGTAATCATTGTTATATATCATGTCTGTAAAGGGCATGGACATATTACAGTGACGCAATGTGTCCCAGTTAAAGTATCGCGTTGCTTGTTATATCCATGTTCCTTTAACAACCATTCCACGATCGTCATCACTCGTAATAATCAGTCTGTTTCAATGTACGTATCGACATTGTGTTGCTTACGCATCTTAATTGGAGAAATAAACTGATTTATGCTTTAATTTCCATTCCGATAATTGAATCACGAGTTTTTGGGTATATATCAATAACAAGAAAATTATATATCCAGTATTGCTATTTTGTCACGCTTAACATGGTAGACAGGGTCACAAAAATGTCAACCATGTTGTACAGACACATTTACAACATGAACAATATCATAATTTTAATATAGCCAAAAAGATGGAGTGTCATGCTGTTAATCATAGCAGTCCAGCGCATACCGATATATTTAACTGCTCAAGCACGTGTGTTGACAAAATCACTAATGGCATAAATCTTCTATAAAATATTTAAAATCATAAATTCTACTTGGAACGAACCACGAATTAGATAAATTTACGTTTTTTGAATTCTATAATGTCTGAATCTGATCTTTCAAATTTTGATTTTGTTTTTGTTTTGGTTTTTTGTTTTTTTTTTTGTTTTTGTTTGTTTTTGTTTGTTTGTTCGTTTTGTTTGTTTTTGTTTTCTTGTTTTTCATATAATTGCGTTATTTACTTTTTATTTCTCAGTTATTATGCTATTTCTGTACATTTAATCAAACAAGCAGATATCAACCACTACTGTAATACTGGCAAGTTGATTAAGATAACAGTAATATGAATGTTTACAAGGGTTCTTTTACTGCGGGGATGACAATTGTATTTCCCTGTAATAGATATTCCAAATGTGGCCATGCCATATCTAATTTATCGAACGAGTTCCTAATTGTGATATAAAAGTTTAGGAAATGTGTTTTAAGCTATTCATTCAATGATCTTTGTCATTGAAAAATGAAAATGCATTTCATCTTGACAATAAGAAAGGCTTGTGGTGTTAACTTCATTCTCTCAAATGTGAATGTCTCATAGGAATAAGTAAATTTGGTAATTACTGTGAAAGATATGTGCTGATGTATTATAGTAAAAAATAATTTAACCACTCAATTGTTTAACGACTCGTCTATTCATGGAAAATGTGGCGCGGATTACAAAAGAGCTAGTTGCTTATTGCAAAAATCACAAACTTTGAATGTGGGTGAGTATTTTAGAATGACTAACCCCTAATCGTGTAACAGATTAAGCAGAAATAGAGATGTAGAATCCATTGCTCTTTTCTTTCATCTCGCGATGGGTGATCCATGGGAATATCACCAGATGTAATTAGAATTGTTGTTTTGGAAGAACACTCTGATTAGAATTTCAACAAAGAGTTGTTTTTACTTACATTAACACAGACTTGGTGACAGTCACCTGAGACACGAGACAAGCAATTTAAATGAATATTTTGTGATAATGCATTTTCACACAACTGCTTCTTAATCATGTATTGCTGCACTGGTGCCATTGACTGCATGCATTCCAAGCACGGTTAGCGGAAATTGAGAATAACAAAATTGGAAGACTACAGTTGGGCAGGATTTCAGGAAGAAAATAAATCTTATACATATACTGCAATATCCGATAAAAGGCAACATAAAAAGGACAACAATTGAGCCATGAAGTTTTTGTATTATGATTGTAATATTGTTAACATAACGGTCCATAAAAATGTTAGGCATTTATTCCAACACAAAATTAATAGAAAGAGAAAGCAGCAAAAGTCAAATAATTATATCAGTGACTCATTAAAACTTTGAGGATTGGTATGGGAACATTACACACTTCTGTGTCAAATATACACAGATGATAAATACTATCAGCTGATGGTAAACTGGCATGTTGCCAATGATTTTTAATTGGATCAGATTTACTGAATTTACTATGGAAATAGTCCTTACTTTCCGAATTATTCTGATAAATGAAAGCGTATTCTCCAGTCTGTTGTTATGTCTATGATAGATAGGACGGACGCGTCATCCTGATAGTTACAGCACCGCAATCTTTACAAACATCGGACCGTCCGCACTGTAAGGCATCCTTACTTTATCCATCGTAACGCGACAAGACGCTTATTGCTGATTGGTGGCGCCATCTAGTGTCTAACTATAATGCCGTCGGCCCTGATACCGACGTCCACTTCCGACCGTACACATCGGTTGGAGAGGAACACAACACGAAGTTATGTTACAGCGACATAACACGCAACGTCCCACTGGCAGGAAGTAAAGGCATTCGTGCGACCCGGTCATGGCTCAAAGGAAACTCCCATTATGTCTCATTTGATTCAATACAGAAAATCCTGTCTTGTTTGTAGATATATTTTTTCAGACACAAAGAACTTTGTTGAATGAGATATATGGTCGTTTCACATTCCTTTTATCTGGCATTAAATGCTTCTGTACTGTTCCCAGAAGCATGACAGCTTTGAACTTAGACGTGCAAAGAACATTGCTGCAGTCTTCTCCTCAAATGTGTTGATTTGATTTGCACAGATGGAGTGTAAAGCCTTTCTTGGAATAAAATTTGGTTGGCACTTCTTTGAAACTTTTTGAAATATAGTTTATCCAATATCAGATAGTACTCGTATAGAAAGTTATTCAGAACATCAACTGCTGTTTAACGTCCATTAAGATATTTCAACGCGGCTACATTTAAGATATATTTTGTAATTTATAAATGATCATGTGAAGAATACAATCTTGAGCACTCTTGAGGAATTAGTTTAAAATTTGCAGCGAATGTGGAGTCTTGAAGCGTAGAAGTCTTTATGCTCGTAGATTTCATGAACGCTTTCGGACGAGATGCTAGGACAAGTTGATTTCAGAGAACACGCAACTTCTTGGTCGAGTGAATGCATCCTTCAGGTCTGGTCTATATAGAATTCGGACTAGCTCAATTTATCATGATTTGATGACAAGGACCATTGATAATCGATGTGAAAAAGAAAAAGGATACCAATTTTCTGATATCGTTTACACCCATATTCTAAAAGTGAGCAAGCCAGAACATGCGTAACACAGGATGCCCGATTTGACATATTGGAACCAGACATCGTCAACCCCTTTTTATGCATAATTAATCAAGAAAGAGGAAGAACGTCTGGGTGGTTGCCCATTTTCAAAAACATTGACTATCAAAGAACTGCAAATAATAACATAAAAAGACGAAAACTTTGAGCAATTCTGTTATTAAAATTGTACTTAAATGTTTTGCTGAAGCAATAAAAGCAACACAGCAGACCTGTTTTATCTATACAGATGATCGTAATAACACATATATATGCACGATTTATAATAGCAAGAACTGAATTCATTATTATATAAAACAGTTAACCAAAATGTTTGATCAAAAACTCAGATGTGTGCGTGACGCTAAAATATAAGAAATTTCATTTCAAATATAACAAAAAGATTTAATTGCAGAAGGGAGACATTCTTCAACAGTCATGTCGTGAATGAGTGCGTCTTTTAACACTTAAAGTGCAACACTTGTATTGTACATCTCCCTTTCATAAAGCCATTGCAGGCATCGCAATGTCAAGATGTCACGGAATGAAGTGTCATAATATGTGGTTTCTGCTGAATAGCATATTGGTAATACGTTCCTAGGTCAGGTACGTATACCGCCATAAAAGCATTCGATATCTGTAATATTATTTCCTTTCGCAATGTGACTCAAAGAACGAAGAAGGCGCTAAGAGTCATGTACCTGCACGTCGGGAACATCACTTGATGACACATGGGGGTTTTAATTCATTTTACGTGTATTGCGTACGACACAGGGGAGACAAGTTGATGTATTACACTACTGTCTTGACTGGAACCTAATAACGGTCGTACGTCTCCTGGAAACAAATCTCAACCTACCCGGGATATTGATTTTAAATACAATTACTTAGCTATTTATGTATGTAAACGAAGACCTGCCGACGCCTCGTCTCTATTGACCAGAACATTTGTCGTCACTCCATCGTTTATTACACATGGAGGCTTAGGGAATTCACGCACTCAGTGCTGCTGATATTTGTATGTTTCCGAGGGGTAATTTTCGCCTTACTAGCAATGCATGTGCAACAAGGAGCTAACATTGGCAGCAAGATGCTGGGCCCCTAGCATTCCGACTCTTTTCAATGTTTATTTGATTACTCGTATTCAAACTCATCTACATTTACTTATATAGTATATTGGTATCTATTTTGGGATAGAAGCTCTATAACTGTAACATGTGTATCAACACGATATCTAAAATCGATTCTGAACTGAAACCAACAACAACGTTTTAAGCACTTCAGATTTGTCTATATATTTTTGCCTACAGTCATGACTCTGTATGTACACGAAAATCTCATTTGTCTGTATATTTCCGATAATACATGCATATCCAGCTTAAGAGAATTAATTTCCTGAATACTAATGTCGAGCATCATTTTTTTTTTTTTTTTTTGTAAAGAATTAGACCCACTGATCACATTCTTATCAACTTTTAAGCTGTCTGATCTCAACTCTTGCGTTTTTGTATTTTGGACGATGCTATTTTGCTCAACCGGATATAGATTTTAGTTTGTATCGAAAGTTGCTATTCCCTTGTGTGTCTTTGTACAATCATCGATATTGCAAGCATTAGACCCTGCTCGTGTACTTTTAGTTCTCGAGGTTAGCCGTGACCTGCATGGCATGCATTAATTCATTCGAATAGTGGCACACTGCAGAAATAAACCCAATGTACGATCTTTTGAAATTATCAGATGTACGAGAACAACGTTTTTAATTGTGGGGCCTCCCTGTGATCGAATTCCTCCAGGGTCTCACAATTTAAACCTTTGGCATCACTGATATCCTGGAAGGACGAAACAGCTGATTCACAATTTATTGTTTAATTTGTTTTAAATGTGTTATATGTCAAACGTAGTAAGGAATTCAACCTATATCAGTCGCTTGTATAAAGTATTTAAAACAAACACACGAAAATGAGTTCTTAAACTCCGATAAATCCGATACATTGAGAGGCAATCTTTATAAAATATCCTTGCATTTGGGCATTTTAAATCGATAGCAGACGCTTTGATTGGTGTTTTTTATTGAACTAGTTTTAAATCCGGATATATTTCAGTTAAATGACAAAATTAGAACACCATTAAACTTAATAAAGTAGTAATTGCAATATATAATGAGTTTTACATGGGTTGATCCACAAGACCGGAGGTTTCATCAAATTGCACAGTTATGATACGACATTGCACACGTGTAAATAGCCGAGCGTCACAGAAAATACAATTTATTACCTTTTCATTATCGTTACCCTGTATCTTGGCACCACAGCGTCTGATGTTGGGCAGCCTATCATCAATAACCTTATGGAAACTGCGAAAACTTTAACTCCCGGCTCCATATATGACATGCTAGCAGAGAATGAAGCAGAATTAGACAGTGTCTTAATCCACAATCAGTCGCTTCATACACGGTAACCTGATCATTGATTCATAGTAAGGAAGCAAACATTGCAAGAATTTGTTCTGCAATACAATGTTTATTTGACAAATCATAATTTATCTTACTGTGCTAATAGCATGTATAGTGTTCAAAAGGATTTATTTCTCTGAATGCATGCACGCGTATGCATCAAGACATTCTTTACGCGAATCCATTGTAATATATTACCTATTCTTTAGGAGTCCCTTTATCAGACACAATATACCGACTTTCTGTTCATAACCACTTTTAGAGGCACGACGCAACTCAGTATCTCCGATGCACAGGTCTATTCCGTTCATACAAAATAACACCTCTATCAAAGCGACAAGGGTTCCATTCCTTACTGGCTTAGGTAATGGTCACGCTATGGTACCTGATCTAGTCAACCTGATATGGAATATACTGGATGTGTCCAGGTGAGTAGTCTGGGCGGTAAAAAGCCCCAACTGCATGTCCCAGGTGTTAAACAGGTTTGAGGAATGTAGTCATATGACCGGTAAAGGTTAATATAAAAGGTCACAGGCGACAGGACATAGACACAAGCACTTGGCACTTCATATTTGACAACACAAGTGCAGACAGTGACACGAGACTTGACTAATAAGACAATTAACGCAGTCTAGACTAGGCTAAGCACTATTCCTCCAACGTAACTCATGTTATTATTTTTTCAATGCCTCCGCTAGGAATCGAACCCGGGACCCCTGACTTACTAGTCTGACGCTAAAGAGAGTGGTATAGTGCGGCTAGTATTTTACCAGGATTACATTAATAAACTGATTATAGAACGCGAGGAGATTGAACTTAAACATGAAAATTTAGACAAAACGTATCTATCTTTCAAACCCAAGACCCTTGTCCTTCGACCACGATGTTTCCTATAGGAATCACTGTTTCAATAAACTCCGTTCAGAACCCTGGATTTCTGGTTATGCAAGGACAACTCCTGAAAACATTCAAGGAAAATAACACTATGCGCTTTGGATGTTCTGATTGAGAAAACATCTCTGCTTCATCGACGACGCCCGCCTTGTAAATCTAATCCAAGAAAACACTCGGTAGGCGGACATAACTATTTAGAAATATGAATGTCACTACGTTTAAAAATCTTTTGCAACAATTATCCAATTCCTAACAAGAAATTATTACATTTGAGATATTAAGAAGCCTTACCTAACACAAAATTAGAACTCAGTCTTGGCATTTCCGAGACGGTGACCCGATTACTGAGGCAAGAGAGTATCACCTTTGAGACAAGAGAAATTTATCAAGTTATCTGTTATATCTTAAAGCTTACGCTCGCACAATCTGAAAGCCAATGACGAATTGGTGTTTCCAATTTTATTGCGCAAGGTATATAAGCTGCACTGGGTAATAGTGCCACTAACGGCGTTCATATTGATCAAGGACACAGCTTTATGTTGGTGTGAATATGACGGTATGCTGAGACCTTTCACCACTTGAACCTGTAGAGACTTGTGAAAACCGTTAATACTTCTTTGTCAGACATTGTAATTGTATTTTATGTTTAAGGGAAGAATCATTGGCATATTTTTATGCGTGTATCTTCGTATTGAACAATTCTAACTTTCTTGGTTATACGATAGTATGTACTTTCGATGTTGAAGAGTGGCATGGGAGATCAGATGCCGTATCAGCAGACTAATTTACTCAGATTTCCCGCCAATTCAATTGGTTTACACGTTAGACGACCAAAGAGTTACGAAGGGTCACTAAGGGTGTTTGCAATACGAATAGTTGTTACGGTTTCCTCCGGGGGATTTCATGATATTATACCTTTCAGCTAAATGAAGTTATATATACACAAACCGATACTGTGGCTTAGATCAATACAAATTGATACGTGTCCATAGATCTTATGAAAAAAAACGGTCCAAGTACAGCTCAGCTACGAACATTTTTGGATTTATTAACGCATAAGGC